>NC_086321.1:143283281-143883281 GCF_036172605.1 Pelobates fuscus | reverse complement strand
AAACTGCCCTTTCACTGATGATATTATCAGTATTATACATTTTACTGCTCTAAAACACTCATATTTGTGTAGAGTAATGTCTCATGAGTACAACAGTACCCCTCGTGTACAGGTTTTATGGTATTTTGAAAAGTTACAGCTTCAATCATAAGATTTGCCCATTTCTGTTTTTCCTAATTGAAATTTGTGATGCCTTTCTCTGAAACTGCTATGTTAGCATCTGAAGCGTTAAAACCTGAGGGACCTGGCACCCAGACCACTTCATTGAGTTGAAGTGGTCTGGGTGACTATAGTGTCCCTTTAATGTATTTATTATTTAAAGTATACATATATATACAGTTGCAAGAAAAAGTATGTGAACCCTTTGGAATGGTATCGATTTCTGCACAAATTGGTCATAAAATGTGATCTGATCATCATCTAAGTCACAACAATAGACAATCACAGTCTGCTTAAACTAACAACACACAAAGAATGAAATGTTGCCATGTTTTTATTGAACACACCATGTAAACATTCACAGTGCAGGTGGAAAAAGTGTGTGAACCCCTATACTAATGACATCTCCAAGAGCTAATTGGAGTGAGATGTCAGCCAACTGGAGTCCAATCAATGAGATGAGATTGGAGGTGTTGGTTACAGCTGCCCTGCCCTATAAAAAAACACACACCAGTTCTGGGTTTGCTTTTCACAAGAAGCATTGCCTGATGTGAATGATGCCTCGCACAAAAGAGCTCTCAGAAGACCTACGATTAAAAATTGTTCACTTGCATAAAGCTGGATAGGGTTATAAAAGTATCTCCAAAAGCCTTGCTGTTCATCAGTCCACGGTAAGACAAATTGTCTATAAATGGAGAAAGTTCAGCACTGCTGCTACTCTCTCTAGGAGTGGCCGTCCTGTAAAAATGACTGCAAGAGCACAGCGCAGACTGCTCAATGAGGTGAAGAAGAATCCTAGAGTGTCAGCTAAAGACTTACAAAAGTCACTGGCAAATGCTAACATCCCTGTTAGAGAATCTACAATATGTAAAACACTAAACAAGAATGGATTTCATGGGAGGATACCAAAGAGGAAACCACTGCTGTTCAAACAAAACATTGCTGCACGTTTACAGTTTACACAAGAGCACCTGGATGTTCCACAGTAGTACTGGCAAAATATTCTGTGGACAGATGAAACCAAAGTTGAGTTGTTTGGTAGAAACACACAACACTATGTGTGGCGAAAAAGAGGCACAGCACACCAACATCAAAATCTCATCCCAACTGTGAAGTATGGTGGTGGGGGCATCATGGTTTGGGGCTGGTTTGCTGCATCAGGGCCTGGACGGATTGCTATCATCGAAGGAAAAATGAATTCCCAAGTTTATCAAGACATTTTGCAGGAGAACTTAAGGCCATCTGTCTACCAGCTGAAGCTCAACAGAAGATGGGTGTTGCAACAGGACAATGACCCAAAGCATAGAAGTAAATCAACAACAGAATGGCTGAAACAGAAGAAAATACGCCTTCTGAAGTGGCCCACTCAGAGTCCTGACCTCAACCCGATTGAGATGCTGTGGCATGACCTCAAGAAAGCGATTCACACCAGACATCCCAAGAATATTGCTGAACTGAAACAGTTCTGTAAAGAGGAATGGTCAAGAATTACTCCTGACCGTTGTGCACATCTGATCTGCAACTACAGGAAACGTTTGGTTGAAGTTATTGCTGCCAAATGAGGTTCAACCAGTTATTAAATCCAAGGGTTCACATACTTTTTCCACCTGCACTGTGAATGTTTACATGGTGTGTTCAATAAAAACATGGCAACATGTCATTCTTTGTGTGTTATTAGTTTAAGCAGACTGTGATTGTCCATTGTTGTGACTTAGATGATGATCAGATCACATTTTATGACTAATTTGTGCAGAAATCCATATCATTCCAAAGGGTTCACATACATTTTCTTGCAACTGTATAACTCTATAATAAGTGTATTATGATATTGATACATATAACTATCAATATAAAAACACACTTATTATGGGATATATATATATATATATATATATATATATATATATATATATATATATATATATATATATATATGTAAAAAACAGATAAAATTCGTATCTTGTAATACCTTTTTTATTGGACTAACAGAATTTTTTAGTGACAAGCTTTCGGGATAACCTCCCTTTCTCAAGTCTGAAGCATTTCTGAGCAAGACGACACATAGAATTCAAAGTTGAGTTGTGATATAGGGGTTAAAGCGACATGAGTGTAGATAAGACACAGGTTTGGTAGAAAATAGACACCATCTTTGTAGAGGGTCATAAATATCTTTCTGAAGAGCAGAGTGAGGGGGGAGAGAGGGAAAAGAAAAACAAACAAGCAGACAGTGCAGAGGATGGTACACTTTATACATGCACACACACATAAATGTGTATATGTGAACGCATAAACACATGTACATATACATAAACACATATACATACATGTGTTTATGCATTCACATATACACATTTATGTGTGTGTGCATGTATAAAGTGTACCATCCTCTGCACTGTCTGCTTGTTTGTTTTTCTTTTCCCTCTCTCCCCCCTCACTCTGCTCTTCAGAAAGATATTTATGACCCTCTACAAAGATGGTGTCTATTTTCTACCAAACCTGTGTCTTATCTACACTCATGTCGCTTTAACCCCTATATCACAACTCAACTTTGAATTCTATGGGTCGTCTTGCTCAGAAATGCTTCAGACTTGAGAAAGGGAGGTTATCCCGAAAGCTTGTCACTAAAAAATTCTGTTAGTCCAATAAAAAAGGTATTACAAGATACGAATTTTATCTGTTTTTTACATCTACATCACTGGACTAATACGGCTACAATTTCTATATATATATATATATATATATATATATATATATATATATTATATGTATATATATATATATATATATATATATATATATATATATAGTTAATACAATGTTAAACAAAAATCTGCACACCAGTCAAGCCATAAGACTTGCTTTTCCCACAGAAATCCAAAAACTGCAGCGATGTTGCAACCGCAAAGGATTCTGGGTGGGCATATGCAAATTAGTTCAACAAAGAATCACATTTTTGCCTCATTCCATTTTAAACATGGATTCCTTTTAATCTGTGTTTGCAGTATACAACTGCTTGGAACACAATTTAGGAAAAGATGCAAAACCAGTGAACCACTCATGGACAGCTGTTTCGTTGTTAATGCAACTCATCAGCATGAGGTTGGTTACTGGTTTGCTTATTGAGGCTTGGTAGTGCTTGGGAAGCAAAATCCAAATAGGTTATGGTGGGGAAAAATTGTGATTGAAAACCCCTTCCACCTGAAGTCTGTGGATAGTTAATACAATGTTAAACAAAAATCTGCACACCAGTCAAGCCATAAGACTTGCTTTTCCCACAGAAATATATATCATATATATTGTTTTTTTCACTGATTGCTCTAATAACGCTGGGGATTAAAGCTGTTAGGGCATTCTATGCCACCGTAACAGCTTTAAAGCCCATTATAAAGGGGACAGCAAATGCAGATTTCAAGTACAAGGGACATTGTATTCCTCGTATTGGCCTTTAGGGCTTGTTTGCACTGTAAATATTTTTTTTTTACCTATTTATTAAACATAAGGTTTTGTTTTTTTTTCCAACGCTCTACATTCGTTTGGCACCTGAGTCATCTCTCTTCTCTATTCTTTATTTTTACTTTGAAATGATGTCTATCTGCAAGTTAAAATGATCATTGATTAGATAAAATAAGAAGCAGGAAACAGTCTTCTAGCAGCCATGAAAGCATATAGAATATAAATTGAAAGATCAATTTGTGTGATAAACAAGTACTTTCTTTCTTTGAACCTATTCCACAGAATTGCATTCACAATTGAGGACACAAGTAAAGATAACAGGACAGTTTGTGAGGTAGTCATGAACAGTATTTTCTTTGAACCCAGTGCATAGCACTTGTACATTAGCATTTCATTCTTCAGGTTTGGGTTAAGCTGTTAAAATAGGTTAACATTCAAGGAAAAGAATCATGTATTACATTTACCAGGGCCATGTGCCATGAAAAAGCTACTTACATGTCATCTTGGGCTCTGTTGGTAGTCGACACCACCACATCTGGCATACCCTATGACACTTGATGATTTTGTATTTTTTCAAAGAAAATATAACATGTAATTTTAAAAAATGGTGACTATTTATTTTTATTTAATAGTGGAATTAAAATTTAATTTGGACCAATATGTGAATAAGAGATACCCAGGATTGGTGAAAATAGTGCGCAATACTAGAAGAGAAGGGTTGATTCGAGCTCGGATACAAGGATGGAAAGCAGCGAATGCACCGGTTGTTGGATTTTTTGATGCTCATGTGGAGTTCAACACAGGCTGGTAAGAATTTACATTGTGATTGAATCTAACTGGAAATGAAATATATTCGATCTAAAAATAAACATGATGCATTCAATATTGTACTCTATTAAGCCCACACTTCCTGTTTAGTACAGACAAAAAAATACTCACATGCTTACAAGCAAACTACTTTGGATGTGCTGCAACTTATTATATTCAATGCCCTACTAGCTTTAAAGGAATACTCCATACATCTTAACCACTGCTTCTCACCGCAATGGTTATGGTGCCATGAGTGCATTGGCATCACTCCATTGTAATCAGTCAGAACATTTTAGAATGGTTTGACTACTCACCTGGGTCCATCTAGCACACTCCCCATTTCCACTACTGATGCTGGATTAACCAGAATCTGAAATACTTACAATAAAGTGTTCCTTCCTCCAAACTTCATTGGTAGACATAAAGTTGGGTCTAGAAACAGAATAATGTTACATTTTAGTTTAATCAAAATTAAGACAGGTAGGCACACTCAAAGGTGCTGATATAAAACAATAATCAGACAAAAATAAACAGTCTAATCCTGGGTGCTCACTCGTATAAGGCCATATTCCCAAAGGCCAACGGAATTACATCTATCACTTAGACAAGGAGCACAACCACAAAATGTGTATGAAACATATTTTATTAAATGGGTCACAATAGTAGGCTCTCATTAACTATATCAATGAATGAAAAAGACATAAGATGTCAAATAAAAAGTACAATATAACACATACAGATGTTAGAAAAGCCGATAAGCAGACTGAACAATGTATGAATCACAGAATACAGATATCCAAAATGGCCATATGAGAAAACAAACAATGGTAATAATAAACCCCAAAATAAATTGTATATACAAAGAAAAAAAGCATACCAGACCTAGTGAGAAGAAGGACAAGGGTCAACCAAAAAGCCCCCAACGTTTTCGCAAAGCTGCCTTTATCAAGTTTAATACCACTTAAGCAGCTTTGCAGATTTGTTTTATATTTTGAGATGAACCCAATAAACTTTAAACAATCATTAGACATATGCATACATTTCTAGAATAGAAAAAATGAAATACAGGTGCTTGATGTGTGATACAACCATGATGACCAGACATCTCTCATCATAACAATGTTTTTACTATATCAACGCTATTTTATTCAGCTGCAGCATGTTAGTGAAACCCATGAACTGTGTTCTGACAATTGGTACTTTTAACGATAGCTGTTCTGAATGAAAATATGTGCTCATCCCTTGGCATATTAATGGCTCAGTTGTAAATTCAACTGTCACAATGTTTTAAGTGGTTAGATACACATGGGTTCATTCACTAAAGTATTTTCAAAACCAAGGCAAAGATAGTTCAGGAAGTGCCACAAGAAATAGAATTTCAAAGAAACCAGTATACCTATCATTCAAGCAAGGGATGCTTGCTCTGACTCTTTTAAGAGCTTGTTATGCATATATACACATAATTTAGGGATCTTGCTGGTAAATCTATCAACACAAAGGTAACATAGTGTAATATTGTAAAATAAGTTACAAACGCAAATTATTGGTTACACTCACAGAATAAAGATGATAAAAGCCCCTTATGGGTACCACCCACTGTATCAATAGGGGGCTAGAGTTCCTCCTTTGGATTTCTCTCCGGGCTGGTCTTTGCATGACCAAAACGATTTACCAGAGGTTATTAAAAAAAAAAAAAGGATAATTATTGAAAAATGGCTGTGCGTTCCACCTATCGTTACGCAGATATTACACATTATGGTTATTGTTTTACTTATATGGGACCCTGAGGAAGTTGTCACGTGAGAAGGAAACGTGTAGGATCATTGCATTTTAACACTATTGTGTAAATTATTTTAATTTGTCACTTGTCACCAAGGGCAGAAATCTATTTTAGCAACCCCAACCCCCAAATTAAATGTAATTTGACTTTGCTTTTAAACTCACTCATCCCTTTGTGTGTATCTCCTAACCCTTCTTGTGTGTGTTTCTTAATCCTCCATTCAACCTTGTGTGTCTCCTGAACCCTTTCCCTTTCGCATGCACACAGTCACTGACACCACACGCAGTTAATGGCACACAATTATACAGATAATTATGGGCACAAACATACAGTCACACACAACAGTTACAGACACACACCAGTCAAACACACAGTCAGATACCTCACATATTATCACAGGCACACACGGTCACACAAAGTCACTGTCAACAATGCAGTTACAGTCACACACAAAGATACAGGCACAGAAAAACACAGTTAAAGTAAAAAAACAGATACAGGTACACACACAGTTACAGTCACACACAGTTACCATCACAAACACAGCTACAGTCAGAGACACACAGAGACAGACACACACACAGCTACAGGCACAGACAATATCACACACACAGTTATAGTAATAGGCACGCAGACAGATACAGGCACACGCAGTAATCACGTCTGCCTCCTGGGTCCTACATTTATTGGCATGGGTGGCGGGGGAGGAGTGGAGGCCAGAGCACATTCTCTGGTGTCTAGTGGTTAAGGAAACAGGGACTGCATCCTGCTTCTCCCTCAGCATGCATTGATTTACAGAATGCCACGAAGGCATGGCTGGGCTGGTGGAGGTAATCTCTGCTGCTTCCAAATCCAGCATCCTGGATACATTCTCCCAGCAACCCTAGCCTTGCCACAGTCAACTCTTGCAGCTGCTTGGAATGCACCACCGTTGTATTCTTGTAGGTGCAGAAGAGTGCAAAAAAGAGGGGTATCAAAGATTCTGCAAGCCTATGGGATGCTCTATAGATCTTCTCATGCTTTCTATTGCATGTTTTTCACATTTTGAGGATGGATGAGAACAGTACTCTAACAGGTTATTTATGGTCAATAAAGAAAACTGAAAAATTCTATGTCATCTATGCTTTCGGTTCACTACTCTGACCTTACATTTTTAATTCACTTTGAATTTTCACTTTAGTAACTAATCCTGGTAATCTTTAAATGCCTTGAAGTTGAATGTCTAATGATTTGGCAACCTACAGCAATGAGCTCAGTTTTTGTCAAACTGTTTTTAAAAGGTTTGTCACTAATCTGGGTGATGGTTAAGACTTTTTGAACCATGTGGCTGCTACGGGGTTATTTTGAAATGTCGGGAATTTTAAGTGAAATCAAATTTAGCTGGACTGGAAGTCTAACTGACATGGAGAATCTTTCCAGTTCAGCTACTGTGCACACTTTGAATTCCTCACTTTCATAAATAACCCTCCCTGTTAAAGGACAAATACGACACTGTCATGCCCTAGTCATTAACCCACAAGGAATACAGACAGACAGACAGACAGATAGATAGATAGCATTTTTAAAAGTTATTGTTTCTGAAAATATTCTGACAATAAAATGAAATTAATTTAAATAACACTATGTGAGATATAATTAATATATAAAGCTATTTGAACACAATTGTTTCTGTGCTCTTGTGTAGCAGACAATCTTATGAAAGGTGTAAAGACTAATTGAGTGGAGTATTAGTTAGCTGATCATATCCCTCATGGTCTTCCCATATGTCCTGCCATCTGTTTGCCTTGAGGTGAAATAGAACTATTTTGTCTTTATTATGCGCTTCATTATTGCTGCATATTTGACCTTTTTCTGGAGTGAAAGGTATATTTAAAGGAAGATTAAATAATAATAAAAAAAATGATCTTAATGTAGTGAGCACCATTCATTTGTTAGCCAAAGTATAAAACAAAAAAAAGATGAAACAATTGGCTCCTCATTATTGCCCTTCTTCTAGTAAAGTACATCACATATAAAGAAATCTCATGAAAGCATTTAACCATAGATAGAAATTATACTCTGGAGACGACTGGTTTTCTAACCATGACATAGTAGACTCTGTAGCCTCAGGAATAATGAATTGTGCCGACCAAAGTCTCATCCAATTATGTATGCAAATCATTTCATGGGGACAGAAAATAAATTGTGTTTTCAACTAATGGTTTGGCTAAGTGCCTCAAGGCAGAACAGTCAAGTGTGTCAGTAGACAAAATAAGCCAAGATGCTCCAGTGTCGCAGTCATGTGCAAGAGCTTCAGGTGGTCAAGGACTTTGCAGGGTTCATGAAATCGCTGTAGGGTTCATGAAAACTTTTATTCCATTATATTTTTACCTTTATTTTTAATTAAATGCATGAGGCATATATTTATGTTCTTCCATTGATCAAAAGGTACTCAAAATGGCATCACAAAAACAGTTGTTTTTATTCATTTTAAAGCTGTTGAAATTGCATTACTACCATATATTTTAACTTAATTTGTTTCTTCTATATGTTATACGAGTCATAGTCCAAGTTAAGGTAGAAATTAAAACTTATTTCACATATTTTTTTACCTCCTTAGCGATCACTGCTATGCCAATATGGAGGCCAACATACATCTACTGGCAGTTTCATTAGTACAATGTAAAGTTAAAATCCACACCTACCTGAAAGCAAACTTGTCATTCAAACAATTTGTGAATGCCATGTTCATTGTAAAATTAATCATATTGACAGTTATTGTACTAGTCAATTGAGTCAACACTTGCACTCTTTTTCCAAACATGAACCATAAAGTCAAAGCCCAAGACGTATGTTTTTTCTGGATGGCTGAAACAAAGGATTCCATATCACATTTTCCGAGGCCCAGTCTATGTAACAATTACCATAAAACAGACTGTCAGCCTTTTCACTTTCTCTATGGAACATGAAGTTGCCTGTTGCCTGAGTGAGCAGCCGGAATATGAGATAATTACTTATTTTGGATGTCCTAGAACTGACAGCTTATTACACCCATTAGAGCATGGCTTAATGTTCCGTCAGTCAGAATCTGCGGTGCCAGAAATATTCTTTTGAAATATTAATAAGAACTATGAAGAGGCTACATAATAGCAATGCAAATAATTACAAGACGGGAAACCAATCCTAAAGCTAAAAATTTGAGGTTGTTAACCAATGGCTCATTTTTAAAGTACATGAAAAAAAAAAAGAGTAAAAGGATGTGTTGGACAATAATATACAAAATATATGATTTCTGAACATCTTAGTGATTACACTTCCTGAAATTGAAACGTTGAAGAGTACGAGTGGGCCATGAAATTCTAATGTGAGCGGGCATGCTTTTATGGCTGGTAATGCAGCTTTTTATAGCAAATCCATATATATTGAACAGGCGTGATGGATCCTTGCAATAAAAGAGATTCACCTGAGTTTGCATCAAAGCAAGGAATGTGGGCTTCACAATGATATGACTCTAAGATTCTAGTCTGGTTTTTAAATCCATCTCACTTTAGGCCGTCTATCTTCTCTATTGATTGCTAGAAAAGAGATGTTTGAGAATTGTGCTTTATGAGTTTTTTAACCTGCTTTCTGTATCTATGTCAGGGCTGAACCCATCATAACACGAATTAAAGAAGACCGAAAACGAGTGATTTTACCAGCAATTGACAATATCAAATACAATACTTTTGAAGTACAACAGTACGCCAATGCAGCACACGGTTATAACTGGGGTTTATGGTGCATGTATATCACCCCGCCACAGGACTGGCTAGAAAAAGGAGATGAATCAGCCCCAATCAGGTGAGTAAATAATATTGTCCTGTTTCTCCACTGCATTTATGAAAAATTGGAGCCCTCTGTGTCATTTGAAGCCATCTTCATTTTGTTGTATCAATAAATGAGCAAAATTGCAGTATAATCAATTGTTTTCTGGCCTCAGAAAACCTTTCCAGACCTTTTTAGGTAATTAGACTTTATGGTCTCATATCACTAGCTAACCTTCATTGCATTGTTCTTTCCCATGAAGACTAATAATATGTAACTTTGGCAGGTGTTCAATAATGCACACTTAGCACCTTGTTGGGTATTGATTTATTTTTCTTTCACTGTATACCTTTACTTAATAATGTTTGTTTTCAATGAATCATAGTGACCCCATTGAATTGTGTGAATTAACTTTAAAATAATACTAAAAGTAATAAACAGGGTTATAGAGAAAAGCACTGACTTTAAAGTTATTTGCTGATCAAGACCTTTTTGACTTCTTATATATAAATATATATATTTTACACTGTTTGCATGAAACTGCTTACTATTTAAAGAGCAACTTATAAGTAGACTTAGAGATTCATTTTGCTCCGAATTTGTACTGAGCAGGTGATTGATCAAATTCACAAACTCCAAGCCAAAATGTAGCCGAAATAACCAATTGAAAGTTGTAATAGCCATGCATGTTTATTTTGATGTAGGATTCTTAATTCCCCCTGTGGTGCCGAAAAATATACACTGAACAAACTTATAAACACAACACTTTTGTTTTTGCCCCCATTTTCAATGAGCTGAACTCAAAGATCTAAGACTTTTTCTGTGCACACAAAAGGCATATTTCTCTCAAATATTGTTAACACATCTGTCTAAATCTGTGTTAGTGAGCACTTCTCCTTTGCCGAGACAATCCATCCACCTCACAGGTGTAGCATATCAAGATACTGATTAGACAGCATGATTATTGCAAAGGTGTGCCTTAGACTGGCCACAATAAAAGGACACTCTAAAATGTGCAGTTTTATCACACTTCACAATGCCACAGATGTCGCAAGATTTGAGGGAGCATGCAATTGGCAATTGGCATGCTGCAGGAATGTCCACCAGAGCTGTTGCCCATAAATTGAATGTTCATATCTCTACCTTAAGCCATCTCCAAAGGCGTTTAAGAGAATTTGGCAGTACATCTAACCGGCCTCACATTTGCAGACCACGTGTAACCACACTATCCCAGGACCTCCACATCCAGCATCTTAACCTCCAAGATCGTCTGAGACCAGCCACCCGGACTGCTGCTGCAACGATTGGTTTGTATAACCAAAGAATTTCTGCACAAACTGTCAGAAACCATCTCAGAGTAGCTCATCTGCATGCTCGTTGTCCTCATCGGGGTCTCGACCTGACTGCAGTTCATCATTGTAACCGACTTGAGTGGGCAAATGCTCACAGTCAATGGCATCTGGCACTTTGGAGAGGTGTTCTCTTCATGAATGAATCCCGGTTTTCACTGTACAGGGCAGATGGTAGACAGTGTGTATGGCGTCATGTGGGTGAGCGGTTTGCTGATGTCAACATTGAGGATCCAATGGCCCATGGTGGTGGTGGGGTTATGGTATTGGCAGGCGTATGTTATGGACAATGAACACAGGTGCATTTTATTGATGGCATTTTGAGATACCGTGACGAGATCCTAAGGCCCATTGTTGTGCCATTAATCCACGACCATCATCTCATGTTGCAGCATGATAATGCACTGCCCCATGTTGCAAGGATCGGTACACAATTACTGGAAGCTGAAAATATCCAATTTCTTGCATGGCCAGCATACTCACCGGACTTGTCACCCATTGAGCATGTTTGGGATGCTCTGGATCGGCGCATACGACAGCGTGTTCCATGTCCTGCCAATATCCAGCAACTTCTCACAGCCATTGAAGAGGAGTGGACCAACGTTCCACAGGCCACAATCAACAACCTGATCAACCCTATGCAAAGGAGATGTGTTGCACTGCGTGAGGCAAATGGTGGTCACACCAGATACTGGCTGATTTTCGGACCCCCCCCAGCCACCCCAACACAGTAAAACTGCACATTTTAGAGTGGCCTTTTATTGTGGACAGCCTAAGGCCCACCTGTGCAATAATCATGCTGTCTAATCAGCATCTTGATATGCCACACCTGTGAGGTGGATGGATTATCTCGGCAAAGTAAAAGTGCTCACTAACACAGATTTAGACAGATTTGTGAACAATATTTTAGAGAAACATGCCTTTTGTGTAAGAAAAAGTCTTAGATCTTTGAAAAAGCTCATGAAAAATGGGGGCAAAAGTGTTGCGTTTATAATTTTGTTCAGTGTAAATGATAGAAGAAAAGATGATTGATTGGTAGGGGATAGTCACTAATTAAATTGTATTCACAGATAAACAGAGAAGTGAGCAATATAGGGAAAATAGGAGGAGCAGTTAAAAAAATATTTATTTATATATTATATGTTTAATAAATATACAATCTATAAATTAGATGAGAAGTGAGTAATACAGGGAAAAATGAGGAGCAGTTAAAAAAAAATCTATATTTCTATATTATATATTTAATAAATATATAATAAAGAAATATATTTATTATATATAGATGTTTTTTATTTTATTTGTTACTGTTTCTCCTGTTTTTCCCTCTGTTGGTTACTTTTTATCACTTGATCTGTGAATCAAAATGCTCCTATCAGTGTACTGCAAAATATATATAATGTTAATTAATTATGTATGTATTTTGCAGTACACTGATTGGCCCACTTTTGTGTCCTTTTGGATTGTCTTATTCACTTCCCAAATAAGTTTTTCAGTACCAAAATTCTGCAAAGTCGAATTGACATAAAGCCAAAATTGTTTTTATTTTTTAGAAAAATAGTTTGGCCGAACCGAATTTTGTCATATTGCACAAGTTTATTTATAAAGTCTATTCACAGGATAATAGTGACATTATTTTTGAATTCTGTATATATACTGAATGGACTTTGCAGTTTCTCAGATATTACTAGTGTAAATGATGAAACCTCCTTTCAAATCAAAGAAACATATGTTTTACGCGTTGGACCATGCCCACTGTGTCATGAGACATTTTATCTTTTGTTCATAGGTGCATTTATTTGCTTATAAAACTTCAATTTCTAGCTGCTTGTTTTCACTTTGAGGCATAGTTGTGTAGTTGAAATTATACAACCAGACAAATTATTTAAAATTTGTGTCTTGTCCATGTGTGAAAAAAAATAATAATAATAATTTCTCGCAATGACTTCCAAGCTGTGACTTAATGTTTGATTGAGCTGACATCTACTGATTGCAATCCATGGCATCCTTCCATTCCTGGTGATGTCAGTTAAATTATACAGCTTACCTAATACCAAATGTCTAAAGTGATTAAACTGTTCCAGGGATCCATTGGCTAATTTATTCTAATTAGTTTTTAAGACATGAATTGAACTCACGTTTGCATATTGGTAACTATAAACATGTGTAATTATATTAATCAATTACAAAGCTATTTGAATGGAATGTGGACAAATGTGGCTATTATATCAACAAACAAGGGCTGAAAATCAGAGGCATTTAGATAGACTTTGTCTAATAAGGGTTAAAAAAACATAGTTTTTTTATGAAATGATATGATGATATTTAAGGAATCTGAAAATAAAAGTACATCAGCCATTCTATATATGAACAGGACATTTATCATAATTCTGGTGCCTGGGCTTGTTTAATGACTCTACTGGGTGACATTGCCATGGATTTATAGAACTCTTCAAAAAAAAAAGATTATTCCTTCATTTTTTAAATAGAAAATGTAAATGATATTTTAGCTCATTCATACAAAAAATAGGCAGTTTTACAATGGGATCAGAAGTTCAACAAAAAATGCTAGCTTAAACAATACATTAAGTACATGTCAAGGCAGCATATTGATTTATGGTGAAAAATAAACGCCATCTGAACCATGTGATCAGTTAAGCCAGCATTGCAGAGGAAGTTTGGGCAGTCTTCCAGTTTGAGCTGGGCTATAATTCCCTGGATGGATTGAGTTTAGTCCCACATCTCAAGGGTCACCATTGCCCATGCTCGCTCAAGAGCTTTTCTCTTTAATTAACAAATGTGATATATGTGAATGATAAATGGGTATTGATAACAGATAAATCAAAACTGTGGCAGAATATTAGTTATTAGATGTTAAGTTTTATTACCTGTCTAAACCTTAAATAGAGCTCTCTAGAAAGGGTTAAACATTGACCTTGATGTGTTAGTGACCCAAATATCATCATGCCACTGAGTGGAATAATATGATTTATTACTTAACTAACAGAAAACTAGAATGAATTAGTCCCAAACTGACAGGGGACCACATGGAGGCCAGACACTCATTACATCAACGGTCTTTCCTCATCAGAATTCACAGGCCGTGCTGAAGATGTGTTATAAAAAATGCTTACAGGAAGTCAGATATAAAACACATCTGTCTCTTCTGGGCTGTTAATGTACTGTATCCTCTTACAAATGACAGTATGACTTAGAAACCAGTCTGCAATGACCTTGAAAGGGTTCATTGGTTGATGTACTACACCATCAGTATGCATAATATTGTATATCTACTTACAACATATACAATGCAATATATAAAATATATAATTCAATGGTATATGGGGAAGCAGTAAATAATGTACGGACATATCATATTTAGGTTCTAACACCATCTTGTGCTATATTTGTCAATGGTAAACTGCAGGAAATCTAGTTTAAAGTCTTCAAAGTTTGTAAACCAATTACCAAAAGAATGGAATTATTCTAATTGCACTAAAAGTAGTGCTTTGCTGTTTTTTTTATGAGAACAATATAGTGTAGTGTTTCTTTAGATGTCTATTTAAAGAGTAAAGAAAATTGTACATATTTCATCCTATACATTTATATCTCAAAGCAAATGGATTACAAAAAGAAATCTCTTAAATGGTCTGTTAAAAAATTAATGATGTCTGCTCCCTGCAGCCATATTGTATACATTTCGAAAATCTATAGCAGAACATTTTTAAAGTTAATAAATCATCCTTTATGGCTGGGTCTATCCATCTATCTGTGGATTTATATTGCGTATAAACAGAACAAGCACTGCTTCTATGTGCCAGGGTAGCATAAATGTTCCTTTTAAACAATGATCACTCTGATGCATGTGTGTTTTATGTGTTAACCCCAGAACTCCAGCAATGATCGGCTGCTCTTTTGTGGTAGACAGAGCATATTTTGGAGATATTGGACTTCTGGACCCTGGCATGGAGGTTTATGGTGGAGAAAACATAGAACTGGGCATGAGAGTAAGTGTATAGCAATACAAAGTAATTGTTTTCATGCACTTGCAGCACATGTTTTAAATATTACAATCTCTCCTAATCAGCATAATGGCTAAATGCTATTGAAAGGTTATTGTTTGATGTATATTGCTTTGTAAATGCTAATTGAAATTATGTATAATACAATAGCATTCCGTATCCAGAAACATCTGACATTAGGTACCAGAAGTATTTGGTATATTTCTGCATATTTTTAATGTCCTAGAGATATTACAAAGTAAATTAGTATTTTCTCTTTTGTCTGATTTTTCTTTCTTTTTAAATCTTTTTTTCAATCTTTTTCAATCTTTTTCAATCTTTTCTTTAATCTTTTTTTATCTTTTGTTATCTTTTTATTGTTTTATTTTGTTAAATGTTCTGAAAATTATAGCTGACGGTTGGCAACAATTAAGCAGTCACACTAGAAAAATGTTTTGTTAACAGTAATAAAATTAATTGCAGCTCCTTAGGCGAATTTATGGCCACGAGTGCAAAGACTATGTCCCTTATAGATTGGTCCTGCTAGCCTGCACACTGAAACAAGCTTTTCTTCATCTGAAAAGCAGCATGATAAGTAATATGAAATTGGCAGGAAAGGAGCAGAATGATAGTGGAATTATTTTATGGGAATTACTTTTTGGGGAAAAAAATTGATTAAAGTTGCAATGCAACAAAAAATTATTAAAGCTAATCTTAAATTTGTCATCTGGCTGTGTTCAGTGGTCGTCAGTATACATTGCCCTATTCGCAAATAGCTTTTATTTTTTTAATTCTACTCCTATTTTTTTTTTTACATTCGAGGCTTAGAGATGACAATTTTTGATTTGGGCTCGAAGAACGGATTAAATACACAAAAAACAAATCTCTCCTATGTGCAATAAATAAACAGAAATATATAAACATGTTTGGCATTACTTTCAAGTCTTACACATCAAAAATATGCTCTTTTATCCTGCCTTGAGCTTTAATCAATAAGTTATAGGAGGGGACCCTAGAGATCTAATGCGTTAGAATTCCTGGTACCTATTTGCAGATGCTCACAACTTAGCATTTATACAAAGAAAACGGTTTTGTAACTCTAGTCTTAAAAGCAAAACAAGTCATGTAGACTGGAATTCTGAAGCAAAGACCATGTCTAGAATGTAATATGAGAGCTTCAAATTGATGTATGCTAATGGAGCACTTTAATGCAGTGGATCAAGGTATAGCTTTGATGTGGTTAGCCTAGAGATGGTTAAACTTGACAAACCAGATATTTGTGAATGCCTTTTCCCTTGAGGCTCAGTCCATCTCAAGGCTGTCCATCTCAAGGGTAGACCAAAATATATAATTGTGGAAATCATAAAGGATTGGAATGTGAGAAAAGTGTGTGATACTTAAAAATGGTCAACTAGCCCTTTCTACCATATGGATCCCTGTTTCTATGATGTATGCCAAAGAAAAGTGGCTATAGTATGTATTCACTAAATGTGAAATTGTGAAGAATTGTGATACATTGTACGCACTAAATCAGGAAAAATGTTGAAAAATTGTGCACATTTTAGATCAAACTAGTCAAATTGGTAAATAAAAATTCTCAAACTCATCAAATTTATCCAGCATGAGCATTTTGATCTTAGATTTGCAATTCCCTTAGTCAATAGTCCACAAGTCTGGGTTTTAGGGCCTATTCTATAAACAGTAAAATGTAGTGAACTGGAAATTGCATTGCAAAATTCATGCTAAAATAAACAATGTATCACTATATTTGGACATATGTTGAAATACAGTTATTCTGGTCTAATATTTTTTTAACTTGGACTTCAGTTTACTAGTTAGCGCATAAACCTTCCTGTGAATACATTTCAACCTGTTATACACTAAGCCATGAACTGTTGGAACCTCAGTAATGAAGATATCTGCATGATACAAATTGGTCAGATAAATAAACATATGTACAAATGTAATTGGATCGGCGTAATCTAAACTTTCCCCACATATGATGGTTGAATCGAAGCAATCGAAGAACCTTTGCAGATCTGGAAAACATAAAGAAGACAAAGTAACAAATAAAAGGTTTATTTAATACATATAATAAATAATACAAATACATCAAATAAAATATGCTAGGCTAGCCCTTTGTATAAATATGTGGTGTGGTTTAGTGGAGAATAAGAGCTCACTTGAGACCTACAGATGCAAAATATGTATGTTCAGTCACACAGAAAAATAATTGTAAATGCACTGCAGACAGAGTGAATCAGCTAAGTGGTTGCTGCAGGTGTCGGCACCCATGTTGAGGCATATTTAATTTCAATTCACGCCCTGCGATGCCAGCCAAGATTTGAAGGATCTGAGAAGTTCAATTAAGATACAAGTTTTCTGTTTGGGTTTCACCTGCATGTATGGGTACCGTTTTTTTACCCCCCAAAAATGGGAAAACTTATTGACTCGAGTATAAGACTAGGGTGAGAAATGCAGCAGCTACTGGTAAATCTCTAAATAAAATTAGATCCTAAAAAAATTATATTAATTGAATGTTTATTTACAGTGTGTGTATATAATGAGTGCAGTGTGTGTGTATGAGAATGCAGTGTGTGTGTATGAGAATGCAGTGTGTGTATGAGTGCAGTGTGTGTGTATGAATGCAGTGTGTGTGTGTGATGTAGTGTGTGTATGAATGCAGTGTGTGTGTATGAGTAGTGCAGTGTGTATGAATGCAGTGTTTGAGTGTGTGATGCAGAGCCTTGGTGGGGGTGGGCATTTTTATTATTTTTTTATTATTTTATTTTAATAGTTTTTTTTGTTATATTAATTTTTTTAATTATTATTGTTACGGTTACCCTTAGTCTTGCTGAGAGCTGGACCGCTTAGTAGTCTGGATTCCTATTACTGAAGAGGAGGGGAAGCTGCTGTCCAAAGTATTCCATACGAGTCCTGTAAGTGTAGAATAATCCCACTAGCTATAGCACAGCTAGGATACCCTTTTGCCCACAAAACGAGTCGAGGCTGCGATTTGAGGGTCAAACAAGAACTGAGGACTGGAATACCCAGCCTGCTTTTTATTAGGATTCAGTACAGAAAGAACACACCCAGGGGGAGGCATAAAATCACCAATCCAGTACAGGGTACAACCCACACATCCCCTCCCCTCAGATAACCAGTTAACATAATTAAACGTACATTATTTTACCCACGTTCTGGATGTACCCCAAAAACAGGTATCCCCAGATAGCTCTCATTCAGGGGACCAACATATTTAAAAATCAGTCCATTCGGATAAATAGTTTGTGAGATACAGAGTTCCAAAGTTTTGACCGACCGCACAGACCAGCTAGCTGAAAATAGTTCCATGAGTTTTGGCCTTGCGGTCGGTATCCGTTCGCACGGTGAAAAGACACGAAAATCTTGCCATCCATTCGAATCTTTATGGTCGCCAGACTCCCCATAGTCCATTAAGTCTTTCTACCGAACGGTGGGACGTTCGGTAGTTTCTGTACGAATTCATGGAGGTCTGGAGGACTCAGCGGTGTTCGCCTGTTCGCGTATCCGTTTTTAGTTCCATGCGGTTACAGGCAAACACCGCTGTTCGTGCGCAAGATGGCCGCGAACCCGTGTAAAGTTCAGAAATGGCGGCCACCTATTCCGAGCACAAAGAATTTGTGCGAAATCATCCGAACGGCTGCATAGGTAAAAATGGTACTTAAACGTGCACAATAAAACTAAGGCTTCTGTAACAATTATTATTTCATTATTTTTTTTTTATTATTATTATTATTATTATTATTAATATTTTTATTATTTTTTTCCTCCCCCCTCCCTGCTTGATACATGGCAGGGAGGGGGGATCTCACTCCCTGGTGGTCCAGTGGCATTGGCAGTTCAGTGAGGGGTAGGGGGGCTGGCAGGAAGCACTTACCTCTCCTGCAGCTCCTGTCAGCTCCCTTCTCCTCCGCACCGGTCTGTGCAGCTCCTCTGTCAGCTCACAGTGTAAGTCTCGCGAGAGCCGCACTATGACCCCGCGGCTCTCGTGAGACTTACACTGGGAGCTGAAAGAGGTGCTGAAAGGACTGGCGCAGAGGAGAAGGGAGCTGACAGGAGCTGCAGGAGAGGTAAGCGCTCGCTGCCAGCCCCCATTCTGTATTATGGCAATGTAAATTGCCATAATACAGACACTGACTCGAGTATAAGCCGAGTTGGGGTTTTTCAGCACACAAAATGTGCTGAAAAACTCGGCTTATACTCAAGTATATACGGTATTTGTTTACAGCTCCAACACTAAAGTAGAAAGCAATGTAGAGTAAAATAAGAAATTTGTTAAACAAGGCATTGGACAAAAAAGGAAAAGAATAGATACTGTGGAAATTACAGTTTGAGAGATTTTCAAGGAATGTTTCTTACTGTTAACATGTTCAGAGCAGATCACATTGCAGCATTTAAAGCACTCTTACTATGTTATTTATTTATTTATTTATTTATAAAATATTTTACCAGGAAAGATACATTGAGATTTCTCTCGTTTTCAAGTATGTCCATGGACAACAAATCATTGCATTGTTACAATTAGGGTACAATAAAATACAAAAACAATATTAATACACAATAAATACACATTTTAACATAGAGCAGGTAAGAAATATATAATCAACCATGACATGTGCATTCTGTTTTGAGGTATGTAGAGAGGGATCTCTTAAAGGACTTTAAGCTTAGGGAAGATTTTAAATTGTGCGGGAGGTCGTTCCACAATTGCGGTGCTCTGTAGGAGAAGGAGGATCGGGCCGCTTTCTTTTTTTCTGTTGAGGTAGACTAAGTAAAGTGTTGGTACTGGATCGGAGGTTATAGGAAGTGGGAACAGCCGGGGAAAGCATTGTGTTCAGGTAGGGTGGGAGTTTCCCAGAAAAGCTCTTAAGCACAAGGCTGGAAAGATGAAGGGTGCGTCTGGATTCCAGCGACAGCCAGTTTAGTTCTTTTAGCATGTCACAAATGTGGGTCCTGTAATTACATTGTTGCACAAATCGGCAGAACGAGTTATACAATGTGTTGAGTTTATTAATGTGGGATTGCGATGCAGATGCATATACTACATCCCCATAATCAATGATTGGCATCAGCATTTGCTGTACAATCATTTCCTTTACTGTAGGGCTTAGGCAGGATTTGTTTCTGTACATGGCACCTTGTTTTGGATAAAGTTTAGTTGCTAGCTTTTCTATGTGCAGGCCAAAAGATAGATTGGGGTCTAACATCATACCCAAGTATTTGAAAGAGTGGACTGCGGTCAGTGTGCCATTTGAATTTGTTTTGATGGATAGGTGGGAATTGTGTAATTTGTTTAATTTAGGTACTGTTCCAAAGATCATTGTGATAGTTTTGTCAGTGTTCAGGAAGAGTTTTTTTTTTTTGCGATCCACTTTTCTACCTCTGTGAACTGGTCTTGGAGCACAACCTCAAGCTGCGGTAGATCGGAATTGCTCGCAAATTATGTTATTAATTATATAGCACCCAAAAATTCTGCAGCTCTTTACAATGGGTGGACAAACAAACATGTAGTTGTAACCAGACAAGTTTGACACACAGGAACAGAGGGGTTGAGGACCCTGCTCAATGAGCTTACATGCTAGAGGGAGTGGGGTCAAGTGACACAAAAGGTAAGGATTGTATTAGACTAATGACAGTTGCAAGAGAGGAATCAGTCGCGATATATTAACAGTTTTATTCATACGCTTTTGTGAAGAAGTGGGTTTTTAATGACTTTTTGAAGGAGTGGAGACTGGGTGAGGAGGAGGAGGGGACCGAGTTCACAGGAACAGTGCAGCCCTTGAGAAGTCTTGAAGGTGAGCATCAGAGGTGGGAGTACGGACAGAAGATAGACGTAAGTCTTCAGCTGAGTGTAAGGGCCCAGACGGGACATACTTGTGTATTAGGGAGGATAGATAGCTGGGAGCAGCATTATGTAGAGATTTGAAAGCAAGAACCTGAATTTTAAATTGAGGCCCTATATCTTACAGGAAGCCAATGTAGGGACTGACAGAAGGGTGAGGTGTGGGAGGTGCAGGCGGACAGGAAGATGAGCCTCGCCGTCGCATTCATTATGAATTGTAATGGCGCAAGTTGGGAGCACCTAAGACCACTGAGAAGCAGATTACAGTAGTCAAGGCGAGAAAGGACAGTGGAAGGGACCAGCACCTAAGCCGCATCTGGCATTAAGTAGGGTGGGATGCGTGCAATGTTTTTGAGATGGAAGTGGCAGGATTTGGCAATAGACTAAACATGAGGCGTGAAGAAGAGGTCAGAGTCAAAGAGAATCTATATGGGTATACGTTATATAGCATTATGTAATTAAAAATTGATTAAGGTTTAATTATTTGAAAACAGAAAAGTACTTAGACCATGTTCATTGGATTTAATGATAAAAAGACCATACATTAGGATTTTACACACACAATCATCTTTACTTCCTATTTTTGTTTTCATTGAATTAAATTCCTGAAACTGCTAATTATTTTTGTGATGGCAATTATTGTGCAGTGACCCAGTTATATAATATTAATATATGATCGCTACTCAGAAAAGCTTGCAACTGCAGCGATTTGCAAGAATCGGTGCAGCTATTTGGCAGCCTCCATAGCTGTGATAAACCAAAGGAAGAGTTCACGCTTCTTCCATTGATTTGTCAGTCTCATTCAACTTGTGCACACAATGTCCACACATGTCACACAATGTTCGCTGGACAGGACCAAGTTGTGGCCTTAAGCATGCACCATCTGGAATTCGATCACAACTAGATTTATAAGGTTATTCACACAACACCATATTAATACAGATAGACAAAATCGAGTGAAAATGACCAAAATATCTGTGCTCAATTAGTCTATTCCAGTCATGTGATGAATGTCCTCCAATTATTGTGCTCTATTGGCAAATTGCCCTTACTGTGTTGTATGGAGTGATTATTCTGAATTCCGCCGGACGTGAGGTCACTTCCTGGCAGTTTTTGATTATGTCAGTCCTCAGCTGAGTCTACCGGAAGTGATGCGGTGTGGCCTACGGCGCATCACTTCCGGTTTCGTAAGCTCCTTAATAAGCAATATTCAAAGTTCCCTGTATGGATCTCCCCCCTAGGGAGGTTCAAAACATCCATTTTGGAAAAGGGAAAGAGAAGGGAAAGAAAGGGTATGGGTAAAATATCAGGCTAAGTTGTTAATAGTGGGAAGTGTAGATAGTAATTCATATTCATGTTTCCACATAAATTGAATAAATATTTATACAACTATAAAAAATGTATTTAATAAAAAAGATTATAAAATTAAATTAAAAAGAAAAACAGTATTTGTTTCATAAAAAATGGTATAACTTGAAGTCTGCATTGAGACCCCCTGATTGTAGTGAGTTTAAATTAAAATTCCATTCAATTTCGACCCTGCCTAGTTTTCTTGCCACATCCTCTCCGCTCCAAATGCCAGTAATTCTCTGAATGCCCATGAATCGTAAGCCACTTGAGTCACAGTTGTGGTGTGTTTTAAAATGTGTAGATACGATGTGTCCATTATATGCTTTTTAATGTTCCTAGTATGTTCTTCCACTCTAATGTGGAGAGCTTTCTTTGTGCGGCCCACATAAGCGAGTCCACATGGGCATATTAATAAATATATGACATTTTTGGAACGGCATGTAATTAATTCTTTAATCTTGTAGTTAATGTGACTTCTTTGAGGGATTTTTAAAGTGGGTAATGTGTCTTCTTGTGTTATTGGTGTTCTTTTTACACGCTAGGCAGGTTCCACACCCAAAAAAACCTGTACTGTTATTTAAAAAAGTCTTGCAAGGTATTTTTTTTAAAAGGATTATTTACTTATTTTTGTATTAAACTTGGGGCTCCCCTAAAGATCATTTTTGGTTTCCCTGGTAAGATATTATGTAATGTAGGAACAGTGGTGTATTTAGGATTTCGGTTGCCCTAGGCAGGACAGTGCTCGGGCACCGCCCCATTTGAATTTTCCCCACCCCTTCCTGTCAAGGCCGCATTTTGACAGATGCTCACTCACTGACAGACGCATACACTCACTGACAGACTCATACATACATTGACAGACAAACACTCTCATATACACTGACAATCAATGACATACACACACACTATTACTTGGACACACACTGACAGATGCACACACACTGAAATACGCACACACACTGACAGACGCATGCACTCACTGACAGATGCACGCACTCACTGACCGACACATACACACTCACTGACCCACACACACACACATTCACTCATAGACACACACACATTCACTCACATAGACACACACATACACACTTGCAGACACACACACATCCACTTACATACACACACACATACACACTACACATTATTATTTTAATTTTATTTTAAATCCACCCAGCCTCCCTGGGAGAGCTGGAGTGTATTACTTACCTGCAGTCCAGTGGAAATGCTGGTCAGGCAGGCAGGGGGCGCACAGACTGAGTAGGCAGCGAGGGAGCTCTGATTTTCCTGCTCAGCTCCCTCACGCGTCACTTAGTGATGCTGGGAGCCGGTCTCGCATCATATTCTGGCTCCCGGCTTCATTAAGCAGCGCAGAGGGAGCTGAGCAGGAAGAGCTCAGGTGAGTATGCTCCCTCGCTGCCCGCTGCCCGCCGCCCACCTCGGGGGGCTCAAAAGTGGCCAGCCGGCCAACTCTTGATCCCCCAAGGACGCGAGGCCAGCAAGGAATCTGCCTGGGCGTTTGGGGGGTGGCTTTTTTCTTGCCACCCCCTGTAAAGTGCTGCCCAAGGCAGATGCCTTGTTTTCCTCGCGGAAGACACATCCCTGTGTAGGATGCTGCCTTAATATCTGCCAATGTTTATGCACAATTTTTTTTTAAAAGATTACTTTTTTGATTAAAATCATTTCAAATTGGTACACCTTCATTTTCCTTAGTTATATCTTTATTCTTGTATTTTAAAAGGTCCTTTCTTTCCATACTTAAAACTTGACTAAAACTGCATTTGATGCTTGCCTCATTGTATCCCTTGTCATTAAAGTTTCTCTGTAGTTTGGACGCCTGTTCTATGAAGTTTTCCTCTTTTGTGCAATTTTTTACCCTGAGGAATTGAGACCAAGGAATGCCATTTAATCAAGGGTGATAGTGTCAGTTTGAGGATTGGATAACACTATTTACATCTACGGGCTTCAAATGTGTTTTTGTACATATCTGATTGTTGTCTATAAATATATTGAGGTCCAGAAAATCAACCAATGTTTGGCTAAAATTAGCTGTGAGGGTTATACCCCAATCATTATGATTTTAATAACTTAAAAAAATCTCTAAGGTGTTCTCTCGGGCCTGTCCAAATAAACAACAGATCATCTATGTAACATCGATAGGTGACCAGGTTACCCACCTAGTCATGCCCTTGGTGAACGAAGCTAGGTTCCCAATCTGCCAAAATTAAATTGGCATAACTGGGTGTGAACCGGGTCCCCATTGCCGTGCCACAGATTTGGAGATAAAATTCCTCATTAAACCAAAAATAGTTATTTGTTAAGATCAATAAAATGCCCTTAGTGATAAAATCTATTTGTTCTTGTTTGAATAATTTAGATTTGGTTAAAAAATATTTAGTTGCCTAACAGCTTTTTTTGTGGGCTATAATAGTATATAGCGAACTTACATCCTAACAGGAATGAATCCCCAGAAAGGGTAATAGAATGTCATCCCCTTAAAAGAAGAGATCAAGTAGCAACATTAGTACCTGAAGACACTCAAAGATTAGGGACCAAAAGATCTATGGATAGAATCCAGGGTAAGAAACCAACATGGCAAAATGACCCTCCAACAACTAATAGATTTGAAGTTTTATCCAACATTAATCAGGAAGAGGATTTTTGCAACCCCAAAACAAGAAGGTGGGGTGCTACCTATAACGGCACGGCTGTGTTATTATAGAGCCTTATCCTCAGGCTCTGAAAATTGTGAGTGTGTCTACCTTTATTTATTTTGCATCTAATATATTGCAAATACCATCTGCATTAGATTTGTTCTATGTTTTTTTTCTCTTTTATATATCACTCCACGTCGAGATTTCTATAACCATAAAGAGGGGTAAGCTATTATCTCCTTGTCTACTATTCAGCGCTCCACCTACTGATTATAGGGTTTGTACTGTTAATCATTTTTTTATATGTATTTATGGTGAGGGAATAAAGGTATCCCCTCACTGGTGTTTAAGAGAAGCTATGATTTTGAAGCGCTACTTACTGTTCACACTGAGCTCACTTGTGAGTTACTTCTGCTCTCTCTGCTACATGTTCATTTCTATCTTATTTAATGAGAATTTAATCTTTTCAATTAACAGTTCCTACTGAAAAGTTGACGTAACATTATACAGAGGTGAAAATGACACTGCAGTGGTAAAGGTGTAAAATGCCTGAAATATTTAGAAATCACTGTAGCAACAAATGGTCATAATAACCTAGAACAGTTTAGCTCAATGAAGTGGTCTGGATGTAGTGGTTCTTTAATTTCAACCCTGAAATGTAAAACACGGCAGTTTTGTAAAACCCACAATGTTTCCAGTGCAGAGTTAAATAAAACTACAGTGGCAAGCCACCTACCTGTGCTTACTTATGGAGCCGGGGCGACCGCAGAGTGAACACCACAATGATGGAGAAAAGGTAAGGTAAGCTCATCTTTTTAATTCACATGGCAGGGCATAAACTAAACAGTGAGCAGGTCCCTATAGCGTTAGGATTTCCAAACGTAATCATAATGCTATAGTGATTGGCTCACTGTTTAGTTTATGCGCTCCCCCCCTCCCCCTTCATTAAAAAGTGAGTATAGAAATAAGATATAGCTTTTGGAATGCATGTTTCTATTCCTAGCACTATAGTGTTCCTTTAATGTAATAGCACTATCACTAATTTAGCTGTCATTTTAAGGAAAAATAGATATGGAAAGGGGGAAGCAATTGAAAAGCATATTATGGAGCCCTATAATATATAATGGGATGGATTATCTTAGCAGAGTAAGGGTTTGCTCTGTTAACTGAAAATAAATTCTTCCATTAACAAACACTATAGTCATCCAAATCATGTCATCTTAGTGAAGTGATTTAGGTACAGTGTCCCTGTCCCCTTAACCCTGCATTGTAAAACACTAAAAAATTGCAGTGTTTACATTGCAGGGTTAAAGGAACACTATTGTGTATTCCTGACACCTAATGCGTGTGCCCTACTTGGTTCTTCCCGTGAAAAAGGTATTTACTTACCTCTCCTCGCAGCTGGCCTCACTCATACACCACCTCCTTGGCTGAGCTCATCCATTCTGATGATCTCAGCTAATCTAATGCTTTCCCATAGGAAAGCATTGAGAGGCAGTTGTGCATGCATGGCAAAATGCCACTCTGCGCCAAACAGCATTTCCTCAGAGATGCATTGAATGAGTGCATCGCTATGATGAGCGTTCAGAGCGTGGAGACGCTGAACGTCAGTACCTCACATTGTGCAGCACTGATCCAGGGAGCACCTCTAGTAGCCATCTGAGTGACTGTCACTAGAGGTGTTACTAGGCAGTAATGTAAACACTGCCTTTTCTCTGAAAAGACAGTGTTTACATTAAAAGGCCTGCAGGGGAAGGCTATAGACACCAGAACAACTACATTAAGCTGTAGTTGTTCTGGTGACTATAGTGTTCCCTTTCCCTCCTCTAGTGACTGTTATACCTGATCGTCGGCGAGCTGACAACCGCTTCCCTGCATCCTCCGGCCGTCGCGCCCGGATCCAAAATGGCGCTGACCGCATGGTCGCGCCTAAACGTAGCTCCGCCCCCGAAGTTCATACTGACATGCGCGTGACGTCACGACGTCAACGTGCACGCACGTTTTGGGGTCAGAGGTCGCCCTCTGACCAATCAGACCTTAGAGCGGGATATTTAAATCCCTAGCTCACCTCAGTACCTTGCCCTGTTGTGGTTTCCTGTTCCTGGTTTCCTGAGAGTGCTTTATCTTTGTGAATCTGATTTCCTGGTATCCTGATCTTGGCTTTTCCCTGGTTATTCTGAATTCTGGTTTCCCTGACTTGGCTTGTGTAAACGGTATTGTGTATTTTCTGGCTTCCTTGACCTCGTCCCTTTGACCATTCTCTGTCTCTAGCGTATTAGTCCGGCCATTCTAAGGTCCGGTTTATGCTCTGTCCTTTTATTTTCCTTTTCTTGCCTATGTATATGTTTATATAGTTTCTGCGTGCTGGACCACACTAGTAGTTGTGACATACAGACAGCAACTAGAGGCGCATCTGTGGCACAAACAGATTAAATATCAGTCGCGTGACATGGATGCCCCATAGGAGAGCATTGACTCAATGCTTTCCTATGTGTAATTTTGAATGTTCATGCAGCGCTTGCCGCGCATGAGCATTTGGTCACCAGTGCTCCTCCTCTATGAGGCAGGGAATCCTCTGTTATATCAGTGAGGGAGAATAGGTCAACAATTTAAAACTATTTAAAAATGTTTTGTGATGGGTGACTGCCTACATGTAGGTAAAAGAAATACTATGCCATTAGGAATACAGATTTGTTTTTCTCACACTGTAGTGTTCCTTTAAAGTATATTGGAACATTTATATTCAGTAAGTAGAGTAAATCAGTGGAATCAAAGAGAATCCAGCCAAACACATAAAGAATTTGTAACTGATGTTGAATAGCTCCTAGATCAGCGATGGCGAACCTATGGCATGCATGCCACAGCTGGCACGCCGAGCCCTCTCTGTGGACATGCGGCCATAGGTTGCCGGTTGGGTGCCCAGCGGTGTATTCACCGCGAGGCTAACAAGGCATTTGCCTTGGGCGGCACTGCCTTGTTAGCCTCGTGGGGGGCAGCTTCTATTGCGGGCTTGTGGCTAGGGAGTGCTGTAGCCTGAGCTCTTACTGCTCAGCTCCCTTGCTCGCCGTCTAGTGATGCCGGGAGCTGGAGTATAAGCCGGAGTCAAACCGGCTACCGGCATCACTAAGGGGCGTGCAATTGTGAGCAGTAAGATCAGAGCTCCCTCGCTGCCTACTCTGCCAGTTTGCCCGCTGCCTGCGGTTTGGGCACTTGGGCTCAAAAATGATCGCCATCACTGTCCTAGATGTATCATTTCCTTTTGCTGCTTTTAATTTGCCTATTTACACACGTTTTTGGCTGGCTTTTTATAGCAGTATTGGCAGTTGTATGTTGTATGTCGTCTCATACATACACAGAACAATAACAATTTAAGCTCAAAATCTTAACAGCTCGTTTGAGGCATATCCTCAATGCCATGAGCATATTTTGACAGCTAACATGGTGGTAAACACAGTTACTATTTTGGTGTCTATTTATCAATAGAATTTGATGTAACTGTTGAATGCCACTGATTTCTTATGAGTTCCATTGACATAAATAGGTAATTCTTCAAGGAACTTGGCCTCTGAATTTGGCAGTTATATGATTCTAAACAGCTGTTGGTAAATCTGGAGAATTGTAGCATATCAAGTCTAATTAAACAGCACAATTTGTCTGCCCGCTACTCGACTAAAAGTGAACATTTTAAACAATCAAGCCATAAACACAACTACTAACAAATGCCAAAAATAGACTTCTGGCTAAAAATTGCACAACATTATGTTAAATTCAATTGTGACACTTTTCTTACTGGGTTGAAAACTTTTAGAATTTTTTATGTAACTTGAAAATAATGAGTGGGCAAAACCAATAACATAGTTATAAGCAGAGAACAAATATAATAGATGTTTTTTCATTTCAGCTATCTTGACTTAAATTTTGCAAATTATTCATGATATCACTGCAACTTCTCACACAAATAGACATCAAGACAAATATACATAGCATTGCCAAATATGTGAATGCCAACTTGTCAAACATCGCATTCAAAAATCAGGGATTTTAATATGAAGTTGGTATTCACATTGGTGCTATAATAGGCTCTATTCTTCTATGAATATTTTCTACTAGATGTTAGAATATTACCATGGGGATTTGCTACTTTTTATCCTTTTTATACTTAAAACATTATTTTCAGTTGAACAATGATATTGGGTAACCGTTTCTGGCTTGTATTTGAATTTCTTCCAAAGTTAAGTTGTGTGGTTGTTTTAACGGCTCTGTGCAGATCATTGCAATTCTTCCATATCATTCTTGGTAAACCATGTCTGCATGAACCTCAGTTTGTGTACTAATCAGGAAATCGTGGCAGAAATGTTTGTGTTATAAGTGTTATATAGTATAATGTCGAAAAGTTCTCTGAAGAAGCACAAAAGAATTCAAACTTTGAAAAGCAGCCCTTCGCCATTATTTACCCTTCACCAAACTTTACAATACAGTCAAGAGGGTAGCAGTCTCCTGGCATCTATCAAACCCCAAATGCTTCACCATCGGACTGTCAGTTTGGTAAGCTGTAGTTTACTTTATTTGACACTCATTGTTATACACAGTGCTCTAAGACTTATATGTGGCCGCTTAGTTATGAAAACTCATTTAATAACGCTTCTGATGAATAGCTCTTGTTGCTTGGAATTCGGTTGTGAATGTTGCAACTGATGAATGAGGATTTTTACTAGCTGTACAATTCAACACTAACATTACAGCCTAATTCTGCTTGCTTGCATTACCTTCAATTTTTGTGGCTAAGCTGTTGTTGCTGATTTGTATACCCTACTTAGAAGTTTGAACACATAACAATGCTTAAAGTAAAATAGAGCACTCTAACATTGTCTATACATGTGAGCAACATTGACATCTAACACGCTAAAATAATCTCCATTAAAGGTACAGTCAGTGTACTAAGTAGAGCAGAATAACTTATTGATGCATAATGAGGCATGGCATCTCTCATCCTTAGTACATGTCTCATAATGACCACGTTCATGCAAAAACTATATGCTGCAATAGTAGCCAAACTAGTACTGGTGTTTTAAGGATAAACAACATTTAGAATCAAAAAAGGATATGAGCATTGTAATGTAAATGGTTCTGCTATTGGTTGTTCTATAACTGCTGAGATGGCAAATTATATGAGAATCATCAGTATAGAGTAGTCACCCTGCAACAATATGGATGGTCAAACAATATTATCATGCATTATCCCATATAAATCAGTCACATTTTACATGTTGCTCAATCGTTTTTCTTGTGGCTGATAGACCTGCCTGTGCCAATGTAAGAGCCTACTGCACTCCCATAATATGGTTCTAAGAACCCAGGTTGTTTGATCTATTTTATGAGTATCTTTGAATGTCTATGCTTAAAATAATAATTGTATTGAGCTGCAACTCATATGAACAAGCAGAATCATATTGCTGGTTTTAAATGTGTTTATTATTTGTTTATTTATTGTTATTTGTATGGCAAACAATGTACCAAACAAAAAATATTCATGTGAAATTCACATATATGGGCACCAAAAGCAACAATCATTTTAGACAGATATAGTGAAACATTTTGAGTTTGAGATTGATTATACTGGAACGCTGTGTGCACACAAAATGCTATCTACACACAAAGATGATTGTTAGAATGCATAACGTTAAAGCACAAAGTCCAGGCGCCCTCTAGAACAGTTCAAGGTTAAATGGAGCTTGACTTAGTGTGAGCAAATGTCAGGGTTTTCTCCAACATTGATCTGTCACGTTTTGATTACTGAAAGGTCTCAGGAATAAATTAGGCTTGACAGGTACTACAGATAGACCTACCGAATCCAAAAAGTAAATGTTAAAGAAGGACAATTTGATTTTCTTTTTTAAATAAATAAATAAAACCCTCTGCCAAAAGATATTTCAGCAGAATGAGATTTGAATTTTGATACGGAGGCTCCCCGGTGATGGATGGCGGAATAGACTCCCTTTGTTCTATTGAGAGCGTCTGCCAGACATAGCCTGATTCCCCTTGCAAAGCTATTGATTGATTGGGAGCTGCAGTTGTTTGGCTGGTAATGAATCATGAAATGATTAAGATACCATTGGCTTTCTCAGTACACAGGGCTGTGAGCATGTGATTACTCCTTCTCACTTTGAAGAACGTTTGTTTTCCAAAGCCAAGCATTTGAAGTTTTCTTGCATTCTCAAAGAGAAATTGAGTTATGAGGAGAAAATAGCCAACTTTAATATAGGTGCGCAGAATCTATATTCCATCCAGAGTTAGCTGATGAAATAATTCCAATTGTCATTGTTACAGAATAGAACACATCTTTCACATTTATCTGTCTTGGCCTCTGCAAAGCAACAATAGTCATTTGAGAGTCCCTCTTGTATTGCAAATAAAAAGGAGCATTTGGTATCAGGAAGGAGTTATCCATAGTTCTTTCCATCAGCTTATATATATTTTGTTTTATCTGAAAATGTAATTTGCTAATATAGATAGGTTTATCTTCTCTTACATTTAATTGGGGACATAGTAGACAGATACAGGATTGTATTTAAGTCTCTGTTGCACTGTAGGATTATTTTATTTTTTTAAGTTATCCGTTAAAAGGTTTTACGGTTGTCAATCTATTTAAATACTAGGAAATATTGAAGTTACATGTCTCATGAAAGCATTCTGATCCAGTTCATTTCTTGACACTTAAATGTATCTTTGGGCAGCTCAAAATAAATTCCTTATTATATTCTAATAGGACTAAAATCGAAAACTAAATGTGGGTATAGTTCCCAGCATTTCTCCCTTGTTCAATAATCCTGTGCACCTGTCAGTGCACTTTGTATTAAACTCAGCAGGATGCAGAAAAGAAGGCTTTAGAAAATATACTTTCTTCAAAGTGAGATGTTTGGTTGTGACATTGGGTCTTAATATGGGATTAAATTGATTTTTCAACCAGAGCTCAGTTACTCCAATCCAGCCAGTGGCCAAACTCTAACCATACATGTATTTATCCAGTAAGAAGATGAACTAGTTTAAGATCAAATGGCGTGCCACTGCTTAAACTTCTTATCAAAAACATTAGAATTTCATTTGAGATTTTTTTGAAGCATGTCAAAGTACATTTAAATACATGTTTTATTGTTTGTTTGTTTTTGTTAATATGTTTTGGTGCCATTTTCCCCCTGCCACTTTCTTATCATCTGTGGCAGTGAGAAGGAGTGTTTGTTATGAATGTATGGTACAGTGGAAGAGACATTTCAAATGATAAATGAGCAGTCTTTCAACAGTTCCTCAAACATCTGGAAAAACTGTGAATCCATTAAAATATTACTTATGTCTTTTTGTTTGCCATGTTACTGTTGTCTTTATTTACCTTTACGTTGCTGTGATAATCTCTAATGCATCTGATCTGCAAACCTCATCCAGAGTTAATTATTGGGATATTATCTACTAGCCGAGCCTGTCAATTATGCATCAATTATTGATCCGAATGAGCATTACCATCCAAGAAATGTATACAATACAATATTTTTCCTCCTTATCCCCCCACTTTTGGACAATATTTGACTTGTACATACCTTTGAGTTAATACAAGTCTGTTATAAATATAATCTAGAGTTATTTTCTCGGTATCTTACGCATCTCTGCTCTTTCTGTCTTCATCAACTCCTATCTATCTCATCATTTCCTTATTTTCACTGTTTTATAATTATTTATTTTGGAACCAGGCTCCAAAGAAAAAAAAATCAACAAATATATAAATGTCAAGGTACCATGAAAATAATAGTATACAAAAAAGGTAAGCACAAAGTAGAATTCACTTGCCTCCATTTCCAGAACCTAGGAATACATACTACTTACCTTTTTCCCCTCACTACGCAGATCTCATCATGGCTGGCGCTATCTGACCCCACCTCCATGACTGAGATCATCAATCTTGATGATGTCAGCCAATCCAAAGCTTTCCCACAGGTATGTTTTGGAAGGCTATTAAGCAAAAATTCAGTGCTGCACCAGTTAGCATCTCCTCATAGAGATGCATTCAATTATTGCATCTCCGTGGGAAATGTTCAGCATGGAGGTGGTGAAAGCCAGTGATGCACACTATGCAGCACTGGGATAGAAAGCACCTATAGTGGACATCTGAGTGACTGCCACTGGAGGTGTTACTTGGCAGCAATGTAAGTACTGCATTTTCTCTGAAAAAATCTTGACAGGCTATATACACCTTGACAGGCTATATACACCAGAAACACTACATTAAACTGTAGTGGTTCTGGTGACTATAGTGTCCCTTTAAACAACCAAAAACAGAGAAATACATATAAAAAGAAGTAACAATACAATTAATATCGCGTTTATGGTGATGGATTCTAAATTTCATCCAAAAAAGTCTTGGTTATCCCATTGGTTATGTAAATTATTGCAACTTTTATTTAGCATTCACTTGGTAAACCCAAAAATTAATATTGGAAGGCGGCTTCCTAAATTATACTGTAAATTCTTGTGTTGTATAATATATGGATTCAAATATTAATATGACAGTAAAATTTTTTATTACTTACAGAAGTTGTGGCCAAAATAGATTGAAAAAATTGCTAAATACCCTATATTTGTTTATTTGAAAAGAACCTACTGGGATATTTGGGAATGGAGCTTCTTAAAAGTGTTATCATGTTGTTAAAATTGTATCTTGGCACAATAACTAAATAAAGAACGCACAGTGGACTTGTTAAAACCAGGTACCTGTATTATACAAGGCATTGTCACCCACAAAAATGCTGCACTCTGCTCAGAACATTTATCTTCTTCTAGCTACTAGAATGCAGCCTAATTTACAATCAACTATAGAAGCCCAGTGTGGAAGGAATTATGGTTTAATATTTGGAGTCCCTTGGAAAAATGCAGAGTTATCATGGAAACATAAATTTCCTCCCAGTCTAAGTCTGGAAGTGGGATGGGCAGGGACGTATTACCTGCAAGACTAACAAGGCATTTGCCTTGGGCGACATTTTCCAGGGGGCGGCAAAAAAAGCCGCCCTCAAATGCCCAGGGCAAATGCCTTGTTAGCCTTGCGGCTAACTGACATGCTGGGCGGTCGGGCGGACAGCGCTGGCGATTGAGCACTTTCCCCTGAGCTCTCTGCTCAGCTCCTTCGCGCACCGCAGAGTGATGCCGGGAGCCGGAATATGACGTCATATTCCGGCCCCCGGCATCACTCTGCAGGCAGCGCACGAGGGAGCTGAGCAGAGAACTCAGGGAAATGTGCTCGCTCGCCAGCACCGCCCGCCCGACCTCTCAGCATCCCCACTGGACCCTTCGGGAGAGGAAGAACCCCCCCCCCCCAGCATTTCCAAAGGTAAGGAGGCTTTTTGTCCTGCCTAGGGTAGCACAAAACCAGGATACACCACTGGGGATGGGGGCATGCTAGTTGAGTTTTACCTACTCTTTAAGCTATATCAATTTGCATTTAAGCCTCTGAATACATAGAGGGTTAAATAGCTCTCAGACAACAATTCTGATATTCCAAAAGTGAAGTCTTTAAAACAAAGTAGCAGTAGGATGTGCTAAGCTCAGGGCTTTTCTTGCTAAAAAGAGTGAAGATAGAGTGTTAAACAGCAGATTCATCATGATGATTGGAGAGGAAGCAAGACAAGAAAATATAAACAAGGAAGCCTAGAAAAAGAAACAAACTGAACATCAGACAAGAAAGACAAGCTGCATCAGCAGAAAAACTCTGCCGGAGCTTTCAAGTTCCTAGTCTTTATTTCTCAATAGCATTCTGAAGAGACTGCGTTTTGCAGGGATTTTTTGTCATTTTTTTTGTGTATTTTGTTCTCTTCTTCTCCCTAGATTCAGAGAACGCTAGAAATTAAAGGGACACTTCACTGCCCAAATGGGCAAAAAAGTAGAAATCACTATTTAGTACATAGATCCCCAATAAATAGGTGCATGCATTGTTCATAGGGGGTATATCTTAAAAGACCTTGCAAAAGCTGCAGCCTTTGCAAGCCTTCCCTTTTCTCTCGGGAAGAAAAAAGCAGTTTCTTCACATGGATATAACCTATCAGAGGCTTCTTATTGATAAGCCGCTGTAGATCTCCTCCCCGCTGTGCCTGGCATGCATGTGCTTGTCGGCTCGTGCTCTCACACTGCTAGTGTTCTGATCCTATGGTCTTAAGGGGAGGTATACAAGGGGGAGGCAGGTATGCTTAAGTAGAGCGTGTCTGCCCCTTCCACTAGTGCTGGGGAGCTATGGGAAATAGGAATATAGCTCCTTGGCTGTTTCTTTAATTTATTATTAAAGTGCCCATTTCTCATAAGAATTGGTACTTTTATAAAATGCCTTTAAATTGGATACTCCTCAGACATAAAGCACTTCAGCAAGCTGAAAATAGAAAGCAGAACTGACGGAACCCCTTAATTAATTAACTGTTTGATAATAGCTGCCTTTCATTCATTGAGCCTCGTGTATGTGAAGGCTCATCTTAAATATATCTGGATTTTATCTTGTAGTAGGATCTCAGGCAACAAAACTAAAGCTTTATAGGTTTTCACCATATAACACTCCACCAACTAATTCGGTGATCTACAGGGTTGCATTTCCCATCAGACAGAGCAGGCACCTACCTACAGGTGCATTCCTGATTCGGGAACCTCTTTTACCTGTTAAAAGTTACCTACCTACCTCCTGTCTGGTGTCTGCTGACCGGAACATTGGTTGCAGAATGCTGTGATCACTATATTCAGGCTGAGCATGGCCATGCCCCTTTAGAATGAACATAATGATCTGCACGAGGGAGAGGACTGGCCAGGAGAAGGAAGATGACAGGAACACAAATACACAACTACACATACTGCTATCCAGAATATATACACACATTCACACAGCTATACATACACATGTGCTCCCCACACTATTACAAACACACATTGCTGCCCACATTGTTATTCACACATATTGCCATGCACACACACACACTATTACACACAGTACTGCACATACTGCTGCTAAACAGTTACTGTGTTTCCCCTCTTCCATTGCATATTCCTTATTTCTTCTACAGACAAGCGACTCCAACTATCTGGAATTAAAAAGTGTGGACTCTTGGGAAAACCCCCTAATTTCCTGAACTTTGCAGGACTTCCATGAATTCAGTCTCATCCTGCGTTAGTTCCCTGAATCTAGAGAGATCAGTGAACACCTCCAACCAGCATAGCATGAGCATATTAAAAGATGCACTTGTGGTGTGCAAAATGCTTTTGGAACATCAAGTCCATGCCAAGAGAATTTCAAAAGCACTCATTGCATGTGCTGCACTGAATGGGGATGACAAGGTAGGCTGTCAGTCAGCGTGGCATGCTTTCACACCAGGCTAACATGGTCTTTCTTTTGGCAGCACCATGCCTTTCTGGATAGGATCGCCTGTTTTGGTAATTACCTTTAATGCAAGTGATGTCACTGTCACGCCAATTCCATACCTCCCAACATTGGTATGACTGTAAGGTGCATTTGCCTTGCTGGTTAAGTTTATACAAATGACCAGACATTGGGTATTGAAGATAATTTGAAACAATAAAAAAAGAAAAAGAATGAGTGTCCTTAAAATATAACTTTTAATGGTAATTCTAAAATATAGTCTATACTATATTTTAGAATTACCATTAAAAGTTATATTTTACGGACACTCATTCTTTTTCTTTTTTACTTTTCCAGTCCTTGGGTTAACCCCAATACGAGTGCTCCTCAGGCTTCCTCCTTCTCGCTTTATTTTGGGTTTTTTTTACATTTGAAACAATAGTCACAATTATAAATTGAGTGGAGTAAAGTAGAATTTGGTTCAGCCAAACCATTTCTTTCCAAATATAAAACATGTTTCAGGATATTCAAGCTTTGGTCATATGCTAGTTTAGTTGGTTCTTGACTCAGCTACATTTCGGCTTGGGGTTCAGGAATTCCATACATCACCTGAAAATGTGTATGAGTTGCAGTTCTGATTGAAATGAATGTTCACGTTTAGGGTATAGTATTTTTGTTTTGTACGTCTGAATGTAGCGTTGTAGGATGTACTCCAGTGAACTCCAATGGGCACATGTGAATATCCATTCTTCTTTTTAATAGGTTTATTGATCAACAATCTATGTACAAAATAATTTCTCTCTACATAATGAGAAAAGCTTCCCAATTATCTGCTGCCTGGTGATATTATTGAATTACTCAACTGCTGATGCTCAGATAAAACTATTAGTAAATGGTATTTATCGGAGATATACATTGTTTTGCAACATGATAACGTATAGACAGAAAATGAGCTTTGATCTCTGATAATCGTAGAAGTCTAAGACATTACAAACTGAAAGCCAAGTGGCAGCTAAATGTTTAAATAAACATTAATAAATCGTTGACTGACCCTTTAGTTTCTCTTATAGACTATATCCAAGTAAACATGCTAAGCATTAACTGTATGGTTCTTACAGCTGACAAACCCCAGTGGCTCAAAGTGCTTTTGTAACAAAAGACTGGGTATAGAATATTGCTAGACACCACTGTAGACTGTCCTAAGGATTTTTCCTTATAAAAGGCAATGTACCTTTAATACATTGTTGATCTTTATGCTTTCTTCATGCTTTCTGAACTGTATGCTTACAAAAGGGAGATAATAAGGCCATAAGTCATTGCCATCAAATTTTTGTGTGTAGTGTGTACATGCGTGCATCTTAATTTACAGATTTGGAGACATGAGCATGGCATTATTTTTCGCTATTGCACACATTTGATGTTGACATGTGCCACCTTATTGCTATCATTTCTCTGTGTAAACATTGAGTTATTAAGTATGATAGAAAACAAAACAAGCATACAATATTAACAACAAATAATGATAGCAAGAGATAATAAAACCACAACAAATGTTGACAGCTACTTGGTAATTATTTGAAGTATTAATTATGTCTAATTTCTACATAATGAGGTACAATTTTGAAACTTATACCTTAGGAAATCCCCTATCTAACCTTAAAAGGGAACTGCAACTTCCCAGGATTTGTAATATTATGTTTACTGATCCTTTATATTTTATACCTTTGTACTTGTGATGTTTGAAAAATAAAAGTAAATATGGTAATTCACACTGCTATATAATGTATATCCTGGAACAGTGCACATTCATTTGGGTTCCATGACAGTACCTATTATAAGCTCTTTCGTTTACACCTGCCATTTGTTAAAAAAAATAAAAATAATAATAATAACAATAATAAAAAAAACTGCCATGGCACCTGTCAGTCAGAATAGGGAGTGCAGATGCAGTAGAAATAATGTTTCTATTTCTCCTTTAATATTGTGAACTAATCTGGATTATAATGTTACTAAATGTTCTAATTTATATTAACCCTTAATGATGATAGGACGTTCCATGCCATTCTCCACAGAGTGAGCTTTAAATCCGTCAGATATTAATCGATACCTGGGATTCACCTCTGTCAGCTGTTACCATATTTAGTGGCCCACTAAAGTAAGGCATACAACCCCTAAAACGAGGATTTAAATCTCAGTGAGAGCAACGTGGTGTGAGCAGGGTTATATCCCTGGGATACCCGGGACTCCACTCGGTCAGTTGGAGCTATATTTAGTGACCACAGACTGGCAGGCGAGCTGCATGCAGTGCTCAAAGTGAGCACTGCGTACAGCTCTTTAAACAGGGATTTAAATCCCCTGCTCACACCAGGCAGTCCGGTTATCAAGCTCTGCCAGCTGGGGCAATATTTAAGGGTATAGTACATGTAAACGGACATAAAATGCATCGTTCTTGGGTTTTACAACACCTTAGATGAGATGTTTAGTGGGTCTCCCATATGGGATTGTTCCACTCTTATCATCTATAAAATGCTATTTTTTTATATTGTAATTTCAGTCTGCAGTAATAAATACTATCCATATTACTATATTGCATATCTTATGAATTTTTTTTTTTATAAATCATTCTCCAATTTTATTATACATATTACACTATATTCTAATTGGTTTCTTCAAATCTCTGGTTGTACTATTAGTGAGTGCAAAAGAAGTAGATCGTATATTTGCAACCTGTGATAGTACCTCGCATACCTATTACACCGAGTTGTTTTTAGAATTGTGAGTTTATTTATGCTCTTTCATGATTTTCATCCCACATCTTAAAGAAATAGTCCAAACACCACAATCAGTACAGCACACTGTAGTGGTTATAGGTGCAGAAATCTCCTGTCCTCTTCTTCCACAATGTAAGTAATACAACCATTTTAAAATAGAATGGTTTAACCTCTTACCTGGGTCTGCCACCGCAACACCTGATATCAGTCCAGAAGCTCCTGCCTAGGAGCTCTTATTAGCTCTCGTGAGCTAAGCATTGCGGTGTGAAGCTAGCTCATTGGCTGAGAGTGTCAGCAAAAAAGACAAGCCCTGCAACTATTGCCATGGTAACTTAATGCTAAGCATAAGGTTAAAATACAATTCTGAATTATTTTATATATGGCTGATAAGCACTGGACACTAGGAATTTGATTTTTGATTTTGGTGGAGTGCAAGATTTTTTTGTACACACACACACACACGTTTTGTATACATATCTATCATTACTTTTTAGCAATACACAATCTGAAGAAGACACAAAATTCTTGGTTTAGTACATGTTACACTCCATAACCTCTGTAGTATTAGTCCTGCATTCATGTAAATGAAAGAAAGAATTGCTCACAGTTCAAATGCATCCCCAGCCATTTCTCTTTGGCCTGCGAATGGTATAAAGTGAAAACTACATGTAGCCCATTCTATTGGCACCTCACTGTGGTTGGACATTGGCTGAGCCTTACAAAGAATAATTTCTGTGCTAAATGAATCAAGTAGGATATCAATAGACTCTTTGCGAGGAGATGACCATAAAATGTTTTTTGGAGTGAATATGCAGTTTTTACGTTTAAGATATTCAGTTTATTTTGTATACCGCTTAGCGCATTTCACACCAAATTGCTTCTGAATAAGTGCTTAGGTGGGAAGCTCTCCAAACAGTGTATATATTGGCTCTGCCAATTTCTAAGCATGGAGAGATCCCATTAAATTGTCCTGTGTGATGGATACGCAGCTTTATCCTGAATTATTCATGGTCAAGAAGTAAGTGCTCAGATTTCTGTTTTATTTTATCTTTATTTGTTGTCACTATGAAATAAAATGCAAAAAGAAATTAACAAATACACAGATACAATAGTGTTAAACAGACAATTAGCACATTTCATGATGTGGTACATATCAGATAGATAGAATGAGAAGGAACATTAAAAATGAAGGGATAAAAAAAATAAAATGCAGCCTTACATGTAAAAGAGGTCTAACTATGCTGTGGAAGCCATTACTAGGGTGAGATTTGGAGTAGGGATACATAGAAGCAACACTTACCTCTGCATCACCTCCTGGTACTGAAATTGACATCTCCCCATGATAAGTTTTTTTTTTTGGGGGGGGGTTTGTGTGTAATACAGTGCATAGGTATGTACATCAACAGGATGCTCACAGATCATTACATGATATAAATCATAATAAAAATAATATGGTGGTCCCATTATAGCTAAGAGTGACTATATGAAAATTGAATGAAAGGTGTCTTGCTTTAGGCTGTCAAAAACTACTAGGCAATCTATGTGCAGAGCATCTTATTAAATAAAGGAATGCTCAGTAAATATGTCATCTTCATGAAATCTAGAACTTTACAACAGTGTCCTATATAGTCACTATGAGTGCTTTTTTATATCGTATTTGACACGTTGGTATTATATTTTGCTGATATATTGAAAACCTGATCTGTACTGCAGTGTTCAATTTACACAGCATTTTTGAGAGCTGCTTGGCAGCTTTCCACTGAGTCCTGTATGTATTTCTATTTGAATGTATCCAGAGCAGAGACTTTTCTAGTTTTACCAATTAAGAGGTCAGACTGTAGACTGGGTCAAGAGTCTTCAAACAGTGTTTCTGTATTACTGACTGGCCTCATTCACTCATTCTTGGCTCCATTTGAATTGTTTGCCCTTGTATAACTTAATTCTCCTTAGACCCACTCCAAAAAGAAGAGAAAGACAGCATTTTTACAAGGTGGTCAGTACAAAGAAGTCACAGAGACTCGAACTGAACTATTCAAGCTGAAAGTCTTTAATCCACAATTCTATCTATCCAAAATTCTACTCAAAGTTCTCTCTCATTATAATAAAAAGCCAGCTAAGTAACTCAAAACTAGGTTCCTGAATCATCCGACCGAAAATAAAACTCTGTACATTGTCCTTATGGGTTTAAGTAGATTTTCAGGCTAGGATCTTTAGTACAATTTATGGAGAACATACATATTTGTTTTCCAATACATAATGCTGAATGGGGATTTCAAATATATTTTCACTCAATCTAAACAGCTTTGTTATTTTTGTGTTACGTTGTAGCGGAAAAGTGTCAGCTACCATAATATGGTTACAAAGAAATGCTCTCGTCCTAGAGATTTCCTTGCATTAAAGAGCTCTAAATGTCACATTCTGTTACTTAGTATCAGTGATGCGTGTGCTTTGGTAGTAATGTACCTTCAGAAACTCATTGCGATGAGACAGTGATTTCCCTGGAGAGTGGGTACCTCACTTTGCCACTTCATTTTCCCAACCTTGAGAGTGTGAGATAATGCCAATGATGTCACCTAAGAATAAGCAGCTTCACTGGGACTATTGGATGGCAGAATAATGAAACTCTATAAACAACACAGTCCTTGGTGGATGATGATGACAGTATCCTGGCTCAGAGCTCTAGTTTGTTTGGCTCATATTGGAAATCCATATAACATTATACCCCAGTGGCTTATATTACCTTGCATTGACTTTCCTTGTCACAATAATACGCTTCAAAAAAAAACCGCACGTTCTAGATCACTCTGGGTTTCCTTAGGTTAAAAAAAATAATAAAATCCTGAAGCTGCCTTAAAAAATTCAAGGAATTATCCGTGAAACTGTACCGTCCTTAAATTTACTGTAACCATCACCGTCTGTCACCTTGGAACACTAACCGTACTCTGTAATCAGTAATGTCTACAGATAGTAAGGAATAGCAGTATATTACGGATAATTAAGAAGAAAATTAGGACCTAGTATTTCAGTATGGGACTGTGCACAGATCACAGAAAGCAGAGAGCTTAATTTTGTTTGCACTTGGGCTCAGTAAGGCACTGCTATTGCCGAGCCCATGCATAACAATAGGCATTTGGAGTTTGCTTAAATCATTTTGCAGATGAACACTGTTTGGGAGAGCGACCATGTTTATTTTTGAATTAACCGCTATTATTCTGGAAGGCAACGCAAAATATTCTAGATCCCACTTGGCATCATCTGGGATTAATTAAATCAGCTCACAATCTTTTACTTTGCTTTTAACATGACAGTTTGACCTTACTATCTAACTGCAAGAAATCTCTGAATTCATGGCTGCTGGTCAGTTGCACCCCCTGTAGTTTTCCTTAATTAAGCTAGACTCATTAAAATGAATTATGGGTATGAGGTGTCTATCTCTATGTGATTATGCAAATGTATAAAACTTGACAGATAATGAGCTATATTTTAAGTCCAATTACAAGAAAATAAAATCAGGGTCCTGAACTGGTCTTGACAAGAGACTACAAGAACAGATTCCTTTTTTTAATTTTTTTTATATTATTAAAATGGTCGAAATTTCCATTACCTATTATGTATTAATAAGTGGATACAAATGAAATATGGACCTTCATTTTTTTAAATTACAGCATGCCCCAATAGCTATTGTAAAAGAAGAGGGATGTGTGTAGTGAAGAGCACTATGTAAAAATTCATTTTGGGTAGCATGTTTCGTTTAGCGGAATGTTGTAGAAAGGGACTTTGCACCTGCAGGTGAGCAGCCCAACTACATCAAATACTACATGACACATGCATATTTGTAACCTGTGTGATAACATAAATAAAGCCCACCATTAAGAGAGTTTGTTGTACGAAAAAAGAGAGGAGACTTTACAAATAGAGCCCTATTTAACCTTCCACTGCAAAGTCCCAGGAGGAAGTCCCAAGTAAGAGCAGATATAGAAACATAGAATGTGACGGCAGATAAGAACCATTCGGCCCATCTAGTCTGCCCAATTTTCTAAATACTTTCATTAGTCTCTGGCCTTATCTTATAGTTAGAATAGCCTTATGCCTATCCCACGCATGCTTAAACTCATTCACTGTGTTAACCTCTACCACTTCAGCTGGAAGGCTATTCCATGCATCCACTACCCTCTCTGTAAAGTAATACTTTCTGAAAGGAATGATGCTAGACTAGGAGAATCCAATAATGGGGCACATTGGCATTGTGACAGGCTTATGCAATCTATGATCATATACTGTAACTAAACCCCCATTCATTTTGCCCAATGCACATTCAGTGGGAAAAAATTATAGGCTATGTATTGAGTATTTACAAATGGATTAAAAACAGTTATAGGGTGCTGTATTAGATTTTCAGATTTTTTATTTACAAATAATTTTTAATCAGTTAGATTTTAATTTTTTTACGTTATACATTAGAATACTGCGTTTAGTAACTATTTACCCACATGCTGAGAGCTTATATTGCTCATGGGGAGGTCTCTTAACACCTTTTAGTTTTTTTCACATTTGGAGAGCTCAGTTGTGGCTGCTGGTAGCTCATGCTCAGCTTGTATTCATTTTAGAGTTTTCTAATGAGAGATGTAGTTACAGTAAATACAAATGACCTGTACATTGATATTATATGCAAGAGACTCAATAGTAAGACTTGATTTAACAGCATCCATATAAACATTGGTATTGCTTTATTTTGTTACAATGTCCCCTGTTATTGCATTGCATCTCTTTTTTGGAATATAATAAAAATTCTATTTTAATTAATAGCAAGTTAAAGCTAAGAATTTAAATTTTAGAATTTAATGATATAAGAGAAAGAAAGACGCAGAGAAGGTAAAGGGAATTATATAATGTAGTTTTGATAGTGTGTACCGTATATACTCGAGTATAAGCCGAGTTTTTCAGCCCATTTTTTGGGCTGAAAAACCCCAACTCGGCTTATACTCGAGTCATAGTCTGTATTATGGCAATTTGCATTGCCATAACACAGACTGGGGGGAGAGGGGGGCTGGCAGAGCTGTACTTACCTGTTCTGCAGCTCCTGTCAGCTCTCTCCTCCTCCGCGCCGTCCGTTCAGCACCTCGGTCAGCTCCCAGTGTAAGTCTCGCGAGAGCCGCGGCTCTCGCGAGACTTACACTGTGAGCTGACAGAGGGAGCTGCACGGACGGCGCGGAGGAGGAGAGAGCTGACAGGAGCTGTAGAACAGGTAAGTACAGCTCTGCCAGCCCCCCTCTCCCCCCACTGAACTGCCACTGGACCACCAGGGAAGGAGAGCCCCCCTCCCTGCCATATATCAAGCAGGGAGGGGGGACGAAAAAAAAAATAAGAAATAAAATAATAATAAAAAAATAAAAAAGGGGTATAAGGACCACTATGGGAGGGGGGGGGGGTATAAGGACCACTATGGGAGGGGGGGGGGTATAAGGACCACTATGGGAGGGAGGGGGTGGGTTAAGGACCACTATGGGAGGGAGGGGGTGGGTTAAGGACCACTATGGGAGGGGGGGGGTATAAGGACCACTATGGGAGGGGGGGGGGTATAAGGACCGCTATGGGAGGGAGGGGGGGTATAAGGACCACTATGGGAGGGAGGGGGGGGGTAAGGACCACTATGGGAGGGAGGGGGGGGGGATAAGGACCACTATGGGAGGGAGGGGGGGTATAAGGACCACTATGGGATGGAGGGGGGGTATAAGGACCACTATGGGATGGAGGTGGAGGGGGGTATAAGGACCACTATGGGAGGGAGGGGGGGTATAAGGACCACTATGGGAGGGAGGGGGGTATAAGGACCACTATGGGAGGGAGGGGGGTATAAGGACCACTATGGGAGGGAGGGGGGGGTATAAGGACCACTATTGGAGGGAGGGGGGTATAAGGACCACTATGGGAGGGAGGGGGGGGATAAGGACCACTATGGGAGGGAGGGGGGGGATAAGGACCACTATGGGAGGGAGGGGGGTATAAGGACCACTATGGGAGGGAGGGGGGTATAAGGACCACTATGGGAGGGAGGGGGGATAAGGACCACTATGGGAGGGAGGGGGGGGGGTATAAGGACCACTATTGGAGGGAGGGGGGTATAAGGACCACTATGGGAGGGAGGGGGGTATAAGGACCACTATGGGAGGGAGGGGGGGTATAAGGACCACTATGGGAGGGAGGGGGGGGGGTATAAGGACCACTATTGGAGGGAGGGGGGTATAAGGACCACTATGGGAGGGAGGGGGGGGTATAAGGACCACTATGGGAGGGGGTGGGATAAGGACCACTATGGGAGGGAGGGGGGTATAAGGACCATTATGGGAGGGAGAGGGGGGGGTATATGGACCACTATGGGAGGGATGGGGGGGGGATAAGGAACACTATGGGAGGGAGAAGGGGGATAAGGACCACTATGAGAGGGAGGGGGTGGGATAAGGACCACTATTGGAGGGAGGGGGGTATAAGGACCACTATGGGAGGGAGGGGGGTATAAGGACCACTATGGGAGGGAGGGGGGGATAAGGACCACTATGGGAGGGAGGGGGGGGGTATAAGGACCACTATTGGAGGGAGGGGGGTATAAGGACCACTATGGGAGGGAGGGGGGGGTATAAGGACCACTATGGGAGGGGGTGGGATAAGGACCACTATGGGAGGGAGGGGGGTATAAGGACCATTATGGGAGGGAGGGGGGGGGTATATGGACCACTATGGGAGGGATGGGGGGGGGATAAGGAACACTATGGGAGGGAGAAGGGGGATAAGGACCACTATGAGAGGGAGGGGGTGGGATAAGGACCACTATGGGAGGGGAGGGGGAAGTAAGGACCACTAGGGGAGGGGAGGGTAAGGACCACTGGGGGAGGGGTGAGTCAGGACCACTGGGGGGGGGGGGGGGAGTGAAGGAACACGGGGGTGGGGAGGTAAGGACCACTGAGGGAGGAGGAGGGGAAGTCAGGACATATGGGGGGGGAGGGGGCGGCAAAAATTTTTTTGCCTACGGCGGCAAATATCCTTGCACCGGCCCTGCACACACTGCATTCACACACTGCATTCATGCACACACACACTGCATTCATGCACACACGCTGCACTCATACACACACATACGCACACACTGCATTCATTATACACACACTGTAAATAAATATTCAATTAATAAATTTTTTTTAGGATCTAATTTTATTTAGAAATTTACCAGTAGCTGCTGCATTTCCCACCCTAGTCTTATACTCGAGTCAATAAGTTTTCCCAGTTTTTTGGGATAAAATTAGGGGCCTCGGCTTATATTCGGGTCGGCTTATACTCGAGTATATACGGTAAGTTTAATGTTAATGTAATTGTCAGTCTGCGTTTTATCTGTATTTTTTATCTTCTTTCTCAGCATTTTTAGTTACTATATATATATGCAATACCGTATATGCTGTCCAATTCCCCAAATTTTATGGTGCATTGCGAGTGAGTCATTCGACTGAGCTGTAAGCTGCATTATGCGTAAATGTGTTTTATCTTATTGTATAGAAAATCAGTAGTGGGGAAGGAGCCTTTCTACTTTTTAGTTATGCTAATCTTTGCAGTTGTATATATTTGACTTCTAAGTTTCAGTAAACTTTCACTTAAAGGGACACTATAGGCACCCTTGAAGGTAGAAGGACACAGGCGACACTCCGAGATCAAGAAGGTGAGTTTTATTAGTGGGATCGCCACTTCACAAATTTTTGCATTTTTGTGAAGTGGTGATCCCACTAATAAAATTCACCTTCTTGATCTCAGAATTTCGCCTGTGTCCTTCTACCTTCCAGTTTACACTGTGACCAAGGAGCACCTCCTTAGTCACAGGTTGGAGCTTCAATGCAGTACCAGTGTGCAAGGCCCTTTGTTTTTGTCGGACTATATGCACCCTGACCACTTCAGCTCATTGAAGTGATCTGGGTGCACTGTCCCTGTCACTTTAACCCTGCATTGGTAATTATTGCAGTTATTGTGAAACTGCAATAATTACCTTGCAGAGTTAACTCCAATTTTACTGGCTGTCTACCAGACATACACTACAAGGCACTTTCTGGTCATTAGGCAACTTTCAGTCGCCTAACTGATGCCGGACATCCTCAGACTATCCATGAGGACATCCAATGTCTGCTAAAACCCCATAAGAAAGCACTGACTCAATGCTTTCCAATTGGGTTATCCTAATGCAATCACGGCAATCGTTTAGCATGTGCAGTAGGTCTCCGAAATTGTGGGAGGAGAAGCAGAGGTGGAGCCTGACCTAGCGCCGAGGGACATCGGCGCTGGAGTCAAGTAAGTTAATTAAAGTTTTCTGCTCTGCAGGGAGCTGGGGGGTTGCACTATAGGGTACTATTGTGCTAGAAATATAATTTTGTATTCCTAGTCTATAGTTTCCCTTTAATATAAATTGACAAGGTTTTCCATTTAACAGTGTACTTAATGTGGTACTTAATGTGTTACTTAAATTGTTAATTTAGTACATGTATGCATGTTCTCCTTTCGCAGTACTCTCTTGAGAAAATCGGAGATATCAAATGGTAGATATGGTTTATTTTCACAGAATAAAGATACAATTTTGATGCACACTTGAATGTATTTTCATTCAATGGATGTTCATTTGATTATTTTGGGAATGTTTTTTTCCATTCTTCTTCTGTAATCTCTCTCTCGAGATCTCTCTTCCAAAATGTTTGATGAGGAGTTTCTGTATTTTGTGCACAGTTGTATCCCTAGCACTATATCTCCCTCGCGCCCACCCCCCTCATCCATCCTCCCCCTCCCCCATTAAATGCAGCCCTCGGTATACTTGTCTTAGACCAGAATGTACTTTAGACAATATAGCAACACACAGAGTGCTTTTGTATAACCATTGTAAGAGTTCTAGTCTAATGATGAAGAAGTATCAGAGGTTACCTATTTTTGTTGAGGAAGTAAAATATCACAATAAACTGTAAAATGGCATGTAATAAGAACCACTGCTTTGAAATTTGGAATGGCACAGATTAGTTCCATTTAGAATAAATTGCGCTGCTATAGTGTATCATCGCAATTACCGGCAACGTATATGAATAAATAAATCATAGTTTACATTCCATAATACTCTCAGCGTTCTTTTATGAGCACATAACACACTAAAGGAAACTTTAAATGACAGTACAATAGGGCCTAAGTGTGTGTGGCTGCTCATTTCCGTAGCATGCAAGTAATATCAACTCACTTCACCAGCAAATCCAAACAAATGAAAGATTTTTTCCTCCAGTCAGATTACTCAATTTGCACCGCATCTAAGAGACTTAATTAAAATATGCTAATTAAATTGTTGCTGGCTAAAAATCAGCATCTGAAATGGGAAGTGGGGGTAGAACGAATCGGTATTCAGGAGGAAATCTTTTCACAAACCGCCTAATTGGAAATTAAACAGAATGTGTTGCATCTCAGCTGGTAACGACAATTAACTTTCAATTACAATTTGTGGGTTTTGTGTAGGTACAGTACACAGAGGAAGTTGAGAACGCGGGACAGACAGGTTCTAAGAAATATGATGAACATATCCTTGTATCTAGTCTGAATTTAGCAGATTGTTTTCTTAAACAGATTAGAAATACTTCTCTCTCGCCTGCCAACCAGCCACATAGCGGTAGGTAAGCTGTGCAGTAATTATTCAGACCAGGCTAAGCTTTCTTATTCTGTGAAGTGGAATTGGAGAAGAACAGAAAGTTGGCATATGCTACTGAAAACAGGGCCGGCCTTAGGCATTTGGGCGCCCTGTGCATAAAAATCTTCACAGCGCCCCCCCCCTCCCCCACTCCTTACCCCTTCCCACACACCCTGTCACACACACACACAGGCAGGCAGACAGCCACACACAAACACACACACAGACATAGAATGTGACGGCAGATAAGAACCATTCGGCCCATCTAGTCTGCCCAGACAGTCACACACAAACACACACACACACACACAGGCAGACAGCCACACACACAGCCACACACAAACACACAGGCAGACAGCCAAACACACATAGGCAAACAGCCACACACACACACACAGTCACACACACACACACAGACAAACAGTCAAACACACACAGACAAACACACACTGTCAGACAGCCACACACACACTGGCAGACAGTCACACACACACACTGGCAGACAGTCACACACACACACACGCGCAGACAGTCTCACACACACACAAACATAGGCAAACAGTCACACACACACAGGCAGACAGCCACACACTCACTAACAGACAAACACACTCACAGACACACACTAACAGACACAGACACACTAACAGACACAGACACACACTAACATACACAGACACACACTAACATACACAGACACACACTAACAGACACAGACACACACTAACATACACAGACACACACTAACAGACACAGACACACACTAACATACACAGACACACACTAACATACACACACACACACATACACTAACAGACACACACTAACATACACAGACACAAACTAACACACACACACTAACAGACACACACACACACTAACATACACACACACACACTAACAGACACAGACACAGACACACACTAACATACACACACTAACATACACACACACACTCACCCACATTAACACATTTTTTAAAATTTATTTAGACCCCCCCAGCCTCCTTACCTTTGGGAATGCTGGGGGGGGGTCTCTTCCTCCCTGGTGGTCCAGTGGCTGCTGGGCTGGGTGGTCGGTCGGGCGGGCGGGCGGGCGACCGGCCGGCGAGGGAGCACTTCCCCTGAGCTGTTTGCTCAGCTCCCTCGCGCGCCGCAGAGTGAGGCTGGGAGCCGGAATATGACGTCATATTCCGGCTCCGCCTCCCAGCCTCACTCTGCGGCCGGCGAGGGAGCTGAGCAAACAGCTCAGGGGAAGTGCTCCCTCGCCGGCCGGTCGCCCGCCCGCCCGATCGCCCAGCAGCCAGGCATGTCTGTTAGCCGCAAGGCTAACAAGACATTTGCCTTGGGCATTTGGGGGCGGCTTTTTTTGCCGCCCCCTGGAAAATGCCGCCCAAGGCAAATGTCTTGTTAGCATTGCGGCTAACAGACATGCCGTGTGAGCTATGCGGCCGCAGGGCGCCCCCTGCACCATGGCGCCCTGTGCGGCCGCACAGCTCGCACACCCCTAAGGCCGGCCCTGACTGAAAATATGTAAGAGGTCATTTAGGGACACCTATAAAAATACATCCATAATGGCTATATTTTAACGAATACAGTTCTCTATTTTTATGGGTGTAACTAAATAATAGAAGGATCTATCACCTGTAATTGGCAATGACAGGCTTCAAGAGGATTGGTACTTTCAGGTGCAAAGGATGAAGGCAGCCAGTTCCAGGATAAAAGTTAATATATAGGGGGGCGGAGCCTGACAGCCAAACAAAGCAGTCGCACAGCAGTAGAGCTCCTGGCTCAAAAACCCGAAATCGACAAAAAACGTTGAAATTACTCACTCATAGACGGTTTTCCAGCCTCAGCAACGGTGGTAGGCGATGGCGAAACCGCTATCTCGCTCCACTGAGCAGCGACGGCGACTGCATTCAGAAAACGGACCCGAGGCCTGCATGCGGCCTATGCTAGCGGCATGGGGGAGGCGGCCGATCCCCCAGCCGATAGGTACCCGCTGCGCCGGAGGCTTATTTAAAGCACCTTCTCCCCCCCCCCCCGCAGGTGGGGGTCATCCCGGCAATCAATCGCAAAAAGCAGCTTCAAGCAGAGAAACCAGGGCGCAGAAGCCGCCGGGCCATCGACACCCAAAATGGCGGAAGCCACGAGGGCCCTAGCGCCTGAACCCCACCTCTTGCCGTTATCGGAGAGGATAGACCAACTTCTGGCGGACTTCTGGGCCAAATTAGACAGCAGAGGGGGAGCCCAGGAGGGCACCCCATCGACACCTACTCCAAGGAACCCCACTCTGAAGCCCACAATGCTGACACAGACCCAGAGGGGGACGTGGAAGGCGGGAAGACGGAGGCGGGGAATCCGACGCAAGGCCCAGCACTACAACTCCCGGTCACGGGTGAGCCACCCCAAACCTCAACGAGGGCTGGCACCGGGGCTACCCCCGCTCCGTATACCCCCTCAGCACAAGCGGCAACAGGGGACACTGCTGACAGCGGGCACTTACTCACCCCGACTGCCTTCGTGCGCCCCTCAGCAACAGCCTGACACCCCGACGGAGCATATTGATGGCGGATGACGGCAGAGGGCCCTGCACTTGCATCACCTACGCGAATCGCCTCCCTCCCAAGCGCCATATGAACCCACTGGGACAAGGGAACACCACTCACGGGCAGAAATAGGACTTGACGAGCAACAGCAGGCTGCCCGCGATCACCCACCAGCTTCTCCCAAAAGCCTCCCAATATCGGGAATCGGATGACTGGGGACTCCTGCGCAGGGTCACACCGACCAAGATATGACCTATTGAATGTCATCTTTCCATAACATTTTATTTGCTTTTGACCTGTTGTCTTTTCTCATTACTTTTCTTTTACAATGTTTAGAGTGCTTCCTAGTCCTCCTCAGGCCCAGTGGTAAACTTAACATGCGTGCAACCTAGAAGCTATCCTAGACATAATAAATAACATACTACAGATAGTGCTCACATATTCATTATGTATCACCATTTCAGCTACCTTAATTACACACATTGCATCCTGCCTGTATGTCTATTTGTCTCTACCTATATTTTACCTTAATAACTGATGCAATTTAAGGCAAGTTAAACTCTCTTGCTTAATCTAAAATTTAAAATTGTGCAGCTCCATAGAATGCTATGAAAGTGTTCCTGCTCTGTGCTCCTCAATATCTTTGTCATCACTACCCTACTAAGCTACTATTACCATAATGTATTATGCCTGCTATTAAAAAAGTAATACCTATGTCAGTCAAGCCTGTACCAGACTCTTGTACCCTAGATAGACATGTTTAATTATTGTCAGTCCACCACAAATGTCCTGTTATAGTTTACTAGACAATAATGCTCTTTCGCTTGTTTTCTTTCCTACCAAAAACACAAAAAAAGTGCAGCATACCCTGTATTTCACGTATATACCAATTGTTGTATTTGTTACCAAGCTTGCAATGTATACCTAACTCTGCACTCCAAAAATTAAGAATTAAAAAAAAAAAAAAGTTAATATATCAGTATAGATTTCTTTCTTAAAGGGACATGGATAACAAAGCATAATATTACAATCAAAGGGAGAGTTCACCTTTAAAGAAAAAATCCAACAAAGATATTGTACATCACAAAATGTGTATAAAAGAAGGTTAGTATAAAACCTATCCTAGGACTCTCTATATTAATAATTCATTAACATATTTTGAGTGTGGTGATAACGCAAAAATAAGAGCAGGCCCAAAAGGTCCTGATTTTGGCGAGAAAGCCTTATTTTGGCATATTGTCGTGCCATCCTGACTTTCTGGATGCAGGACAACAGGAAACTGTTTCCAGGCAGCACAGCGCAAGAGCATCATTGGACCTGCTTGTGCTGTGTGGTTGGCACTAGGCTGGCTACAGCAGTGCTCTCTGCATAGTCTTCTGTGTTGGGGGCTGGACAGAGAGGCTTTCGGTCATCCTGATGTGCTTGTTACCAGGCTGACAGGCCCCTTCAGACCCATCCCATATCTGCAGACCCTACGGGTCTTTTTCAAGATCACAGAGTGTGTATTATAGTGACAATATATACATAAAGGCATAAAACACTTACCAATAAGATGAGTGAAAAACCTAGTGGACTCCCCCCACCTCCAGACTAATTCCGACCCGGAAGTGACAGGAAGCCACATGTGATGTCATGACGTCATGACGTACTGCGGGAAACAAACGTGGTTGCTAAGTTACCACACACCAAAAAGCCTCAAAACTAGGCATACAAGTAAAAAGCACCTGTACCATGGTGCATTGATGGAGGAAAAGGTAAAGAATTACTTATATAGATATTAGCTAAACAGGAAAACAGATACTAAGTCCAACAGAGGAAATATAAGTGCCAGCAAAGTTTCAGTGAAAGCAAAAATATGTGAAAACAATGTGAATGGGGAAATAAGTGAAAAAATGCAATAAAATATCAAAAGGTGCATCCAACTGTCGGAAATATGAACAGTATATGTAAATAAATATATATAATATAAACATTATATAACATATGCCCATGTCATCATAACGTCAGGCGAATAATCTTATAAGCCTTCAAGGAGCAACAAGACAAAATATAATGAAAGAAATTATATAGATAAAGGGCATATGTACATACTTCCTAAAAGGATACTTAATAATATACCATATTATCGCTATTTACAGGAGTATATCTATATAACATAAACCAAAAGTAATAATATACAAAAATAAAGAAGGTACAAATATATAGAAAAACTATATAGAAAAAATATACAGAAAAAGTAAAATATAAAGAATAAACATACTGCGCCTATATACCAAAGCCTGTAATATATGCAAAAAAGGCATGTAATACAATATGCATATAGCACTGTATGGAAAAAAATCAACAATAACTTAATGATATAAGAATTTCTATTACAGGAACATGGACAAAACTATATTTTCATTAAGTCCTTTTAGGGGCCACAGTGTCCAATCTAAATATCCAAGATGCTTCACGCTGTAAGAGAGCTTTAGACCTGTCACCTCCACATCAGCGCCAAACCCCCACCACAAAGGAAATGACTGCAGTATTCAATCTGTCTGATAAAGAGCTTGATTTTAACCGTTTAGCGGTCCTTAACAAAGGACTCATGTTTGTTCCTGTATGTAAAACCCTTTCCAGGTTGAAGTGGAGATGTATAAACTCCAGAGAATTTTATACAGTAATGAGATTAGAAAATAATCTGGTCCCACGACATATGACCATCCATTTGAATCCAGAAACAAAAAAGATATCAACAGTAATAATATCTCGATCAAGTCCTTCACACAAGCTGTACAGAGAGATGCCTCGAACATTTGCAAAAAACCTCTGAAACATAGATACAACCTTACCAAAGAAGAAAAATCTGCTTTAATGGACCTTATGCATGATTCTTCCATTATCATCTGTCCAGCTGATAAAAAGTGGTGCCATTGTCGTACAGGCATATACCAAGTACAAATTGGAGATAATCCTACAATTAAATGATGAACACACATACCGTTTGATCCAGTACATACATTTCAAAAAAACATTACTAATCACATCGACCTTGGATTTCAATATGGATATTTGGACCAGAAAATTGTAACATTTCTACATGTACCTCATCCGAAACATCCGGTGCTATATACATTACCGAAAATCCATAAGGACCCTATTAATCCACCTGGCATAATGATTATATCTGCCAATGAGGGGATTATTGAACCAATTGCACAATATGTGGCTTATTACATCAAAGATTGTGTGTGAATTATCTACTTGTTTAAGGGACACTCCAGACTTCTTGGAACATATTCGCAATATTAACTTGGAAGATGATGTTGAAACACTTTTGGTTAGATTTACAAAGTTTATACACGGTTATTCCCCACACATTGGGTATTCAAGCAGTTAGAGAGATGTTATGTTCATCTGACATTTACAAGGGACCCCCGATAAAGTATCTCATGGAATTTGTATCCATTGCTCTAACATGCAACTATTTCAAGTTTGAAGAGACCTTTTATTTACAAATTGCTGGCACTGCGAGGGGGCCGGCTATGGCACCCTCATACGCAAATTAATTTATGCATTGGTTTGAGCAAAAATATATTCTACCGGTGTACAAGAACAAGATCCTTAAATACCTATGCTTTGTGGATATCTTCTTAATTTGGAAAAGTACATCAGAAGAATTGTGCGAGATGGTGGAAACGGTCAATTCCTCATCCATATACATAACACTCACTCTGACATGGGATACCTTTTCCATACAGTTTCTGGATGTACAAGTTTACAAACATAAAGATAAAGAGGAATTAGGATATACTTTAAACAGGAAGCAGACAGACCGAAATACCTTGCTCTTGGCTAACAGCTTTCATCCTAAACATCTTAAAGATTCTCTTCCCATCTCTCAATTTATGCGAGTACTCAGATATAACAGTAAATCCAAATCTAGAGATGAACAGCTACAAGATATGTACGACAGATATCACCCACGAATACTGGATAAGGCCAAAGATACAGCCTTTGAATGTTTTTTTTTAAAGAAATTAACAATATATCTCACAAGAAACCACTTCAGAAGAAAATGTTTGTACCTTTAACATTCCATACTGGTACATTAAAAATTCAAGATTCCATAAAGAAGCACTGGGACATTTTACAGTCTGATACTAATCTCCCTTCTATATTTCATGAAACACCGATCGTGAGCTGTAAGAGAAATACAAATCTTTGAGATTTACTTGTGAAAAATGGTCCTATACAATGTTACAAAAAATTCCCTATACTCAAGAAGAGAGGGTGTTTTAAATGCTCTGGCTGTGTTACATGCAGTCCCATGATCAGTGGTTCTACATTTTGTCACCCCCACAGTGGGAAACGTATCCCAATATCTCACTATATCACATGTACCACTGATCATGTAATCTATATGATTACCTGTCCCTTTGGGCTGTTATATTTGGGGGAAAACAGATATGACCCTTCAAGATCGTATACGAGGACACCGGTCTGGAATTATGACAGCCTTTCGGGATCAAAGGACTGACATACCAGTGGCTAAACATTTTTTGGCAGCCCAACATCGCCTGCCTACATTACGTTTTATAGCGATTGACCATGTCCCTCCTCTTTCCTGTGCAGGTGACAGGTCTAAAGCTCTCTTACAGCTTGAAGCATCTTGGATATTTATATTGGACACTGTGGCCCCTAAAAGGACTTAATGAAAATATAGTTTTGTCCATGTTCCTGTAATAGAAATTCCTATATCATTAGGTTATTGTTGATTTTTTCCATACAGTGCTATATTCATATTGTATTACATGCCTTTTTTTTGCATATATTATAGGCTTTGGTATTTAGGCGCAGAATCTTTATTCTTTATATTATATTTTTTTCTATATATTTGTACCTTCTTTATTTTTGCATATTATTACTTTTGGTTTATGTTATAACGCTATACTCCTATTCATGGCGATAATATGGTATATTATTAGGTATCTTTTTAGGAAGTATGTACATATGCCCTTTATCTATATCATTTATTTCATTATATTTCATCTTGTTGCCCCTTTAAATCTAATAAGATTATCCGCCTGACGTTATGATGGCATGGGCATATATTATATTATGTTTATATTATATATATTTATTTACATATACTGTTCATATTTCTGACAGTTGGATACACCTTTCATATTTTATTGCATTTTTCCCTTATTTCACCATTCACATTGTTTTCACATATTTTTGCTTTCACTGAAACTTTGCTGCCACTTATATTTCCTCTGTTGGACTTAGTATCTGTTTGCCTGTTAAGTAATTCTTTACCTTTTCCTCCATCAATGCACCGTGGTACAGGATTTACTTTTTACTTGTATGCCTAGTTTTGAAGCTTTTTTATATCTCTTACAAGATCTCACTTGGTGTGTGGTAACTTAGCAACCACGTTTGTTTCCCGCAGTACGTCATGACGTCATGACGTGATGATGTCACATGTGGCTTCCTGTCACTTCCGAGTCGGAATTAGTCTGAAGGTGGGGGGAGTCCACTAGGTTTTTCACTCATCTTATTGGTAAGTGTTTTATGCCTTTATGTATATATTGTCACTATAATACACACTCTGTGATCTTGAAAAAGACCCTTAGGGGTCGAAACGTTGATTATATTACAGATGTAACTAAAGTGTTTTTTGTTCCATTAAACTACAATTTTTTTCACAAGACCTGTGAGTGCACCCCTGATATTATATATATATATATATATATATATATATATATATATATATATATATATATATATATATATATATATATATATATATATATATATATATATATATATACATAAATATATATATATATATATATATATATATATACATAAATATATATATATATATATATATATATATATATATATATTATACATATATATACACAGTTGTGCTCAAATGTTTGCATACCCTTGGAGAATTGGTAATATAAGTTCCATCTTAAAAGAAGATGAGTGAGCAGGCAAAACACATTTCTTTTACTTCTTATGGGATTCATAATCTGACTATTTTCTCATTTTTTTCTCTACTATTCAGTACAATCATATTGTTCTAACTTTTAAGGTGTGTGCCTACATGTATATAGGATTAGACCAGCTAAGTAATTTATTTTTGTTTCGTTATTAGGCAGCAGCTGCTGGATGGGGCTATCTAACATGCTGCCTATGCAATTTTCAGAAACAACACCATTATTGCGATGCCGGTGCTATGTATTAATGTGTCAGAGACATATGAGTTCACAAACATAATTAGCATGGATTGGGCCATCTGATTCCCTTAAAAATAGCTACACATGTTTTACAAAAAGTTATTTTTATGTCTGTTACTTCTCATGACAGCTAAATAAATATTTTCCCGCTATTATCATAGTCTGAAAAACTATATATAAAATATCTAAAAAACAAGAAATTAGTTTAAAATCAAAATGAAAAATAATCATTATTTTACAGTATATATTATAAGTAACATAATAAGCTGTCATACCAACATGTTCCCAACTATGCATATACTCATGCCCAGATCATGCCAAATCTTCATGTCATAATAGATCTATCTGCCCCTAATAACTATACCTAGTAATGTTATTATACACAGAGTGAAAGAGATGATCTGTTCATTCTTATTACATGCTGGTGTCTCGTAGACACCAGAACTATTTTGGTTTGTTTCATTTTAGTTATGTTTAAGTCATTTCATTCCACAACTGTCCACAAACGTTACATCTCAATTCAATTAGCATAGACACCGTCACGTCTTATATGCCACACACTGTTTGTCCTAATTTACGTGTATTTTTTATTTACTCATTTATAAAATGCAGCAGATATGTTTGGCTTTTTTGAAAAATATGTTTTCTATTGATAATGAAAAAGTATTGCATTTCTATTGTATTTTCAGTAAGCTTGTGGTAGAGCACAATCATATCAATGACACTCATAAGAGATGTTATGCCACTCTAGGCAGAGGAGCCCAGCAGGCTTTAAGTTACTCGTGGTTAGCTCCTGTCTAAAATCACACTCTTATTATTAATATGTGTCATGCCTTTGCCTTAGCCAATGTGACATATTGCCAGTGGAGACATAAAAGAACAGCAGGTGGGATGTCACTCATTCCTCGTACCTGTCGAAAACCTCACTTTCATTCTTATTCATTTATACCACTCCTTGCATATTTATTACCCCCCTTTTGACTTTTCCGTATTTTCCTGCATTTTAATCTGGAATTAAATAGATTTCATTAGAAATTGTTGGCATTCTTTCTAGCAAAGTACTTCATAATGTCAGTTTTTAAGAAAAATCCCTCAAGCTTAGTTGGGTGGAGTCCACCCATGTGCAAATAAAATCTCAAGTAGATGTAATTAGTAAAGTATCATTCTCACTATGAACCATGGAATCACTTCAGCAATGATAAGACAAGATAGGATGAAATGTTTAATGTGGCTAGACATTGCCTGTGTCCAACTGTCCTGAATCTCTCAAGACTATCCTAAACAGAATCTCGTTTGAAGGACAAGTGCATCTTGATAGGGATTTGCACTGTGTGGAGACATCATAGGGTACATCTGCCCATGGAAGATTTCTTCTAAAGTTATAATTGAGACAATATGTTATATTATTTATTTTAATCATAGCTTTCCGTATACTTGTGATTTTTGAAAGCTGACACCATTGCTAAAGTATAACCTCAAAGGAACACTATAGGCACCAAAACGACTTTAGATTAATGATGCAGCTTTGGTGTATAGATCATGTCACACTTCCCTGCGTGTGACATGCACAGCCTTCCTAAACACTTTCTGTAAAGTGCACATTCTGTTTAATTTGGAGTTTTTTAAATCTTTTTTGTGGGAGCCTCCTGTAGTTATTAAAGTTTAATTTACAGAGAGATACAAACTTCTAAAGCAAGTTACTATCTGATTGAAAATGAAACCATTTTTTCATGCAGGCTGTGCGAGTCACAGCCAGGAAAGGTGTGGATATGGCGACATGAACAGAAGGTGATTTAACTCCTAAATGGCATAACATTGACCCATGATAACAGAGCACGATCAACCCATACCTTAGCTGCAATGTTTATATTGCAAGATTAAGACTGCCTCCAGTGGCTTTCTGTCAGCAGCCACTAAGGTTGCTTCCTGTATCTGTATGGAGATTAACACCATGAAACAATGCAAGATGTCCTCATGCTTTGTTTGAGGATGTCCAGCGTATTTAAAAGCCCTTAGGAAAGCATTGAGATATTGCTTTCCTATAAAGAAGGCCAAATGTGCAAGCGGCACTCCCATGCGCAGATGCAGCCCAACCGAGGGACTTCGACACTGGATAGAGATAAGTGTAAACGGTTATTTTTTTTTAAACCCTTTACACCTCCAGGGGGTGGCAGACAATAGCCTTATGTCTGAGTGGCACTATAGAGTTAGGAATACACTTTTGTGTCAGGCCAGACAGAGCAAATATTGGAGATACTATTTTCATGTACATTCTCCCCCCCACTCCCCAGTTAAAAAAAGTCAAACTAGACAAGTCAAATATGACCTTAAATTTGAATTTCACTCTGAATTCTCTTATAATTCTCCCTTTAGTGAATAACTCTGTTTGTCTTTCATCCTTCTGAGACAATGCAAAGATCAGATTCAGTCTACTCTTTGCCCCCAAAATGTTAACTTGTTTCCATAAATATTTTATCTTGTTTCAGTCAATTTTGTATTTTTCTTTTTTCCACTGTACTCATCCATAAGGAACCATAACTCTATTTGTCTGTCCTGTCTTGTCTTTTTCTGATAATTGGTACACAAACTGCCAATGAGGCACTGGACTTGGGGGGGGGGGCGGTTGGGGGGAAATCAATGAAACACGCAGAATGGCTAGACGTATAGTTTTTACAGCAGATTCTTTGTTGAATTTCAGTTGTTCAATTACTGTCACCTCTGGGCTTAAGTTAGCTTAAACACCCACCTGGCACGGAAAAAGGAAACCTCCAAGCACCATGATGCACCAGTTGGTTCTTAACAGCTGTCACTGCGTGTCAAGCATCCAGATTAAGTTGAGGTCTGAATACGTCTTTTATGTTTTGAAATAATACATTTCAAGTGAAATTATATTTTTACTATAGAGGATACTGTAAAGCATTGTTAGATTAAGGGGTTGTGATACAAAATGGAATATTATATTAGCAAGACAGACTACACATTTTTATTATTATTTAAAAAATGCCATTCATTTCCATATTAGGCCAAGTCTTATTGGCATTTTTGGCACCAAGTAAAAGTGTTACCCTTTTGCAGGGTAGTTGCAACTAAAAATCAGTTCACAGAGGTTTTTAGAATAAAGGCACCCTATAGTGTTAGGAATACAAGACTGTTCCTCTGCTGTCTGGTAGATAGCCACTAGAGGCAGTCTTAACCCTGCATTATAAATATTGTGGCTTTCTCTAAAACAGCAATGTTTTACATTGCAGGACTAAGGAGGATAGGGACACTGCACCCAGACCACTTGAACGAGAGGAAGTGGTTTGGGTGCCTATAGTGTCCCTTTAACAGTAAAAACACTGATTTTATGCCTACATTACCATTCTACTAATATATATGTTGTTTATATTATCATATTTATGTGTTCCATCATTTTTTTCTTTTTTCACCTTTCTTTCTCAAGTCTAAAGCATTTCTGTACAAAAATGACACAGAAATCAAAGTTGAGTTGTGATACCAGAGTTAAAGCGATATGAATGCATATAAGACAGAGGTATCATAGAAAATAGACACCATTCTCACAGAGGGTCGGAAATATTTTGCGTAGGGATCAAGAGTGAGGGGGAAGAGAGAGAAATCAAACCGAACACAGTGCAGGAGATAGTACTAGAAGGGGAGAGATAAAAAAAAAAAAAAATAACTACATGGATTAAGAATTCATGTACTTACATCCAATAATCCAGAGTATACACAAATCTCTTTCTCAATATCTATGAAAGGCAAAACAGGATTAATATATGCCTTTCTGTGACATGTCCAACAGATTATATATGTATAATAATAATAACCTGAAGGGTTATTCACTAAACTGAGAATTCAAGGTGACTTCAAAGTCAATTTACATTTTAATGTCAAGATAGTCAAACTGGAAATATTCCCTTAGTCAGCTACGCTTTCACTTTGGCTATTCTGGCCTTAAATGTGATATTCAATTTGAATTCTCACTTTAATGCATAACCCTGCATTAAATGTATTCACAAAACCCGAATTATCAATGAAACTGCACATTTTATGTAAATATAGGAACAATTATATTTCTTTAGGCATCAATTTAATATTGTTGGATATGCTTTTCAAATGATTTCATATTTTTGGATTAACTTTAAAAATGATTTAATATTGTGATATATATTTTAATATTTGTTGTTTTTGATACATGAAAATATTTTTTTCCATTTTGTATATATTTTTATTTTTTTTATATAAAAATTATTTTAAAAGTTAATCCACAAAAAATAATTATTTGAAAAGCTTACCCAACAATATCAAAAACAAGGTTTAAGCTGGTTTTCCATATTTCTAGGTTTAGTGAATAAGTCTCTTAATATTCTTAATGTAGATATTCTCTACTTAAAAAAAAGAAATAAATAAAAAAGACACTATTTTGGATTTATATTGTGTGGCATTAAACAGTGTTTATTCATGGAGAAGGTATGACCAGGGAGCAATAGACAAGTGTTTGCATCTAGATTCCAAGGCTTTGTCAGCAATCTGCTCTTCACTGAAGAAATGTTGTATGATCGATGACTAGCAACTAACTTTTAAAGACTTCACAGGCTATTAAGGAATGTGAATATGCTGTGTAACTGATAAAGCACTTGTCTGTTTAAGCCGGTCCTATTAACTACTAAAAATCTCTACAGCAAAAAAAAGGATAACATTCATGATTTCGTAATATAGATAGATAGATAAAACATTTTTTATAATTACCAGGGAGAATACATTGGAAAAAATACAATATTGCACATGTACTATGAGACTAGTGATGTCGCGAACATAAAATTTTCTGTTCGCGAACGACGAACGCGAACTTCCGCAAATGTTCGCGAACGGGCGAACTGGGCGAACCGCCATAGACTTAAATAGCCAGGCGAATTTTAAAACCCACAGGGACTCTTTCTGGCCACGATAGTGATGGAAAGGTTGTTTCAAGGGGACTAACACCTGGACTGTGGCATGCCGGAGGGGGATCCATGGCAAAACTCCCATGGAAAATGACATAGTTGATGCAGAGTCTGGTTTTAATCCATAAAGGGCATAAATCACCTAACATTCCTAAATTGTTTCGAATAATGTGCTTTAAAACATCAGGTATGATGTTGTATCGATCAGTTAGTGTAAGGGTTATGCCCGCTTCACAGTGACAGACCAAACTCCCTGTTTAACGCACTGCAAACAACCGCAAACAGTCCATTTGCACAACCGCAAACTCCCCATTTGCACAAGGTTGGATACCAAGCTAGCTATGTCCCGTTCCTTGTCCTCACTGATGACAACATCATCATCATCACACCGTACGTCCATGTGTGTAATGCTGCCTGACTGAGACATATCCCTGTTATCTACATCATCTGACAATAATGGTTGCGCATCACTCATTTCTTCCAACTGATGTGTAAATAACTCCTCTGACAGATCAAGTGAAGCGGCTGTGGTGCTAGTGTTGGTGGTGGCGGCAGGCGGGCGAGTGTTAACTTGAGAGGTGCCCGAAGCTAAGGATGGTGCGTCAAGGTTCCGAGCGGAAGCTGTAGAAGATTGGGTGTCCTGTGTTAGCCAGTCAACTATGTCCTCAGAACTTTTCGAGTTCAGGGTACGTGGCCTCTGAACACTGGGCATTATTCTAGGGCCAAAGGGAATCACAGCACCACGACCACGACGGTCCCTGCGGGGTGGCCTGCCTCTGCCTGTCATTTTTTTTTCGATTAGTGGTACTATGCATGCAAGCTACTGTGACAACAGATATGAGTGGCAGTGTGCACTGGCAGAAGTTGGCAGAGTAGACGCTGTAGGCCTGACACACACGCTTGCAGACAACTAACTGCTATTCAATCTATTACAGTCAAAAATTTATTTTTTTTCAATGTATACTACCTTTACACCAGATATGAGTTGCACTGGCAGGCCCTGAAACGCACACGTGTGAAGGAAACTGACTGCTACTATATTACAGTCAAAAAAGTTAATTTTTTTTTAAATGCAAGCTATTGTGACACCAGATATGAGTGGTGGCACTGGGCAAGTGGGCACAGTATATGCTGTGAGCCTGACACACACGCTGGCAGGCAGGCAGGCAACTGCAATTAGATTACACAGAAAAAAAAAAAAAAGCAGACTGATGTTCTAGCTTTTTGCTGTCCTTACAGCAGAGATCAGATGAGTCCTTCAGGACTGTAGTGGACACTGAATACACTAGCCTAGCTATCGATTTCCCTATTAAATCAGCAGCAGCTACACTGTCCCTCCTCTCACTAAGAATGCAGCTTCCGGGGGGCGGGGCCTAGCTGTCATGGAGGAAAGATGCACTTTGTGTGAGCTCCCTCAATATCTCACTTTAAGCAGCAACAAGCGAATTTCACCCCAGAAGGGGATGACCCAGCAATGTTGCTCCTACCTGACCAACCCGACATGTTTAATAGCGGTCAGCAACTCGACAGAGTCTTACTTACCTCCGCGTGGCAAGTGTGGCCTGGTGCTCACCGGGCGGGAGAGGCGGCCGATCTCCCGATCCCGGGATGCCCAGGAGCAGCTACTTCCCGGCAGGAGCTCCGTTACCCCCCCCCTCGGACCGGTGGGGGTTATCCCGGTTGACATACTCATCTGCGACTCTCCCAATATGGCGGCAGACGCGTGTCCTCCTGGTACCAGGAAAGCATGGCAGGATATTGAGTCTAAGCTGGACAGACTTTTTAATCAATTTTGGAAGCAAATAACAAGCAGGAAGCCCCAACAAGCTCCACCACAGCCCCAACAAGCTCCACCACAGCTAAGCGAAGCAGTCCCCATTAAAATCCACCAACGCAAAAGGCGTCGAAGACTGGACCGGAGCCACAAACAGAAATGCAGAGCCTGCCCCATGTCAAGCACTCGCCTCCACCTTAAGCCACCACAATCCCGCAGCGGACGTGAAGCACCACCGGGACAGATCCGACCACCCGACAAAACAAGCTTCCATCACCTCAAGCCGCGAACCCGGCACTCAGCCAGAGACTTGCTTTTGTTGTTCCAGGTATCAGGGACTCCCAGGGTCTGCACCTGGCGCCCAGAAAAGATCGGATGAGCACAAGTAGTAAACAGCAGCCTGCCAAGCATGTCCCACTATAGCCGATCCTCCACACCATGCCTTTGATCACATGAACTGCTCTCTGCACATTAACTAATCGTAAAGTAGCAAGCGTTTAAACATGTCATTATTTCACCTCCTAAAGAGTTTATTGTCGTAGTTCCTTACATGCCTTTACCTTAACCGTTCATGTATTATGTTATTCACAGTTGATAACATGCAAGCTACACCCTAAACATGACAGCTAAACATTCACAACAATGTACTGCTATATACTCATACCCTCAGTGCAACTAGCCATGATATATGCACGTTCAGCCTAGCATGCTCAATTATAACACACTTCTGTCAAAAAAAAAGAATGCAGCTTCCGAATGAATCTAAAATGGATGCTGTCTAGGAGGTGGGTGGGTCTGGGAGGGAGGGTCTGCTGCTGATGTGTCTGCTGACTGTGAGGTACAGGGTCAAAGTTTACTCAATGATGATGAATAGGGGGCGAACCGAACATCGCATATGTTCGCCATCCGTGGCGAACGCGAACAACCTATGTTCGCCACGAACTATTCGCCAGCGAACCGTTCGGGACATCACTATATGAGACATATACAATACCATTATTCCATGATAATGAGTGCAGCTGTTTTTTGATCACTGATAGCAGCAGATGTTTTCAGGGACTTCAGACTAGTGGCAGATTTTATATTCTCTGGCAGGTTACTTGTGGAGCTCTATAGGAGAATCATGATGTACATTTTTTTTAAGTTGGTGAAAGAGAGAAAGTAAGGTGCTGGAAATGGACCAGAGGGCACTGGAGAGGAATCTCCTCATTAGGGCTGCAATTGTGCCCTTTTTTTTGCTAGATGCTGGCTGGGGTGCAGTGTTTGCCTGCACTGTGTGGTCTTGTCATCTTCATTAGTAAAGTTGTGGTACTTGGCAGTCATGCAGTAGAACTTCAGTAATGTGGCTGGCTGGTGGACACAATGGAGTGAAGTAGCCACCATGCTACAGGTTTTGAGACGTATCATATATTATGACTATATATAGCTATGTATGTCTGTGTGTGTGAGTGGTTGTGTGCATCTATAAAGTGTGTAACTGTGTGAATCTGTATGTAATGAAGTAAGGATTTGTATGTGTATCTCTGTGTGTAGGAGTACTGATTTGTGTGAAGGTAGAAGTAAAGATTTGCCCCCATAGTAGACAACAACTGGGCAAGTGGACCACAGATAAATTGACTTTTAGTTCCTTGGCAAAGGGTAGGGAGACAGCTGGGCTAAGCATTCTCATGATTTTTTTTAGAGATGGTGGGGGAGCTTTATTAAAGTGTAACAAGAATAATGTGTGCCTTTTCCCTAAGTTTTTCTTTTGTAATTTATCAGGTCAGATGGTCTTTTTTCACTATTTATTACTGTTGTGCCTTCTCTGTTGTATTTTCTTTTGGATCACTTTTTATATAGCATATTCTGTTTATTAATATTTACAATATATGCTATTGTCTGCCATTCACGTCTCACCAGCTATGAATACTGTGTGCATATTCTGTGTTAATTCTGCCTGCTTTCTATGAAGAGGGTTCAAGAGATTTTGGTGAAGCAAAAATCTCTTGAAATACACAAAGAAAGGCTGACATATTTCATCCTACATGTAAAACACCTGGAACATATTTTTGAACCAACGAAAAGACACTTTTAAGAACACTTTGATAAATCCCCATGGATGGTTTGATTCAGGTAAGAAAGGTTTGTGAGAATGTGCCAGTTTCCTTTCAGTGTATTGTAATGATGGAAACTCTGGTTACAGAGATAGATTAGTAAAGCAAGTGTAAACATATTGCCATTTAGGTGTGAAATATTAAAGAACCACCATAGTGTTGTGAATACAAACATTTATTCCTAACACTATAATGTTCTCCTCACCTTTCAGATGTTCAGCTATCCTGTGAAGGTTTAAAAAGGTTTTAAAGGTAATATTTGCATACCCTATATTTCCGTCTTGTGCTGGTCCCACTGAGGCCAGCCTGCCTCCTCGGCTGAGATCATCAATCTTAATGATCTCAGCCAATCCAAAGCTTCCCCATAGGAAAACATTGGGAGGTTAGTGAATGTGCTCTATGAGAATCTATTGATCAACCGAGTTACTCTATTATTACAGCAGTAGAGCCTCTAGTGACTGTCTGGAAGCCTGCTACTAGCGGTGTATTTAACCCTGCAATAACAATATTAACATTTCTACAAAACAACAATGTTTTAAATTTCAGGGTTAAATGACAGGGGGACTGCACTTAGATTACATTGAGATGAAGTGGTCTGAGTGCCTTTTGTGTCCTTTTAACACCACAAACTCCAGCTACCATCAGTCAGCAAATGAGTGAACTGAGCCCACATAGCTTATTTTGAAGTCCGTGAGAGTTTAAGTTCTCATATTAGATATATAAAAAGCTCTTGCCAGCATAATATAATCCATTATTAATCTACTTTACCTTGGAAATGTGTGAATTATCCAAAATTCAACATCACTTCAAAGTGAATGTAAAACTTTGAGTCAAAACAGTTGAACTGAAAACATGGAGATTTTTTCCCAGCTTTAACAAATTTTCAGAAAAGTAAAAATCCAATATGAATTAAAAAGTGAATTTTTTAAAGTTAAAGGTCAAACAAACCAAACTGAAAAAAAATCTGCAGGTCAGCTCTGTTTTTAATTCAGTTACTTGGGTCTTAAATTTGAAGTTCACTTTGAATTCTCACTTTAGTAAATAGCCCTTTAAATTGGCAAAAATGCACAGTTTCACAAATAGCCCTGTAAATGATGTGTGCGCAAGTGTGCAGCAATGTATATATTTAAAGTGTAAGCTACGATGCTTGTTTATTTATTTTTTTGGAGCAGCCAGCATGGTATAACCTTATACCTCAGTACTCCGTTAATATTTGGTAACTCAATAACCATTCAATGTGCACCCAAACAAGTAGATTTATTATGTAGCAAACGTCAGCCGTTCCATCATTGCCAGAGATACATTAGCATCTCTCCAAAATGATTGCAGTGTTTCATTTACTACACATCATTTTTATTTTTAATAAATAAGTCCAGTATTAATATTTGAAATTTCATGAAATATTGAACAAGTCGTTAAAAGCACCAGCATAGGAGAGGGATTCAGAGATGATAATAGATATACTTTATAATCTTATAGAGCAACACAAATTGTTGCAGAACATCAAAATCCATCTATAATGGGAAACTATATTTGCACAATGGGCCGCCATACCTCATGTAGCCCTAGGCCATGCATGAGTTATTGGGCACTGATGCATGAAAAATAACCTTCATAACTCAGTACTCTCATTGCAATACCCTGCATAAAATATCTTAGACTGCATTCATGTGCTTCCAATCACTCCTTCCAGGGGGAGAGAATTGGCAAATTGCTTTGATACAGTTCAATGCTTTGACGACAAGAGACCTGACATATTATAGTAAGAATAACACCTTTAAATGCTGCAAATGTCCAATGGCCGTGTTTCTGTTTAACCATGTGCTAATTACAAAATGACAAGCACATGTACTCAGTGTTATGGAGATCCTATAAATCTGGTCTACTTGTGACCTTATTAAGATTTCTGCTTCACAAAATCTGTCATCAATTATTTTCTTTAAATCCCCAAATAGCAATGAGACTGACCAGGTCTCATTTCGCAGCCAAATTAGATGTTCACAACTGCCAATTATAATTAGTACTGTTTTAGTACCCAATAACGAGGTAGAATGTAATAATGAGAACTTTCAGAACTTTTAGTTCGCTTCCTAGCTTCTTGCCGGGACTCTGGAGTGTTTCAACCCCAGTTGCCAAGGTTTGACTGGGGTCTCTCTGGTTTCCACCCGACCAGGCTGCAGCTCTCCAGGCAGGTATCATCCCCTCTGCCTATTCCTCCGCAGATTTCCTTCCAGACAAGTATGAACCTTTGCCTGCAATGTGATAGCTCTTGTCTTTATAAAGACACTTGCTGCTCTCAGGTCTAGCTCTATCTGATTTGTCCCAGGGATGCAGAGAGTGCACCCAACCATCTGGTTTTACAATTCTGTTACTGGGATCCCTAAAATACTACACAGGACACACAGGCCCAAAAGGAACTAACATACACAGCTTTATATTTTACTTAGGGCTAGCCCATGTGCTTATTACATCAAGCTTGCTGTGACAAACCTAATAAAACAGAAAGAGACAACATATGTTAGAAAACATACAGAGAATTATAACAACATAATAACATATTTAGAAAGGGGTGGGGAAGACAATATTAACACAAAATATCTCTCCTAATATGAAATCTACCCGAATATGCAAATTAACAAGCCTTGCTATTCAGGTAGTGTGTATAGCTGTTGCTACCGACAAATGGAGCTATACAGACCCAATAGCCAAATCCACCTAGTTGGTTGCAAGCATCAGCCGAATAGGAGAGCACACCAAATATTTAACCACAACTATATTATACACACTCTGCACCTATAATTGGCACAGGGTGACTAAAATATAAGAACAAATCAGTAAAGAGTCCTTCTGCTCCCAGTGATGGTGACTCACCTATCTTACAATGTTTGTTATATTAGTTCTAGCCATTTAACTAAATTTTTCCTAGAAATTTGTGGTAAAACATGGGGTTTATTAACTAATTAGTGAACTGAGATTAATTCAAACTGATTTTAGAAATTTTGGTCAAAATGTCAAAGATGGAAAAACTGTTACGTTTTATTTTTACGGGCTAAACACACACACACATAGCTAAACACACACACACGTCTATGTGCCTTTTGTAGTCCTTTAATCCAACAAAAAATGACATTGGAAAAGAGGAAGCCTTTCACTTTCTAATTAAAACTTTCATCAGAAATATATATTTATAATATGTGTACATGTGTACTGTTGAGAGCACTCACTGGACTTGGGTAGAAATATACAATGTAGCTTTATTACTACATAGCAATACCTTTAAAATAAAGTATCAATGTATCAGTCCATCTATGGTCTTTTAGATCTTCTTAAAGCTACATTGTATTCTGTTTCTATCTACAAATCCTTTTGCGTGAGTGCTCTCAAAAGCATATATATACATTCCTAACCAGTCAACCTGGCATCAATGCACAGACTGACTGATGGCCTCAGGGGCCTTCCCACACACACGACCTGTACAGTGCTGCTGAAGAGCTGTCTGCATAGTCCAGACAGCTCTCCACATAGCGTGAGTGCATCTAATGATGCACTTGTGCTGTGCTGCCTGGGGATAATTCTCTGGTGTGCCTGGATACGGGATGCAAGACAGGACACTGAAATAGAGACTGTCCCACCAAACGCAATACCATTGGGAGGCCTGATGCATGATTCACCATTATAGATAGCATATTAAAAAGGACATTTATATTACACAATTTGCATTGTCCACTATCCCTAACAAATGTGTGGTTCAATCTCTCCAGAAAACTCTTTGGAGGCAGTCTAACTAAAGTTAGTATGGACTCCTCTAGTGAATCTTTCAGGACTTCCAGGAACATGAGAAAACACTGGAAAAGTAGATACATTCTCATGAAGAGCTGTAACACTTGAACATGGATTATTCATAATGGCGGCAAAAAAGAAATGGTTCAGTAGGCAAATGCTAGTTGAGTTTACCTACACATCTTCGCTCTCTATAAATACACTGTATAACATGAAAAATAGAAACAAAATCCTTTCAATTATTAACACTAGTATCTTCAAAATGATTAATGTATCTGAAACATCAAAGTATAAAATACAGGCGGTATCTAAATGTGATTATTAAGGCTACAAAACTCTGATTGGTGAGAGGTCCAATTTTAATTGCTATTTTGCAGTGTTAACTAGGCTTTTGTACGATTATACTGATTCCATTTAGACTGTTTGCGCATTGTGCGGGATACACATCACGTCTCATCCCTGTATGTCTAACTTGTCCTGTCACAATTGCTTTTATGTATCTACTTCACAATCCTGCGGTAAATGATGGTACTTTATAAATAAAATGTAATAATGTATAAATATTGTCAGTATACTTTATTCGAGAGCATAAATGGTTCACCCAACACTAAAGAAGAAGGGGGGAAAAAAGCTTCTGTGCAATCAGGGGAAAGTAAAGGGTTAATGTCGCATAGGTGTCTTAGCTGAAAGTCTTAAGTGAAGCAAGCGTTTCCAGAAATAGTCATTGTAATAAGCTCACTGCTAAACTGCCTCTTAATATCGTGCATGGAGGGTGAGTGGCTCTTGTCATGAATATTTTTAGACAAATTAAATCGGAATTTCATGCCAGCTCCCATTTCAAGCTGTCATCTCTATCTCAGCCCTGTGAGATCGTGTAGGTGTGTGAATGGATGCTAAAAACCTTCATTTGGTGCGGAGACATGCGTGGACATACGTGTTACCAAGCAGCAGGTTATAACACAAGTGGAACATTTATAATCTGACTATTGCCTCTTATTTAGCTGTCTGACTGATTCCGTTCCTACCAGATAGCTTCTACAGAAAGGCTGCAGAGCCCAGTGTGCAAGTTACGGCTTAAAGACTGTTTGACGACAATGACACACTGTATTTCATTAAGAATTGATGAATATTCATGCAGGATTTTATTAAAAAGTGATTCTACCTTCCTTGTGAAGGAGTAGTATAATGTTTTAATATGAAAATGTATTCAGTGATGCCTGACTAATGGGATCGTTTCTGAGAATCAGACATGAGCCCAACTTCCCAGGATCTCCAGTCAGCAATACTTCATATTTCTCTTTCATGCATGGATTTTGGGCGTACTAACATACATATATTATATACATACTGACATACATATATTATATACATACTGACATACATATATTGCATGCATACTAACATACATATATTATATACATACTGACATACATATATTACATGCATACTGACATGCACATACTACATACATACTGACATATATACTGACAAAACTCAGTATTATTTAATCCTTTTGCTATTGCAATTACCTGTGCCCCTTTTCTACGCAATTATTAGCAGAATAGGTAAGGGGCATTGCTGGGATAGGTCAAAAAATCATGATGTATTTTCTAGAAAATAAATAGGTAAATAAATAAATAAATAAATAAATATCTATAGATATCAATATCTATCTATCTATCTATCTATCTATCTATCTATCTATCTATCTATCTATCTAGCCGTCTATCTGTCTATCTATCTATCTATCTATCTATCTATCTATCTATCTATCCATAACATGTTATTTTCTAGAAAAGATATCATGATAAAAGCGTTCTTGTAAAGATGATGAAGTTGAACTTGCTGTCCTCCCCTGTTTGTGTTTGACAGAACCCCCAAAACCTAATTTATCAATTTGCTTCTTTCTGTCCAACAATGTTTTGCTATTATATCATATATACTTTTGTATCCACTGCTGGGGACCTTGCTAGGCTTGTATAAGTAATTGATAATAATTATAACCGGACATATATTTTATATTGTATATATTATAATTATCTCACCATCCCCCATACATACACACAATAAGGAAGAGAGTGAGTTGGAACGACGTTAGTTAATTTGATATTAATTTTGACTTCACTACATAAAGCTAGGCAAAATATAGAAGCATCGCTGGGGCGTACTATACTTTATTTGAGCTTTCTTAACCCCTTAAGAACCAAACTTCTGGAAAAAAAAGGGAATCATGGCATGTCACACATGGCATGTGCCCTTAAAGGGTTAAATCTAATCAAACAAGCAAGCTGAAGCAGGAGCCCAAAAAATAATAATAAAATGTGATGCGTATGCAATATAAATTGCTCATGGGAACATGTTTGCATTGATGCATCTCCTGAGGACCTTTTTATTGCATCTGCTGCTTGTGATGAGTTAAAGAAATGCTTCGCTTCTCTGACCAGCTACGAGGGTTACGGTAATTAGCAAGATTAAATTAATGTATGAATTGAGGGTTATTTCAATGTGTTTTCATCACAATTATTTTGATTTTTATCTATAGAACAGACTAGGGCACCTGTATTTGCTATTATTATTTTTGTTACAGATGTCACAGATATTTGAAGTAGAAATAATATTTTATATTGATTTCTATGTTGTTGTATTTCTTTCTGTGTTTTGTTTGCTGGATGAAATGGATTGTATAACAGAAGGTAATTAATATCAGTTGTTTTAACGCTTATAACAACCATTAGTATGATCTCCAAAGGGAGGCTCTGTATTCAGTTATAGGAGATAAATGTGTTCCTGGTAATTGAATCCAGCACTATGGTAGATTGAGTAGGTCAATGCACCTGAAGATCCACTCACTACACGTATACACCAAGGGCTTTTAACACTGGCGTATCTCATAAAAAGTTGCACAGGACTCATTTCACAGATAGAACCATAAAATGTTGTCTTTTTCCATAATTTTTTTCTTTAGTGACTTCAGATATATATGTTTTTGAAATTTTTTTTTTTTTTTTTTTTTTTTACAGCTCAGCGGTTTTGGCCTCAAATGTGACATTAACTTTTAATTCACTCTGAGTTCCCAACGACCCACACTTTATTGAATAACCCTAAACATATCAAGGAGGCCATTCTCACAGATCTGTTAAGTGACACACTGCCCACGTGTGGCACAACAATTTGCTTCAGTCCTCTCAATCACAAGACAGAATGGTGAAAGGACTGAGGGAAAGTGCCATGCGAACAGGGGATTAACAGTTCATACACTGCAAATGACGTCAATGTCAAGGAACTGAGATCGCTACATCAGAGCTCAGTGTATGAGCAGCCCTGATTGTGAGCCTGACACCCATGTGTGCTGGCATGACACGCCGTGCAGATAGCATTACGAACATGGACAAAAATGACGCCCACCTCCCCCTCTCTCTCCTGATTTTAGACCTGCTAAACGTGGCAGGTCTGTTCTCATAGATATGCTGCAGTTTCACAAGGCAATAAACCAAGCAGAGTATCCCTTTGATTTTTGCAGTGAAAATAGAATTTATCTTTGCAAGACCAATGGTCCTTGGATCTACCATGTCTTGCCATTAACTTAGAAAGGTAATGAAAAAATAGATTCAGCAGTGTTGCACTGATTACTATACAACCCCATCAATACATGTTATAAATGTCCTGTAGGTTGATGTTTGGTTATCTAAGGGCCGGCATCCATGGCTAAAATAAAAAATGCTTAATTAGGATTTTTTTGTTTTCTTTGTAAATTACCAGTAGTATTAAAGTGTGATTTTACTTGTGTGTAAATTAATCAATTAGCTGCAAAGGAAGCCCAGGTTACCCCTACATTACATTGCAGGCCCCCAGCAGTAAAAGAATGCTGTTATAGCAATAACTTTGTGGATAATGATGCTCTTACTTATGGGTAGAGTTGAGCGGACACCTGGATGCTCGGGTCCGGCGGGTTCGGCCGAACTTTAAAAAAAAGTCTGGGTTCGGGCTCGAACTTGACCCCGAACTTGACCCTGAACCCGGACCCCATTGAAGTCAATGGGGACCCGAACTTTTGGGCACAAAAATGCCTCTAAAAAACTCCAGGAAAGAGCTAGAGAGCTGCAAAAGCAAGTAAAATGGGGGTAAGAATAGGACAAGTGCCCTGCAAACAAATGTGGATAGGGCAATAACTTAAAATAACATAAAAATTTAAAATACAGCTGAACCATAAAATAGCACTAGATGGAATCTTTGATTTTAGCTTTGGAGGAACATTAATCAAAATCTAAAGCATGGCTGTCAGGAGGATCACCAGAATTATCCATTTGAGAGAGGGTTGGAGTGCAGGGTATTCTCTTTCATTGTTCAAACTAAGCTCAACTCCTGATGCATGGAGAAAAGGCCTTCACAAGCCTCTGCTATTGTGTACATAGTTTATACTACGTGACCCATAGGTTGAGGAGGCGGTGACCGTGGCGGTGTAGGTGGAAGCGGCAGTGGAGGAGGAGGAGGAGGTAGCCAACACTGTTTATATATATATATATATATATATATATATTTTTTTTTTTTTTTATTTATTTTAATTGTGGTAGCCCCCAAAATATTGGGACATACAAAAAAATAAACATTTGCGGCCTGCGGTGCATTTCTTGCAGTCCTGATGCATGGAGAAATGCTCAACTCCTGATGCATGGAGAAAAGGCCTTCACAAGCCTCTGCTAATGTGTACATAGTTTATACGAAGTGACCCATAAGTTGACCGTGGCAGTGTAGGTAGAAGCAGCGGTGGAGGAGGAGGATGAGGTAGCCAACACTGTTTTTTTTTTCTCTATATATATATATATATATATATATATATTTTTTTTTTTATTGGGGTGACCCTCAAAATATTGGGACATACCAAAAAAGAAACATTTGCGGCCTGCGGTGCATTTCTTGCAGTCCTGATGCATGGAGAAATGCTCAACTCCTGATGCATGGAGAAAAGGCCTTCACAAGCCTCTGCTAATGTTTACCTAGTTTATACTAAGTGACCCATAGGCTGAGGAGTTGGTGACCGTGGTGGTGGAGGAGGAGGATGAGGTAGCCAACACTGTTTTTTATGTTTGTTTGTTTTTTAAATTGTGGTAGCCCACAAATTATTGGGACATACAAAAAAAGAAACATTTGCGGCCTGCGGTGCATTTCTTGCAGTCCTGATGCATGGAGAAATGCTCAACTCCTGATGCATGGACAAAAGGCCTTCACAAGCCTCTGCTAATGTTTACCTAGTTTATACTAAGTGACCCATAGGCTGAGGAGTTGGTGACCGTGGCAGTGGAGGAGGAGGATGAGGTAGCCAACACTGTTTTTTATGTTTTTTTTTTTTTAAATTGTGGTAGCCCACAAATTATTGGGACATACAAAAAAAATAAACATTTGCGGCCTGCGGTGCATTTCTTGCAGTCCTGATGCATGGAGAAATGCTCAACTCCTGATGCATGGAGAAAAGGCCTTCACAAGCCTCTGCTAATGTGTACATAGTTTATACTAAGTGACCCATAAGTTGAGGAGGCAGTGACCATGGCGGTGTAGGTGGAAGCAGCGGTGGAGGAGGAAGATGAGGTAGCCAACACTGTTTTTTATGGTTTTTTTTTTTTTTTTTAATTGGGGTAGCCCCCAAAATATTGGGACATAGAAAAAAAAGAAACATTTGCGGCCTGCGGTGCATTTCTTGCAGTCCTGATGCATGGAGAAATGCTCAACTTCTGATGCATAGAGAAAAGGCCTTCAAAAGCCTCTGCTAATGTGTACATAGTTTATACTAAGTGACCCATAGGTTGAGGAGGCGGTGACCGTGGTGGTGTTGGTGGAAGCAGCGGTGGAGGAGGAGGATGAGGTAGCCAACACTGATATATATATATATATATATATATATATATGTATTTTTTTTAATTGGGGTAGCCCACAAAATATTGGGACATACAAAAAAAGAAACATTTGCGGCCTGCGGTGCATTTCTTGCAGCCTGATGCATGGAGAAATGCTCAACTCCTGATGCATGGAGAAAAGGCCTTCACAAGCCTCTGCTAATGTGTACCTAGTTTATACTAAGTGACCCATAGGTTGAGGAGGCAGTGACCATGGCAGTGGTGGAGGAGGCAGCCATTTATGTTTTTTGTTTTTTTTAATTGTGGTAGCCCACAAAATATTGGGACATACAAAAAAGAAATATTTGCGGCCTGCGGTGCATTTCTTGCAGTCCTGATGCATGGAGAAAAGGCCTTCATAGTTTATACTAGGTTGAGGAGTCGGTGACCGTGGCGGTGGAGGAGGAGGATGAGGTAGCCAACACTGTTTTATATATATATATATATATATATATATATTTATTTTTTTTTAATTGGGGTAGCCCCCCAAATATTGAGACATATAAAAAAAAGACAACTCTGTTCCGCAGAGTAGCTGTTGACATTATAGTTGCGCAGGCACTTTGTTGACTCTAGAGAACCTATGGCCAATTGCACATCCCCGTGCCGGCGACTTTGCATGCAGATGTCATCCATATCAACTTTCGATGCCAGTTTCTGCGCCTACCACGGTGACCACGGGTAATGGGAAATCAGGGTTAAATTCCATACAGGAACCCTGAGAAACGGCTACCACATGAAAGGAAGGCAGCAGGCGCGCAAATGACCCACTCCCGACGCGGGAAGGTAGTCACGACAAATAACAATACAGGACTCTTTAGAGGCCCTGTAATTGTAATGAGTCCACTTGAAATCCTTTAACTCTAATCAATTGGAGGGAAGTCTGTTGCAGAGTCACTGACCCATGCGTGCTGCAGCTGAAACTCTACTATCGCCTGCTGCTGCTCGCACAGTCTCATGAGGCGGTGAGCGGGAAGGCCGAAGTTACGCTGCAGCACAGACAGGCGACCAGCAGCAGGGTGACAACGACAAAAGTGCACACAGCCACTACAGTGAATGTCACATCCTGTTCCAAGTTGCGGATCAGTCTGGTGATGGCTTCTGGTATCCAGTACTCTTTTTACTGAAGCTGCATTAGGGTCCTGGTATGTGGCCGCACAAATGCTGGTGCTGAACACCAGGGGGCGTGCGGTTACCCTGCACCAGACCCTGTTAATCCATTCCACACTGTGACTCCTAACTTCAACATCAGGCATACTGGGTCCCGGTCGTCCAACCGCCGCCCAGACAGTGTCTGGGTCCTTGGTCACAGGACTGCCCACCTGACTGTGAAACTACGAATGGATCGTTATATCTGGTACGAACCCGAACTTTGCAGTTCGGGTTCGCTCAACTCTATTATGGATCCTTTGATCACTACATGTATTACTTGGATAACTGGTAATTCTCTAGCTAATACATGCCGACGAACGCTAGGGGAAGGCCTCTCCGCTTTTGCACCCTGCTCCCTCTTGTGCTGTGCTGGTGCCTCTGTGCAACCAGCGCCTCTTCCTCCAAACTGCACACGTCACTCGCATGACCTTGATTCCATGTTGGTTCTATGACCTCATCATCCTCCACATCATCTTCCACTCACTCCTCAACCCTGCCATCCTTGCCGGTATGCACACTGCAGAAAGCCACAGCAGTTGGCACCTGTGTTTTTCCAGCATGTAAAGTCTGCAAAGGACATATGGAAATTGTTTTAGAATTGTATCCAGGTAACAGTTTTCCTGAACTCTCAGTTTGAGGGTATTGCCCCAGAATTACAATATTGTTTAAGTACCTCTTAGCTATTGATAACTGGTTTAAATATAGCAGCTTGTTATCTGGTAGTTTCTAGTTTCGAAAATATCAATCTGTTTTCTATGACTTAGATCTGTTTAACAAGTAATGTAGGTGTGAAAAAATATTACAAGTGACCGATGTAGTAAATTCGAATCAAAGTTACGCTTCGATTTGACTCTCGGATATGAAGTGAACACCCCAAATATGCTATTTAGCACCAAAAAAAAAAATTGACTTTTTAAAACTCCAATGTAAGCAGCAGATTAGCAGCAAAACAATTAGAATTTTTACAAGTGCACAGTAAGCGCACTATTGGACGCTTCTATTTGACTCTCAGATATGAAGTGCACGCCCCAAAATGTACTATTTAGCAGATTAGCACCCAGAAAATTAGAATTTTTACAACTGCGCTGTAAGCATACTATTAGACGCTTCGATTTGACTCTCACATATGAAGTGCACCCCACTAAAATAATATTTAGCAGTTTAGCACCCAAATAATTAATAAAAGTTTTAAAACTGCAATGTGACAGCAGTATTTGACAATTCTATTTGACTCTCAGATATGAAGTGCACCCCACTAATGTACTATCCCACTAATGTACTATTTAGCACCAAACAAAATTGACTTCTTAAAACTCTGATGGAACTGCTTCTATTTGACTCTCAGATATGAAGTGCACCCCACCCCACTAATGTACTAGTTTGCAGAATTCTTTCCTAAGCTGTCCCTATCAGCGGCAGCATCCTCTCCCTACACTAATAAAACCGCATGTGCATGCGGCGCTATGCAACTCCAGCTTATATGTAGAGGCTGGGCCACATGCTGCACTGGCCAATCACAGCCATGGCATTAGTAGGCATGGCTGTGATGGCTTTGAAGGGCACACGAGTCAAACGCTTGTTGATTGGCTGCCCTGCAGCCTTTCAAAACGAGCCATTAAATCACCGAACATTGAACTCCGACCCGAACATACAGTGATATGTCCGTGTTCGGGTCCAGGGTCCAAAAAAACGTAATGTTCGGTACGAACCCAAACTTTACAGTCCGGGTTCGCTCAACTCTACTTATGGGTTAGCAATGGCTTCATGCAAGTGGCTTTTATATAAATTAAATGCTAAGAAAAATGTAAAATATTCACATAAAGTAAAATGTTAAAGAACATTCCAGAAAGCCCTATATATTTTGAGAAAAATGTAATGGAAACTTTCTTAAAAGAAGAAAAAGAGGATTATTTAAAACAAAAGCAGAAGAGCATAATAGAAATGCTCACAGCTTTAAAATGGCTACTTACAGGGTCTCTTTCATGAAAAAAAAAATTAATTAAAGACACTTAGTAAATGTCAGACATATTTTAAAGCAGGGGAGCCAAAACCGTGATTTTCACCTCTTGTACAACCACAGCTCCTATGATGTTATACCAAGTATGGTGATGACCAAGTATAATACAGGTCCTGGAACAAAGGGCACTCTCCACCTATGTATGTTGTTATGTATTACCTATATATAATACAAACATGTATATCTGAAGTCATGGTGTTCTTCTCCCAACTTAAATTCAGAATCAAATGAAAAAAAGGGGGGAAGGATTTTTGCATACTCTTTTTCCAACACAAAGACTCTGTGCAGCTGTCCATTCCACCTTTCAATGACGTGGTCCCACAGGTGGTCTCATCTTCATCGTCTTGTGGATGAGAAGCACACTGCTTTTATCCAATTAAATGCTTCTCAATTCAAGTTCAGTCATCCCAGCAGAGGCCCGCTTTAGTTACTGCCACTAGAGGTGTGCTATTGCATCATTTACTGAGGCGAATAAGCAATGGAGATAAGTAAAAAGCTTGCCTAATCAATTGCCTAGTTAATTAATGTGTGGGTGTTGCCTGGCAAAGCATGTAAATATAAAAAAAATCTGTAAATCTGTAAAGAATTTAAAAAAAAATGCACAACCAATCACAAACATTAGCACAACTAATAGCTATACTTTTTATCTGGTTTATTTTTTATTTATTTTTTTGTACTAAAATCAATGCAGTGACCATTCCTCTTTATAAAATAAAATAATGGAATAGTGAACACAATCAATGTATGATTTGTGTTCGACCTGTTTGCAAGATATATAATTATTGGTGCTCACATTCTAACATATATTCTCCATGCAGATTCTGGGATAACCTGATAATATTATTTTACTATTTTCTCAGCCTGCTCTTGACTTCAATCATCTCTTCTAGACAGGAAATGGTAAAAAAAAAATGTTTTTCTTTTTTTCCAGGTATGGCAGTGTGGTGGAAGCATGGAAGTTCTGCCTTGCTCCAGAGTGGCCCACATTGAGCGCACAAAGAAGCCTTATAATAATGACATTGACTACTATGCAAAGCGCAATGCCCTGCGAGCTGCTGAGGTGTGGATGGATGAGTACAAGTCTCATGTGTACATGGCATGGAATATACCCATGACAGTGAGTAAGGAGTAAACTACTCTATCACCTGCTAGACTATGCAATAATTAGTAAGACACTCAGGACACACCGAGCCAGCAAAGTTTAAATTCAAGTGCATGTTATTAACGAACCAACAAATCATTTCCCTTACATAGGGTGTTTAGAGTTACAAGGGTAAAAAGCTCAAGTAGGGTTTCATTTAGTATTGGATATGTTTAGTTTTTAAGAAGAGTTAAAATTAGGATTAAGGATTTTTTTCATGTTTAGACTTTGGGTGCTTAAATTTGGGACTAAGGAAAAGGTTTGTTTATTATTTAGGAGTGGTTACATTTAGGATTTTGAAAATGAATTATTTAAAGAATGTGAAATTCGAAGGGTTATTTGCCAAGTCCTTGCCATCCTGTCTTCTGTAATCCAGTCAATCTATTATGATTGATAGCAGAGCTGCAGGAGCTGTTAAACAGTGTGTATCACTCAGTGCTGTCCTATGATGTACAGCGTACAGCCTGTGTATGTCCAGCCTCACACACAGTCCCCTGAAGAGTTTTGGTGACATTGAGTTTTAAGTATAGAAGACTGACTGGACTACAGAGGACACTGGCTAAGGCTCCTAGTACTTATCTCACCCCACCAGCTCACCTAAACTCTAAAAAGGTACATAATAAGTTCTGAAAACAGACGCCTACTTGGGTGTGAGTGCCTACTTTACCTACCATATTTATTTATACATTGATAACTGTGGACATATTTTCAACTGAGCAAAGCCTGCACCTGATTCAAGGATTCAAAGATTCACAGAATACTGGATACAACAACACCAGAAAAATAAAAAAGAAAAAGTAGATCAATATGTCAATTGGCCACAACATAATGACTGTCTAATAACTGTCCTCCTACCAGATGCAATTGCTATTATTTTAGAAAATCATTGTTTTAATAGCATGTGATTCTACCCATCATTTTAAAATATTGCAGTGTATTGTAGGTATGACTATTATTATTGCCATTTATATAGCGCCAACAGATTCCGTAGCGCCTTACAATATTATGAGAGAGGGGATTTAACTATAAATAGGACAATTGCAAGAAAACTTACAGGAACGATAGGTTGAAAAGGATCCTGCTAAAACAAACTTACAGTCTATAGGAGGTGGGGTGTAAAACACATTAGGACAGGAAATAGCAATCAAATAGGGTTGGAGTGAAGCAGAACTAGAGGAGAGAGTAGAGTGCTGCCCTTTAGGAGAGAGCAAGAGACAGGTATGTGAGGTAGAGGTTACTCTGGGGGGCCATGAGCTTTCCTAAAGAGATGGATTTTCAGGCACTTCTTAAATGATTGAAGACTAGGGGAGAGTCTGATGGCAGTAGGCAGGCTATTCTATAGGAAGGGAGCCACCCGCGAGAAGTCCTGCAAGCATGAGTTGGCCATACGGGTGCGAGCAGGGGACAGGAGAAGGTCACGGGCAGAGCGGGGAGACCGAGAAGGGGCATACCTATGGATCTGTGAAGAGATATAAGAGGGGCTAGAATTGTTCAGAGCTTTATAGGTATGGGTTAGCACTTGGAATTGACTGCTATAGGATACAGGAAGCCAATGTAAGGACTGACAGAGGGGAAAGGTGTGAGAGGACCGACTAGAGAGGAACATCAGTTTGGCGGCAGCATTCATTACAGACTGTAGCGGGGCAATACGGCTTTTGGGAAGACCAATTAGGAGAGGGTTACAATACTCCATGTGGGAAATTACTAGAGCATGGACAAGCTCCTTGGCAGCAGCTTGCATAAGAAAGGGGCGGATGTGGGCTATGTTTTTAAGATGGAATCTACAGGATTTGGCAACATACTGGATGTGAGGTTCAAAGGTGAAGCCAGAATCAAGTATGACGCCAAGACAGCGCGCTTGCAAGGATGGACTTATGTGGATACCACTAACTTGAAAGGAGGGTGAAAGAGGAGGATCAGTATTAGGAGGAGGAAAGACAAGGAGGTCAGTTTTAGAGAGATTGAGTTTCAGAAAGCGGGAGGACATCCAGTCAGAGATGGAAGTAAGACAAGCAGTGATCCGTTGCAGGACGGCAGGAGGGAGGTCCGGAGAGGAGAGATATCTCAGAGTGTCATCAGCGTACAGCTGTTAGTGGAATCCACAAGAGGAAATAACTTTGCCAAGAGAGGCAGTATAAAGAGAAAATAGAAGGGGACCAAGGACAGAGCCTTGGGGGAATCCAACTGAGACAGGACGAGGGGAGGAGGTTTCAGTAGAAAAGGAGACACTGCACTACACTAAAGACATCTATTACTGCATGTTGTTAATAATTTGTTAATAATTAGTATGCTAATGTTATCTATATAGAGTGGTGGAAAGCATGCATAATGCAGGGAATAACAGTTCTTGGTCCCATAATGATTCTAGTTCCCATATTACTTTAATAGAACCCTGGAGTGGACTTTGGTGATGTCTCGGAACGGTTGGCTCTTCGACAGAAACTACAATGTCGCAGCTTTAAATGGTACCTGGAGAATGTGTATCCAGAAATGAGGGTATACAATAACACCATAACTTATGGAGAGGTAGAGGAATCCTTGAATTCTCTTTGACTGTTTAAACTAGTTTTTATTTCTTAAATTTAGTTTACTAATTTAGTTTACTAATCCTAGCTTTTAGTGCTCAAATTCTGTTTTAGTTTATTTGTGAGTAACAATAAACTGTCTGTTAATGTTATAAGGCAGTGATTGCAAAAATGCTGATCACAAATCATAAATGTTTATATTTCTGCAATTTCATTGCTGAAAAACTAAAATTCCAAAGATGCTTTAGGAGCCTATTGCCCTATTGCACAGTAACACAATTTACATATTTATCACTCTGTCAATAAATTAGTTACATTGTTACATATGGATTGAAGAAAGATTCAAATTCAACTTCCAATTCAAGGCAAGGAGAGGAGTGAGCAAGTGAATGCTAGGGACAGTCCCGTGAAAGGAAAGATCGACCGCATCATTAGATGCATTTGTGCCAAGTTCATGGCACGGTCTGCACAGTATGCCATTGGTTGGCCAGCCTACATGTTTGGCATGCAGTTTGACATGCATTCACCCAGGCTGACCTTTTTAATTCTTCAGGCAGACCTGCCCCCTTTCTGGGCATGTCTTCCCCCTTTGGGTGTTGTCAGTTATGTTATTCACATCAGTAGCCCACCCTTTTACTGTGCCCACCGATGTCCTGCTTCACCAGATGCTGCTGTTATGGACTTGTTTGAGAAATGAAAGTGAGAGATTAGCAGAAGGTATGTATTTTCTGGTAGCTATATCCTGTGAGTTTCCCTCCAGCAACACATCCATCAGATACATGTTTTAGTGTTGTCACTAGATAAGATTCAGTATTTAGGTCCATCATAATTGTCAGAACCAGGTCCAATGTGCTCTTGATCCGGCCTTGCAGACACACCAGACATTTCATAAGTATGTGTGTTTGCATAGAATGCAAAATGCCTAACACTGACAGGCTCACTTTACCTATTGTGAATGCAATCATTAGTTTGTGTCCAGGTGAATATGAAGATACAATTGCAAGTCATCTTGTATGTATATCCTTACTTATTTTGTCCTCCTTTGCTGACCTGGACAAAAGCCTTCTGTTTTGGTTAAAATAAAATATTATTTAAACACACATTTGCAAATATATATTTCTTCTAGCTAACCCCCTCTGTTAAATTAATAGCTCACACTTTAGCTAGTTTCTGTAGCTCTGTGTTTTGACACACGGCTCTTACTTGTACAGGGGAGAGGATAGGGAGGTGTCTAAGACACTGATCAACGTCTGCAGTGTTAGAAATATGTTCTGATGATTTTAACACAATAGAAAAACACGTTTTAAAATTACTATTAAATGACTAGCTACACGTGAGATACTGCTTTGATCTTTTTTTAAACTTTATTTAAAAAGATTTTTAAAAAATACATTTACTTGCAGAAAAGGGAAAGTTAGCAAAAGAGCAAATTAAAAAAGAGAGACATTGCTAAATTGAATATACAACACAAGCTTTCTATATATCTGTCCTTTACACAATATTTTCCAGTAGTGGAGCATTTTAATAAGCAGGATTAAAGCTCCTGTGTTAATGCCCCCACAAATATCAAAGGAAGAGAATGCATAGCTGCCAAGACCATGGGGTACCTTGAATTCCATCCTTTGAATAGTTGTATCAAGGCATGGTACCAGTGCATCTTAGGGCACTTTGACCAGTTATTTGACCTGCCTTATTGTCTGCATTGCAATCCCTTAAAGCAGATAAGGGGTTACCATGTAGCTACAGGCTCACAGAAGGCCTGTCTGTTTAGATTTCTCATGCAGTGCAGCTCTTCATTATGTAATGTTACGTTGCTACATGATACAATCAACCCTCTCTCTGTGCTTGTCCCCAGGCTGTGAAAAGACATTATATGCAGCAGGCACTGACAGTCTACTTCGAGAGTCTTGTCAGTGTAAAAGATACTTGTCCCTTGATGCTATTGCCAAAGTCCCATAATTGTGCATGACTTCAAGCTTGTCAGTGGTATAACTTATCAGACTTTCAAATCTACTTATCCAGCCAAGCAGCTGCCCACTGTAGACAAAGAGATGTCTAAACTAACTTAGGAGTTCATAAATTGCCTCAAATAGCCATTATTAGAATTATTGTCAATCACCTGCAAAATATTACACGGCTAAACTCTCTATTTGTCATTAGTAACACATACTTTAAATATACACTACATTTCTGCATTACAATAATTGCTGTCCTACACAGTGCATCTTAGGTTGATGATGTTTTTCATTATAAAACGCTACATAATAAAAAGAACATAGTGTTGGTTTCATTGTATCATGAAACATAAAATATAACATTAACCTCTTCAGACCAGCACAGAAACAAATGTATCTGCCAAGGCTCTATCATGTCTCTCCGCATCTATGTAGAGGCCAGAGATTGCAAAAGGCACCATCCTCTCTCACATTCTATAAAAACTTTTGAAGTTAGAAAGTTGTGGCTGCATATTAGCAGGAAGGGAAAGGAGGGAAGTATTTGAGCACAAATCATTCAGTGCATTCAATTTTGTACACTCTGGTAACATTTTTTAGGAAGATGCTTTCTCAAACATCACAAAGTTCCTGACGAAAATCAGCCAAATAACATAATGTAGATATGGTAACATAGATTTAATTAAAAAAAAAAAAAATCTAAAATAGACTGAGAATCTAGATTGCCAAACCACAACCATGATTTGCAGAAACAAAATTCCCTAATGCCACTTACACAATAACACATGGACATTTGTAACATAATGCCTTTGTAATAACACAAGGACATTTGTTTCGAGAGACCACTTCTGAGTGCTATTGCCTGTCTCAGAGTCCTTCATTTCCACTCCAGGCAACGTGTAGCATAATAGTTTATGACTGTGGTTCTTGCTCTTGTACAGTGCGGGTGGAAATTACATATTTTAGAGCAGGAGTGGCCAAAATGCTGATGTAAGTACGGTAATTGCAGAACTCACCCCTCACTTCCATGTGTCTGCATGATGCATGTACACTTATGCATCAATAGAGATACAATTATTTAATTTATTTATCACCAATACAACAAGTCCCTACAGTTGCATATAGCGGAGTTTTAAGGTGTATACTGCAATGATTTAATAAATTATTAAATTGGGTAAACTTCCTGACCCAACTAAAAATACCCTGCTTAAATTTAGAAATATTTATTAACACAATATTTGATGGACACTCTACGCACCATGAGCACTTCATCTCATTAAAGTAATAACAGTGCCTGGAGTACCCTGGCACCATCCCACTGTACAATGTGAAATTCTGTTTTTACAGTTTGGAACTGTTAAAGAAAGCAGGTCACTTAAATCCAAAGGCACAGAACACATTAGGAAAAAAAACAGCATAAGAATTGAATTGAGTTGAGTTGCTGTGAGTCCAAAAAGTTCCACGCTCACATTCTAATAATCATTTCATTTTGCGACAATCAAAATAAAAGTGCTGGGAAAGTACAACATAACCGTTGGACCTAGCATATTATCTATTATTATTGCAAGGATCTTTAAACTCAAACATCCTCTACTGATGGTTAGAATCAAAGTAAACAAAATAGCCTTATTTCATTTTGAAATATGCACATTACGCATTATCTGCACATTTCCTTTCCTAAACACTTCATCTTTTTGGAATCAATTCACTCCACTCTACAGTGAAGAATTAGAACACGGAGCAAACCGCTAAGTAATTTAACACATGACCTGTCAAAATATTAATCCACATCCCTGAAAGTACAGCCATTGAAATCAGTGATAAAACCACTAGTATTAAAAATGTCTTTTAACAATATCTGGAACATGGTATTAACAATTTTTGACTTACAGACATCTGGCTCTCAGAAGGTTCACTATCTTATAAGTAAGGCTGGAATTTCTCCTTCAGACAGAGACAGGGCTATTCAGTTTTACCCTTGTGCTAAATACCGGGGTTTATACAATAAACTACAAAGCTCAGCAATAGTCATCGTTTGGATGTTTTTGCTATTTTTACCTAATTATTTATCTTTTTGTTAAATAAAAACGGAGCATCGCATAAACAGGTCAATGCAAGTTTTAGGTGAATTTGAAATATATTTACTGATGCACTTTTTATAGAAGTGGTGGTTCCCCTTTCACTCCCAAAGGCTAAAAAACATGTTCTTTATTCTTTTATTTCCAGCTACGTAACGGCAAAGCTACTGGTTACTGTTTGGATCAAGGTTCGGAAGATGATAATAAAGCCATCCTGTACCCTTGCCATGGCATGTCCTCGCAGGTAAACAGGTTAAACCATTATATAGTGTTTAATGGCATTATGCTTGTTTACTTCTGTCAGACAGAATGTTAAATTGCTGCGTAAAGGAACACTATAGTGTTAGGAATACAAATATGTCACGGCTAAGAAAGGTAGACTGTACTTTACTTACCTTTCAGCCCTCGCCAAGCAAGTCTCCTCCATGCAGCTCCTTCTTTTTAAATGAGATCTGTCCAATGCTTTCCTGTAGGAAAGCACTGGTAAGCTAGTGTGCATGCGCAGCAAAGTCATGCACTACACCAATCAGATGGTCTCTCTGAGTTATTTACAGCCACATATTGAAATCAACAGAGGTATGTTATCCCCGCAATGAAACATTGGCCTTCCTGCAGAACAGCAAAGTTTTCAGTTAAAGGGACACTCCACTGCACAAATAGAAAATACATTTCTAAAAATCTCTTTTCATTGGGGTATAGTTAAAAAGAGCTTGCAAAATCTACAGTATTGACTTTGCAATACTCTGCTTTCTAATCACAGACGTTTCAGTGGAGCTCAATGAGAAGTCTATGCAAATCAAGTGCTCTGGGCCATTGCCTGCATCTTGAGTTTAGCTCCAGTGAGCTAAACTACCAGGAAGTAACAAGACCAATTTTCTGGCTGACAGTCAGGGTGGTGTAACAAAGTCAATTTTTAAAAGTTTCAATTTCTATTGAAATCTGCACTTTTTGTAAAACAAAAAAAAGATTACGGGGGCGGGGCCTGACTGCGGAGGGGAGCAGACGCATGTCGCTGTTGCTCCCGCGTTTCAACTTACCTAAAGCCGATTCCCGTTAACCGGAGGCAGCAAACCGATGACCCGGTGCTCCCAAGTGATAGAGGACATCGAGCCCGTCATGTTGACACCAAGCGAGTGGCCCTATGTTCCGGGCCCGACCCACGCAGGTTTGCGGCCTATAAGCATGGTGGCGGTGGGAGAGACGGCCGCTCTCCCGCTGCAGACGAACACGGCAAGGCAAAGCTGGAAACCCCGTTCCCCCCCCTATGGACCGGCGGGGGTTATCCCGGTCCCCACTGAAGCGACACACATGGCTACACGGACGGCATCTGCCCACACTGGTTCGGGCTCCGGGCCTAGCACTACTGCAGAAGCCCCTTGCCGTACAGAACCGGTACCGTACAAGCCACAAGCCTGGATCTAATCTTCCAACAATTCATGGACAAGCTGGACAGACTCTTTGCAACACCCCGCGTACAATACGGAGGTACAGCATGTGGGCCGGGGAAACAGGGGCGGAAAGGGCCTACCACGGGCACTACACACCCTTTAGCGCCAAAGCTGAGCGCCGACTGCCCACCCGGGCCATGGGTCACCAGGAGGATAACTCCACAGCATCAGCCACATCGCCGGAAGCTTAGCCGCCGCTGGCGGCGCCGTAACACCAGGGCTCTCCGAAGCGCCCTCACAGGGAAGAACTGGGCCTCTTGTAGCACCCGAGTTCGTGGAGCCAGGATGCAGACCCCACAAGGAGCCTGGGGCCACGGGGAGACCCGACCGCCCTCACACCCCCCCCCACACTTGACGACCACTGCCCCTCACCGGCAGCAGACCTGGACTGAGCTTCTCCCCAAGATCTATCGGACAGGACGGTTCACAGAAGCAACAATCCGAAAACGATGTTTGGCCCGGCCATGCAGCACTCAGAGCAAATCAGAGCAAATCAGACTGTATGTCAGATAACCCTGCAGATAGCACTGCGGAGGCAAGACTGAACCACATCGTGCATTTTATCATTTGACAAACCGTGAACAGTATAGTATCTTAGCAATATGTATTTGCCTTTCCCTGTATACTGCTGACAGAATCTCACTGTTCACGCCACCGATAAGTTTTAAGCTATTAACCCTACCTGCTACATCTCAGCTTAGGCTTGGCTAATTGCTAAAGTACAATCTTGTTTCACATGTTCTTTTTACATGCTATTATACACGCAGCTTACTCATATGTTATTCTTGTATTGCATGTTTAATCTATCAGAAAACCTAATCTGCACCACGATTATAGGGGGGCAGACCGCAAACGACTCCCCTGTATACTTAGCCTATATGCATGACTACTAGAACAAGATAGTTTCACATTCAGCATGTAACTCTGCCCGCGGTGGCACTATGATAAGTTGAGTTTAAGTAATATCTGGCTGTTCCAAAGCTACAACTTAGCCTAACTCGTTGGAATACGCATCATTTATTTACCTTATTATATGCTATTTTATTTTGTTTCTCTTAACTAAGCCTGGTTCGCTATGTTTATTCATGTTTTAAAAAAAAGAAAAAACATGGCAGTCTCTCATAGGAGTGTAGCATAAACCATCTTGTTATCATTAATGTATGTTATCCCTTAATACCTCCTTTTTCTATTCTGTACCCCATGACGCATATGCCACAATAAAAGAAAGATTTACATAAAAAAGATTACACCCTTTTCACACATGCTGCATTTCAGCAAGCTAAAGGGCTTTAAACAATATGCAAAATTCATGTTTTCTAAGTGTGAAATTGATTTTCTAACAGGACTCCCACACTGAAGGAGCCACTATGATTAAATGGACATTCTAAGCACTAAAACTCTTTTAAAGCACTAAAACTTCTTTTAAAGAAGGGGTTGTGTTACCTAGACCCTGTCCCAATATATACATTTTCTTTAAACATGCCTGTAGTAGCTGTTATGCATAAAGTACAAAAGGGTTTAGGCACTCCAGAGTTCAGAAATGACAATTTATTGAAGCCCAATGTAATACAACGTTTTGACCTTCAACGTATTTGTCAAGCTATCAAATACACATACAACAAATAATTTATAGGTGCATACATCCATTCAATAAAACAATAATCAGTGAAATCAAAAGGCAGTGATAGCTGTGTTAGAGATTTCATATCATATTAATTATACTGATTATTGTTTTATTGAATGGATTTATGCACCAGAGTTTAGAAATGGCAATTTATTGAAGCCCAATGTAACACAACGTTTCGTCCTACACGGTTTGACAAAGACCGTGTAGGATGAAACGTTGTGTTACATTGGGCTTTAATAAATTGCCATTTCTAAACTCTGGAGTGCCTAAACCCTTTTGTGCTTTATGCATATTGGTATTGGGACCTGGTGCTTGGTCCTGGTTTGGTTACACCCTGACTCATAGTGATGGGATTGAGTACAGTTCATTATTGTTTCTAGTAGCTGTTAGACTGACTATCACTAGAGGCACTTCCTCGTTGAACTCTTTTACTCTTTAAATGTCTTCGGTTCAGCATTTTATTTTTTTACAAGGTAGTGTTTCAGAATATAAAAATAGGGAGATTAACTTGCTAAACACTAACTAGCTCAAATTTATTTATATTGATTTTTAATGTTAGATTGTTTTTTTAATTAATTCAAATCAACTCAGCGAATGTGACGAGCAGTTTACGTTGAACAGACCAACCTTTCTTTGAGAAAATATATAAACAAGATAGACTTCTGGCGAACAAACTACCTGAATCAAGGGCTTCAAAATATATTACAAGCATTTGTGATTCTACTGGTAATCTGACCAGGGACTCGAGGGAAATCGCAGATCTGTTTGTAGACTACTTATGTGATCTCCATTGTGGTTTGACAATTGATCAATCCTGGAAAAAAGAGAGATTTGGCACTTGATGGGTTTCTCAACTCTGTCAATTTACATACTATTCTGTCTACTGCTCAGGAAGATTTAATGAGAGAAATTTCTATTACAGAATTTATGGATATAATCAAAATACATAAAAATGGGAAAGCTCTTGGATCTGATGGTTTCTTTAATAATTTCAGTAAAATATTCAGTAGTGTTTTAGCTTCCCAACTTTGCCTATTTAATTCATTTTTCAATGGCGAGGAGATACCAAAAGAATATCTAGAGGCAAAAATCTCAGTCATTCCTAAAGATGGAAAAGACGGAACTTTGGCTTAAATGATTGCTCTATATCATTTATTAATAGGGACATCAATTGTTTTCAAGGTTCCTAGTTTATAGATTAATTCCACTACAAATATTATTCACCCACTATCAACCTTATTCACCCTTGTTTAAATAAAGTATCACAAAGTATTATTTACTGAGAGGATAATGGATGCCTGGAATAGCCTTCCAGCTGAGGTGGTAGAGGTTAACACAGTGAAGGAGTTTAAGCATGTGTTGGATAGGCCTGTTTAATATAAAAGGCATCTTAGACATAAGAGACTAAAGTATTTAGAAAACTGGGCAGACTTGGTGGGCCGAATGGTGCTCATCTGCTGTCATACTCTATGTTGCTTAGTTTACTTTGAGTTTATTATTGAGTTATAGTGTTTTGTCCTTATTTTCTTATATTATAATATATATTATATTATTTTATATATTCTGTGTATGTTATCCATATAAAAAGTCGCGAACAATGTGATACCTACAATCTCAAACTTGCTCTGTGTAATGCAATATTTATTACTATCTTACTTATGGATACCATCAATAAATGACAATAAAAAAAGTTTGATTCTATATCTTTTTAGAACCTTACGGATTCAGATTAACCATTGTGTACTTGAAGTATTAATCAAGTCAACAGTAAACTTTCCTTGATATGGGGAAAAAGCAAGATTATCTGCAAATACATTTACAAGACAAAAGGGTGGTCTGGGAGTCCCTGACCTTACACTTTACTACAGCACCTCACACTTTGTACAAATGCTAAGGTGGAAATCCCCTCAAGAGACATGGTTAGCTATTGAACCCTCATTAACCGTATCAAATTTACCATGGTTTTCTGTGCAAAATTTCTCCTCAAAATGTTAATGCTAAACACAATCTTTAACTATAAACTTTGGAGAAAAATACTTCATACTGATAATTTGTCCTTTAACCCCTTAAGGACCAAACTTCTGGAATAAAAGCGAATCATGACGTGTCACACACGTCATGTGTCCTTAAGGGGTTAAAGGCTCACCACACCAGTTTTACTTAACCCATATATTTTGTTATACCGCTCATCGAACTTATATATATATATATATATATATATATATATTTTTTTATTTAATGATGGTGGGATCATGAACTAATTCCATTTGGAGACAAACTACTAAATGGCAATATCCTGAACTTAATTGATTTTTGTAACATACATGTTCTTCTATCAACTGAATTTGACAATTTTCTAATTATTTAGGACTTTGTTAGAAAAACACATTGGACAAAATCACATCACCAAATTTAGTTGACGTGAACTGATTCTGACTTAAATGCTGTGATAAGCAACTTTCATGAGAGATAGAGAAAAGTACTCATAAAATAATTTGGTCAGATAATTTTACTCAAACAAGTCCAAGTCTCAGATATGGTGAATCTTTCGAAGTCCTTCATTGACAAGGTGAATGAATAGAACCCAGGGATACTGACTTGGTATGTTGCAAAGCTGTCAGAAAAGTCTCACACACATATAGAATAGCTACAAAATGGAGACAGGAAACCAAAATGGAAACATGGGTGGAATACAGCACATACCAAAAAATGCAAAACTATAAGGGAGCACAGCAGAGTGAATATCTATATATAAAAACATAATGTGCACCTTGAAGGGATAGAAAGAGTTAATTAATCTCATCTATAAATTCTGACATTATATTATCTTCATAAAGATTTACACAAGAGCTAAAAACCAGACAAACCACAGGTTATTTTTGATTTTAGCTTCTGCTTTTGAAACAACAGACGCATCCGCAAACTAACTTTGACCTGATGATTGCGAGAAAAGAATCATGCATAATAACACGTGCTTGACCACGAGGCATATGTGGTTTTTGCAAGATCAGCTATTTCTCCTTTTAGCATAAACATTTATCCTTTTGTAAGCACATATTTTGCATATTTTGTAAATCAAAGTTCATGACCAATACTGTATAAATATGCCAACCTTTCCACAATACATTTGAAGATCTTTGGAAAAGCAAACTGTGTGCGTGTGTCATTTTTTTCTCCATCATTCTTCCCTGAATTCAGCCGTCAACGGAGACCAGAGAACGACTAAGTTGGACCGAGTCACTTAGGATAGAAGTTGCCTTTCACACCTTTCTGTTGATCCACTCATTGCACTATTAACTGACTGCCAGCAATCTATTCAACTTTATAACTCCACATTATGTCTGTGTCACAAGTTTTGCATAGTTGCAAGAATATGTATTGTAAAACATTGGAAATCAGAAAGTTTTAAAAAAACAAAAAAACACTTTTTAGAAGGCATGGCCGCCAAACTTCATGACTGTTTAGAATCACACAATAGGATATGGCAACTTTGGCATGTTTTCTGTGCCTCCTAGCCTATATCTTAGTTATCCACCAACATAACTAGAACATTTATATAATTCTTACCTGCTCTGAAACTTAACCACCAAGTCCTTTTTAATACTTCTTACTTGATCCTCTTTCATTATCCCCTTAATGTCTGTATACTATACTTTTTTTTATTTGTCATCATATTGTTTATCCATTCCTCCCCTCACATTGTTATAATATTTTTTATTCTTATTTTTTTTTCCCATTTTGTGATTTTCAGTGTTGCTTCACCCTTTTTATTCTATTGTTCTATTAACCCGCTATAGAGCTTTGTTTATTAATATTGTTTATACTCCTGAATTATAGACCTAATAATAATAAACTTAATTGGTGATTAATAATACATCACAAAAAAGAAAGAGAGAAACGAGAAAAAGGGAATAGAAAAGAAAAAAGAGATGAGAAAGAAGAAAAAGCAACTTGTTGACTCTTAGGAATGTTACTGATGTACCACTGAAAGTATTGTACACCTCTTTTCTTTTAATAAAAACACTATTAACTATATAAACATATATATATATATATATTATTTTTTTTAAATTTATTTTATGTTCCTTTAATTAATTCCACATCATGAATATTGGTATTCCACACACACAACACACGCATCATCATCATCTTCCACACACATCATCTTCATACCCTGCCTGACAGAATGGGGAGTTTCTAATTGTGTTTACTTTGAAGAACTGGTGGTGTTGAAATCACAAGTGGCATTGCACTGCCCTCAAAACGGCAGGTTTTAGTGACACGGAAAGAGTTAATGTCCCTTAATTAAATATGTCCTCATTTGCCTTCGTGTGCTGCCTTTATAAAGACTTAAAATGCAGGATGCTACTCTATTTATAAAGATTACATTTTATGTGAGAAGTAATGAAAAGATATGTGTATTTATGTAATTAAGGCATGAAAAAGATTCACATGGGTTTTCCTGGGATGATAAAAGAATTCTGTATTTTTTTTTCTTGTTTATTGTCCTTACATATCTTAATAGCATTTACTGTCTGTTAAGCTTTATTTACCCAAGCATAAATTTTTCTATTACCAACAGCAGTGCTGCCCTATAAATTTAAGATAACGCTTAGCTGAACACTTTGTTTTCATAATGGCTATTTGCGAATGTCATCTCCTCAGAGCTAGTATTTCTTGCCAGCGTGTTAAGATGTTGGGTGATGGATAAGGAGGGGAGTGCATCGCAGTTTTGCTTATATTTTCCAGTTAAGCAGTAGGTTAATAACCCTTTTTTTGCCAGCGAGATTAGAATTAAATAAGAGCACATCCTATATATGGATGGGCTGGTGGATAAAATGATTTATTAAAACTCATGTTTAACCCCATTTCAGCCGAACATGATTTGGATATATGCTGTTAGTTAATGTGAATGGGTTTTGGTATCATATTAAGAAATGTCGCCAGTGCTTAGGATACCACAACGTCAAATGAGGTGTCTCAGAGGTAGGCTGTGGAGATTGTTTGCCTAGTCTGAAGGTAGAGAAGGTCAGCTTTCTACTGTTGCAGGAAAAGGCAACAAACCGGTGCCAACTACCATCATATCCCAAATGAAGCAGAAGATAATCCTAGATGGCATCTGTTTTAATGCACAGAGTAGCCCTGGACAATACATGCCTGTCTACCACAGGACCACCAGAGATTACTCTCTGATTTTGCCCTACAAAGACAACTGCAACACTAGCCCCTAGACTGATTGTGACTGTTACAGGTGGCAAACCGGGGGATTAGGGTAGTTTTTCTGTAGTTTTTGTAATATCTGTTTTCGTTTTTAATCTTTTTATCCATGGAGATTTTGTGTGCACCAATATGTAACTTTTGTTGTTCGCTCTCTTTTTATAATTGTTATGTAATATACTGTAAGGGAACCATTGAAGCAGGCAACTGCCTTCCAGTAGGCTGCTGCCTTGAGGGTCTTATCTGCTAGGGGCACATAATCTGGAACTGCATACGTATGTGTTCCAATATTTTACTTCACTTTATTTATTTATTTTAAATCTTAATGAGACAATATTCAGCAAAACAACTTTAGTTAAATTAAGCAGTTTTGTGTATAGATCAGTGGTTCCCAAATCAGGCCTCAAGAATCCCCTACCATTCCAAGAATTAGGAATTACCCAGTTGTGTCCAAGATGTTTTTAGAAAAAAAAAAAAAACACCTTACTGTCACATTGTTGCTGTCCATGCAGCCCAAGCCACACCTTCGCTGGCTGCATGAACAAAATGGTTCAATTGTCAATTGGATGTTATTTCAGAATTGTTTATCCCCTGCTGTGTGAATTGAACTTTAATCACAGAGTCTGGCAGCTTATGGAAAGTGTAGTAAATGCTGTGAAACACTGCTTACACAGAGTTTAACCCCTTGGCTGCTGGAAATGTAACTCCAGCTCTGGCAGAGTCATGGGGCGTCATTAGCCAACCTGGGACAAAAGTTCCAGGCTGGTTAATGTAAAGTCAGTCACCTGACTTTTTCAGCCAATGCGTGGTGACTAGATCTGCTTCTGCGTCACCCAGCAGGAGAGGAGCTTCACAGTCTTCACAGTCTGGTGGGGTCTCAGTTCAATGGTCAAACTTCTACTATATGATTCATTGGGAGTATTTTATAAGTAAAATCAACATCTGAGATTGATCATTTATTCCCTGTGTCAAGTATAAAGTATTGTTTCATAGATCTTTCAATCAATATATAAACCTGTATTCTGGCCAAAAATGTTCCTACTACTGCACTGGACCCAGGTGATTCTAGTTAGGAAGGAACTTCGAGACTTCTTTTACTTTACTGATAAGGAAGGAATTCAGATATTTTTCTGTGATGCACACACACACACACACACATATATATATATATATATATATATATATATACAGTCATGGGAAAAAGAAAGTACACACTCTTTGAATTAAATGGTTTTACATATAAGGACATAATAATAATCATCTGTTCCTTAGTAGGTCTTAAAATTAGGTAAATACAACCTCAGATGAAAAACAACACATGACTAGTGATGTACCGAACTGTCCACTGGCGAACAGTTCCCGGCGAAATTAGCGTGTTCGCGTTCGCCGCGGCGGGCGGACACATGCGCAGTTCGATCCGCCCCCTATTCGTCATCATTGGGCAAACTTTGACCCTGTGCCTCTCGGTCAGCAGACACATTCCAGCCAATCAGCAGCACTCCCTCCCTTCCACACCCTCCAACCTCCCTCCCAGCATCCATTTTCGATTCATTCGGAAGATGCATGCTTAGTGAGAGGAGGGAAAGTTTAGCTGCTGCTGATTAGATAGGGAAATTGATAGCTGGGCTAGGGTATTCAGTGTCCACTACAATCCTGAAGGACTCATCTGATCTCTGCTGTAAGGACAGCACACCAAAAAGCCCTTTTTAGGGCTAGAACATCAGGCTGCTTTTTTTTTTTTTTTCCTGTGTAATGTAATTGCAGGTGCCTGCCTGCCAGCTTCTGTGTGAGGTTCACATTGGATACTGTGCCTATTTGCCCAGTGCCACCACTCATATCTGTTTTAACAATAGGTTAAGCTTTACATTTAAAATAAATATTTTTTTTTCACTGTAATAGAAGAGCAGTTGCCTGCCTGCCAGCTTCTGTGTGAGGTTCACATTGGATACTGTGCCCACTAGCCCAGTGCCACCACTCATATCTGTTTTAACAATTGGTTAAGCTTTAGATTTTAAAGAAATCATTTTTTTTCACTGTAATAGAAGAGCAGTTGCCTGCCTGTCAGCTTCTGTGTCAGGTTGGATGCCTTGCCCATTTGCACAGTCAGTGCCACCACTCATATCCGTTTTAACAATTGGTTAAGCTTTAGATTTTAAATAAATAATTTTTTTCACTGTAATAGAAGAGCAGTTGCCTGCCTGCCAGCTTCTGTGTGAGGTTCACATTGGATACTGTGCCCACTAGCCCAGTGCCACCACTCATATCTGTTTTAACAATTGGTTAAGCTTTATATTTAAAATAAATAATTTTTTTTCACTGTAATAGAAGAGCAGTTGCCTGCCTGCCAGCTTCTGTGTCAGGTTGGATGCCTTGCCCATTTGCACAGTCAGTGCCACCACTCATATCTGTTTTAACAATAGCTTAAGCTTTAGATTTTAAAGAAATCATTTTTTTTCACTGTAATAGAAGATCAGTTAGTTGTCTGCAAGCGTCTGGGTGTCAGGCCTACTTCAGCGTGTGCTCTGCAGACCTGTGCCAGCGTGCTTTGACAGTTGCCAATCATATCTGGTGTCTCTTTAGCGTGCTTTTACAAAGAAAAAAGGTTTCCAGTGTAAGCTAATAGCAGACAGTCAGTGTCCTTCAAGCGGCTCTGTCAGGCCTTCCTTCAGTGTGTGCCCTGCACAACCCTGCCAGCGTGCTTTGACAGTTGCCACTCATATCTTGTGTCTCTATAGCGTGCTTTTACAACCAAAATTTTGTTTCCACTGTAATAGAAGAGCAGTTGCCTGCCTGCCTGCCAGCTTCTGTGTGAGGTTCACATTGGATACTGTGCCCACTAGCCCAGTGCCACCACTCATATCTGTTTTAACAATTGGTTAAGCTTTAGATTTAAAATAAATAATTTTTTTTCACTGTAATAGAAGAGCAGTTGCCTGCCTGCCAGCTTCTGTGTGAGGTTCACATTGGATACTGTGCCCACTAGCCCAGTGCCACCACTCATATCTGTTTTAACAATTGGTTAAGCTTTACATTTAAAATAAATAATTTGTTTTGTAACCTGTGCCAAAAGGAAACTGAGTCGTGGGAGGTCCAACACTCACCTAGGTACAACTGCTTTGCGTAGGCACATGATCTCACATCACAAACGCCTATGGGATCAACACATGAGTACAAGCAGCACGCCTACTCTAAGCCGCCATCCTCCTCCTGGTCCAGCATCTTCAGCCACGTCAACCACTGCTGTCCTTCTTGCCCCCTCTCAACCATCCGCCACTCCGTCTCCCGCCTTGAGCAGTTCCCGCTCATCTGCCCACAGTCATGTGTCTGTCAAGGACATGTTTGAGCGTAAGAAGCCAATGTCACCAAGTCACCCCCTTGCCCAGCGTCTGACAGCTGGCTTGTCCGAACTATTAGCCCGCCAGCTTTTACCATACAATCTGGTTGAGTCTGAGGCGTTCAAAAAATTTGTAGCTATTGGGACACCGCAGTGGAAGGTACCCGGCCGGAATTTCTTTTCACAAAAGGCAATCCCCAACTTGTACTCGATTGTGCAAAAGGAAGTCATGCAATGTCTGGCACACAGTGTTGGGGCAAGGGTCCATCTGACCACTGATACCTGGTCTGCAAAGCATGGTCAGGGCAGGTATATCACCTACACTGCGCATTGGGTAAACCTGCTGATGGCTGACAAGCAAGGAATGCGTGGCATTGCAGAGGAGTTGGTGACACCGCCACGAATTGCAGGCAGTCCTGCTGCCACCTCCTCTACTCCTCCTACTCCATCCTCTTCCATAACCTCCTCGGCTGAGTCCTCTTGTGCCGCTGCTTCTTGCTCCACATCAACGGCACCCCCCCAGCTCCCCAGGTACTATTCCACATCCCGGATACCGCAGTGTAACGCCGTCTTGGGTTTGACTTGCTTGAAAGCAGAGAGTCACACCGGACAAGCACTCCTGTCCGCCCTGAACGCACAGGTGGAAAAGTGGCTGACTCCGCAGCAACTGGATATCGGCAAAGTGGTGTGTGACAACGGAAAAAATTTGATAGCGGCATTGAAGTTGGGCAAGTTGACACATGTGCCGTGCATGGCACATGTGTGTAATCTGATCGTACAACGCTTTGTGCATAAGTACACAGGCTTACAGGACGTCCTGAAGCAGGCCAGGAAGGTGTGTGGCCATTTCAGGTGTTCCTACACGGCCATGGCTCACTTTGCCGATATCCAGCGGCAAAACAACGTGCCAGTGAGGCGCTTGATTTGCGACAGCCCTACACGTTGGAATTCAACACTCCTAATGTTCGACCGCCTGCTCCAACAAGAAAAAGCTGTTAATGAATATTTGTATGACCGGGGTGCTAGGACAGCCTCTGGGGAGCTGGGAATTTTTTTGCCACGTTACTGGACGCTCATGCGCAATGCCTGTAGGCTCATGCGTCCTTTTGAGGAGGTGACAAACCTAGTCAGTCGCAACGAAGGCACCATCAGCGACATCATACCATTTGTTTTCTTCATGGAGCGTGCCCTGCGAAGAGTGCTGGATCAGGCTGTAGATGAGCGTGAAGAGGAAGAGGAAGAGTTGTGGTCACCATCACCACCAGAAACAGCCTTATCAGCATCGCTTGCTGGACCTGCGGCAACGCTGGAAGAGGATTGTGAGGAAGAGGAGTCAGAGGAGGATTGTAGCTTTGAGGAGGAGGAGGAGGAGCAAGACCAAACACAACAGGCATCCCAGGGTGCTCGTTGTCACCTATCTGGTACCCGTGGTGTTGTACGTGGCTGGGGGGAAGAACATACCTTCAATGACATCAGTGAGGAGGAGGAACGGGAAATGAGTAGCTCGGCATCCAACCTTGTGCAAATGGGGTCTTTCATGCTGTCCTGCCTGTTGAGGGACCCTCGTATCAAAAGGCTGAAGGAGAACGACCTGTACTGGGTGTCCACGCTACTAGACCCCCGGTATAAGCAGAAAGTGGCGGAAATGTTACCCAATTACAACAAGTCGGAAAGGATGCAGCATTTGCAAAATAAATAAAAAAGTATGCGTTACACAGCGTATAAGGGTGATGTCACAGCACAACGGGAATCTAACAGGGGGAGAGGTGGAAGTCATCCTCCTCCTCCTCCTCCCACGACCACGCCGGCAAGGACAGGACGCTTTAAAGACGTGTTGTTGATGGAGGACATGCGGACCTTTTTAAGTCCTATGCATCGCCACAGCCCTTCGGGATCCACCCTCAGAGAGCGACTCGACCGACAGGTAGCAGACTACCTCGCCTTAACTGCAGATATCGACACTCTGAGGAGCGATGAACCCCTTGACTACTGGCCTGCCCCGCTTCAAGTGTCCTGTCAGAAAGGACCTTCAGTGCAGCAGGAGGTATTGTCACTGAGAAGAGAAGTTGCCTAGGTCAAAAAAGTCTAGATTACCTCACCTTTATTAAGATGAATGAGGGATGGATCCCGAAGGGACTGACACTGGGCGATACATTCGCTTAAAAAAGGCCTGATGAGATGAGCTGCCTTGGGCTAAAAATGGTCCACACGCTGCTGTATTTTAGCTCTGAATGACGTTTGACTTGCGTGACTTATCCGCCACCAACTAGGGTTCAAGCCGCCATGTTTTAGGGCACTTTCTGCCTGTGAAACAAACATCAATTTTTCTGGCCGCTGCTACAGCAGCGGCTGCAACAATACCAAATTTTTCAGGCATGTGTACATGCCTAATTTTTAGGCCCACTGGTGCAGCACTGTGGCTTCAAAAACCAAACCAAAAATTAAAATCCTCCAAGATGGCACCAATATACCAGTGGTCTAAGCATCTTCCCACCTTGGCCTAAAAAGGGGAGGTGATTCAACAATTAAAAATCTCATTTACACGTCCACTGATAGGAGACGTGGAAGGTATTAAACTGATATGAACAATACTCCACTCCTATCAGTAGGTCCGTCCCATTGTGATTTATGCCCCCCACCCACCGCGCAGGGGTGGGGGCCGAGGGGGGGAGGACAGTAGGTCACCCCATTGTGATTTATGGCCCCCACCCACCGCGCAAGGGTTGGGGAGGACAGTAGCTCCCCCCAGTGTGTATCAGGGGCTTTGAGGACAGGTGTCAATCCATACCTGCCAAGTGACCCTATGTAGGGGGAACAGTCTCTATTCTGCTCTGTGTCAGTGTGTATCATGGTCTCTGTGGACGGTGAACAGTCTCTATTCTGCTCTGTGTCAGTGTGTATCATGGTCTCTGTGGACAGGGAACAGTCTCTATTCTGCTCTGTGTCAGTGTGTATCAGGGGTTTTGAGGACAGGTGTCAATCCATATCTGCCAAGTGACCCGATGTAGGGGGAACAGTCTCTATTCTGCTCTGTGTCAGTGTGTATCAGGGATCATTAGGATAGGTGTCAATCCATATCTGCCAAGTGACCCTATGTAGGGGGAACAGTTTCTATTCTGCTCTGTGTCAGTGTGTATCAGGGGTTTTGAGGACAGGTGTCAATCCATACCTGCCAAGTGACCCTATGAAGGGGGAACAGTCTCTATTCTGCTCTGTGTCAGTGTGTATAAGGGATAATTAGGATAGGTGTCAATCCATATCTGCCAAGTGACCCTATGTAGGGGGAACAGTCCCTATTCTGCTCTGTGTCAGTGTGTATCAGGGGTTTTGAGGACAGGTGTCAATCCATATCTGCCAAGTGACCCTATGTAGGGGGAACAGTCTCTATTCTGCTCTGTGTCAGTGTGTATCAGGGGTTTTGAGGACAGGTGTCAATCCATATCTGCCAAGTGACCCTATGTAGGGGGAACAGTCCCTATTCTGCTCTGTGTCAGTGTGTATCAGGGGTTTTGAGGACAGGTGTCAATCCATATCTGCCAAGTGACCCTATGTAGGGGGAACAGTCTCTATTCTGCTCTGTGTCAGTGTGTATCAGGGGTTTTGAGGACAGGTGTCAATCCATATCTGCCAAGTGACCCTATGTAGGGGGAACAGTCTCTATTCTGCTCTGTGTCAGTGTGTATCAGGGGTTTTGAGGACAGGTGTCAATCCATATCTGCCAAGTGACCCTATGTAGGGGGAACAGTCTCTATTCTGCTCTGTGTCAGTGTGTATCAGGGATCATTAGGATAGGTGTCAATCCATATCTGCCAAGTGACCCTATGTAGGGGGAACAGTCCCTATTCTGCTCTGTGTCAGTGTGTATCAGGGGTTTTGAGGACAGGTGTCAATCCATATCTGCCATGTGACCCTATGTAGGGGGAACAGTCCCTATTCTGCTCTGTGTCAGTGTGTATCAGGGGTTTTGAGGACAGGTGTCAATCCATATCTGCCAAGTGACCCTATGTAGGGGGAACAGTCTCTATTCTGCTCTGTGTCAGTGTGTATCATGGTCTCTGTGGACGGTGAACAGTCTCTATTCTGCTCTGTGTCAGTGTGTATCATGGTCTCTGTGGACAGGGAACAGTCTCTATTCTGCTCTGTGTCAGTGTGTATCAGGGGTTTTGAGGACAGGTATCAATCCATATCTGCCAAGTGACCCTATGTAGGGGGAACAGTCCCTATTCTGCTCTGTGTCAGTGTGTATCAGGGGTTTTGAGGACAGGTGTCAATCCATATCTGCTGTCAGGGTACCTGTGGTCTCTACCTCCGAAAGAGGTAGAGACTTAGCAGTTCCTTCATCCGGACGGTCTGATGGCTTCCTTCCTCGCGGTCTATCCGGTCGTGCAAAGCCGGCCGCGAGGGAGTGACTGCCTTTTACAGCATCACGTCCGGAAGTCGTCAGGAGACTACCGGAACGACCTGTCAGTCAATTGCTGCAGGACCAATCGGGACGCCTCAGAGGCGTGGTTACTTTTCGGAACAGGGTATTTAACGGAGCTTCTCTCGTCAGCTCATTGCCCTGTCGTGGTTCTAGCTTGTTCTAGTCACTCAGTGCTTGTGTTCTGCTTATTCCCTTTGGTTTTGACCCGGCTTGCTTATTCTACTCTGCTTTCCTTTGTATCCTTGGTTCGGCTTGTCTCTCGCTCTCCTGCCTTCTGTTACCCTCGACCTCGGCTTGTCTTTGACTATTCTCTCAGTACTACTTACGTTAGTCCGGCCATTCTAAGGTCCGGTATACGTATCTGGCTACTGTTTGTACGCTGCGTGTTGGATCCCTGTCCCGATCCTGACATTACGACAGGGCCAATGGATCCTGCAAGTACAAACAGTCAGCTTGCTTCCCCTGATCCTAGGGTTGAAGCCATGGATCACAGAATGGATCAGATGGCACTTGCGCTACAGGCACTATTATCTCGTGCCAATAACCCACCAGAGGAGATACGTAATACCCCTATTTCTCCTGTCAGTTCAGGGTTAGAGGTAGCCACAGTGGGTGCTTCTTCTCGCATTACCCCCCCAGTACGCTATGGTGGGGCGCCTGAGAAGTGTCGTGGTTTTTTAAACCAAATTAGTATCCATTTTAAATTGCAACCTCGCTCTTATCCTACAGATAGGGCAAAGGTAGGATTTATTATCACCCTACTTATTGAGAAGGCTCTGAGATGGGCCAATCCACTATGGGAGAACGATAACCCATTAGTATATAACTATAACGCATTTGTAGCTGCTTTTAGAAGAACATTTGACCCTCCAGGTAGAAAGGTTAATGCAGCAAGATTACTGTTGCGCCTGAGACAGGAGAACCGAACACTTGTGGATTATGCACTAGAGTTCAGGTCTCTGGCGTCAGAAGTCAAGTGGAACGAGCTGGCGTATATGGATGTATTTTTGAATGGTCTATCTGATGTAATCCTTGATGAGGTGTCTACTAGGGAACTCCCTGAGAATTTAGAAGATTTAATTTCGTTCATCTCTCGTATAGATGAACGTTTAAGAGAGAGACAGAACACTCGAGAGAGGAATCGGAGACCTTCTTTTAGGTTAGCTCCCTCTTTTCCAAATCCTGACTCCACGGTATCTTTGCTTCCTGAACCTATGCAGATAGGGTATACCCGCCTCTCTGAGGAGGAAAGACAGTACAGAAGAAGAGAGGTTTTGTGTATGTATTGTGGAGCCAAAGGTCATTTACTCTCGAACTGTTCTAACCGTCCGGGAAACGCTCGCACCTAAGTCTTTCTAGAGGACAGGCCTTGGGTGTTTCGATTTTGTCCTCTAATCCTAATTATAAAGATCACAGGCTTCTGCTACCAGTTTCCTTGACTTGGGAGAGGGAAGTAGTAAGGGCTATGGCATTGATAGATTCCGGTGCTGCGGATAATTTTATCGACCAGGCCTTTGCGAGTAAAAACAACATCCCAATCCAGCTAAGGGAGACACCCTTGGCCGTTGAGGCCATAGATGGTAGACCACTACTAGACCCTGTTATCTTTCGTGAGACCATACCCATTGATTTAAATGTTGGTATTCTACACGTTGAGAATTTATCTCTTATGCTCATTTCTTCCCCTTCCGTTCCCATAGTTCTAGGGTACTCATGGTTGAAGAAACATAACCCTATTATTGATTGGGAGTTAGGGGAGATACTTTCGTGGGGCCAGGGCTGCCAGGAGAGGTGTTTAAGCAAGGTTTCTCCCTTAGCTAATATTAACATACCGGAGAATCCTACTCAGTCCACAGAAAGACAAATACCAGACCTTTACCTAGACTTAAAGGCAGTATTTGACAAGAAGAATGCCGATTCTTTGCCGTCACACAGGTCATTTGATTGTAAGATTAAGCTTTTACCAGGGACGATGCTTCCGAGGGGCCATGTATATCCTTTGTCTGTTCAGGAAAACTCGGTTCTCGAGGAGTATATTTGGGAGAATTTAGAAAAAGGATTCATTAGGAGGTCTTCTTCTCCGGCCGGGGCTGGGTTCTTTTTTATTAAGAAAAAGGATGGTACGCTGAGACCTTGTATCGATTACCGAGGCTTGAATAAAATAACTGTCAGAAATGCCTATCCTATCCCACTGATTACTGAATTATTTGATCGTCTTAAGGGCTCCAAGATCTTCACCAAGTTAGATCTTAGAGGGGCATACAATTTGGTGAGAATCCAGCATGGTCACGAGTGGATGACGGCATTCAATACCCGGTATGGCCACTACGAATACACGGTTATGCCATTTGGACTTTGCAATGCTCCTGCAGTATTTCAAGATTTGATTAATGAGGTACTTAGGGAGTTTCAACATGATTGTGTTATTGTTTACCTGGACGACATACTAATACACTCTAAGGAGATTGAGACTCACCATAAACAGGTCAGAAAGGTATTACACAAACTTCTGCAACATGGTCTATACTGCAAATTGGAGAAATGCAGTTTTGATCAGTCTCAGACAGACTTTCTTGGGTACGTGATTTCTGGGGAAGGTTTTAAAATGGACCCTGGAAAACTCCAATCTATTTTAGACTGGCCTTTGCCCAAAGGACTCAAGGCTATCCAGAGGTTTATTGGTTTTTCCAACTACTATAGGCGCTTCATTAAGGGATACTCCTCTATCATTTCGCCTATTACCAATATGACCAAACAAGGGGCTGATACTAAGGTCTGGTCTAAGGAGGCTCTTATTGCTTTCAAAACTCTCAAGGAACTTTTTGCCTCGGCTCCCATCCTAGTTCATCCTGATACGACTCTGCCTTTCTTGCTCGAGGTCGATGCCTCTGAGACAGGAGTTGGGGCTGTTCTATCTCAAAGGTTAGGGGTGGATAAACCGTTACACCCTTGTGGTTTCTTCTCTAAGAAATTATCTGGGCCTGAGAGCAGATATGACATCGGGGAAAGGGAACTATTAGCGGTCATTAAGGCTTTAAAGGAGTGGAGACATTTACTCGAAGGGACATTACACCCTGTTACTATATTAACGGATCATAAGAACTTGTCTTATATTGAGGAGGCTAAGCGCTTATCCGCCAGACAGGCTCGCTGGTCCTTGTTCCTCACTCACTTTAATTATGTACTTACTTATAGACCTGGTTCTAAGAACTCTAAAGCCGATGCTTTGTCTCGTCAATATGAACCATCCACTATAACGGAACCAGTTCTGTCCTCCATAGTTCCCAAGGGAAATATCATCGCTAACACGAATCTTAGGATTCACTCTCCATTGCTTTCCGAGATCATGAAATCTCAGCATTTGGCACCCAAACAGACTCCTGGGGATCGACACTTCGTTCCTGCCACTCTCCAACTGGAGGTGCTACGCTGTCTCCATAACAGCAAAGTGGCGGGGCATCCGGGCATCCGCAAAACATATGCTCTGGTCTCTAAAGATTTTTGGTGGCCTGACTTACTTAAGGATATTAAAGAATTCATAGGGGCATGTGAGGTTTGTACCAAGACTAAGCAACCTCATTCGCTTCCATGCGGATTTCTGCATCCTTTAGAGGTCCCTGAAAAGCCATGGTCCTGTTTGGCCATGGACTTCATTGTTGATTTGCCTATCTCTAAAAAGCAGACCGTTATCCTCACTGTGGTGGACAGATTTACTAAGATGGCTCACTTCATTCCCCTACCTAAACTCCCATCTTCGCCTGAATTAGCGGAGATATTCGCTAGGGAGATTTTCCGTTTGCATGGGATACCTTCCCAAATTGTCTCTGACAGAGGCTCTCAATTTGTTTCCCGTTTTTGGAGATCTTTCTGCTCCCAACTAGGCATCAAATTGAATTTCTCCTCTGCCTATCATCCTCAGTCCAATGGAGCTGCTGAACGTACTAACCAAAAAGTTGAACAATATTTACGCTGTTTCGTTTCTGAACACCAGGACGATTGGGTCGGTTTGATTCCTTGGGCGGAGTTTGCACATAACAATCTCATTTGTGATTCTACGCAGTCTAGCCCTTTTTTCTTGAATTATGGCTTCCATCCTTCCATCCTTCCTTCGGAGTCTTCTTCTCAAGGGGTACCGTCGGTGGATATTCATGTTGCCAATTTAAGGAAGTTGTGGGATCAGACTCGACAAATCCTTCTGCACAATTCCATGCTGGTTAAAAAACACGCTGACAAACGTAGAAGGGCTGCACCGGTGTTTGTTCCAGGCGATAGAGTTTGGTTAAGTACTAGAAACATTCGGTTAATGGTGCCGTCCATGAAGTTTGCTCCTCGATATATTGGACCTTACAGGGTACTGTCTCAAATTAACCCAGTTGCGTATCGTTTAGCGTTGCCTAATGCCTTGCGCATTCCGAATTCATTTCATGTTTCCTTGCTAAAACCACTAATATGTAACAGGTTCTCCTCCGCAATCGCCCCTCCTCGCTCTGTGCAAGTGGAGGGTCAGGAGGAGTATGAGGTCAATTCCATCGTTGATTCTCGAGTCTCCCGAGGGAGACTGCAGTATCTGGTCGATTGGAAGGGTTATGGTCCTGAGGAGAGAAGTTGGGTACCTCAGGAGGAGGTGCATGCTCCCCGTCTCCGCAGGGCGTTCCACTCTCGCTTCCCTTCTCGCCCTGGTGTCTTCCGCCCGGTGGGCGTATCTGAGAGGGGGGGTACTGTCAGGGTACCTGTGGTCTCTACCTCCGAAAGAGCTAGAGACTTAGCAGTTCCTTCATCCGGACGGTCTGATGGCTTCCTTCCTCGCGGTCTATACGGTCGTGCAAAGCCGGCCGCGAGGGAGTGACTGCCTTTTACAGCATCACGTCCGGAAGTCGTCAGGAGACTACCGGAACGACCTGTCAGTCAATTGCTGCAGGACCAATCGGGACGCCTCAGAGGCATGGTTACTTTTCGGAACAGGGTATTTAACGGAGCTTCTCTCGTCAGCTCATTGCCCTGTCGTGGTTCTAGCTTGTTCTAGTCACTCAGTGCTTGTGTTCTGCTTATTCCCTTTGGTTTTGACCCGGCTTGCTTATTCTACTCTGCTTTCCTTTGTATCCTTGATTCGGCTTGTCTCTCGCTCTCCTGCCTTCTGTTACCCTCGACCTCGGCTTGTCTTTGACTATTCTCTCAGTACTACTTACGTTAGTCCGGCCATTCTAAGGTCCGGTATACGTATCTGGCTACTGTTTGTACGCTGCGTGTTGGATCCCTGTCCCGATCCTGACATCTGCCAAGTGACCCTATGTAGGGGGAACAGTCTCTATTCTGCTCTGTGTCAGTGTGTATCATGGTCTCTGTGGACGGTGAACAGTCTCTATTCTGCTCTGTGTCAGTGTGTATCATGGTCTCTGTGGACAGGGAACAGTCTCTATTCTGCTCTGTGTCATTGTGTATCAGGGGTTTTGAGGACAGGTGTCAATCCATATCTGCCAAGTGACCCTATGTAGGGGGAACAGTCTCTATTCTGCTCTGTGTCAGTGTGTATCAGGGCTGGGCTTTGAGGACAGGTGTCAATGTTAGGTGATTTCTGCCCTTTATGGATTAAAAGCAGACTCTGCATCAACTGTGCAATTTTCCATGGGAGTTTTGCCATGGATCCCCCTCTGGCATGCCACAGTCCAGGTGTTAGTCCCCTTGAAACAACTTTTCCATCACTATTGTGGCCAGAAAGAGTCCCTGTTGTTTTTAAAATTTGCCTGCCCATTGAAGTCATGGGCGGTTTGCGCGGTTCGCCGGTTCGCGAACATTTGCGGAAGTTCGCGTTCGCCATTCGCGAACCGAAAATTTCGGGTTCGCGACAACACTACACATGACATATTGCTCTGTGTGACGGTAGTCACCATCACTTGGAGCAGAAGGACACTTTACAATGGTTCCTAAATGGCTCCTATGTCCTATTGCCTGCTCTCCTGTACTGCTGGGGATTTCTACCAACTAGGTGGATTTGACTATGGAGCCTGTGTAGAGCCCTCTGTTGTTAGCAACAGCAATATGTACTACCTGAATAGCAAGGCTGGTTAATTTGCATATTCAGGTAGATTTGCATATTGATATTTCTGCAGGCAGGAGAGATGTTTTATGTTAATTATTGTATTTCACACCCCTTTATAAATATGTTGTTATGTTATTATAATTCCCTGTATGTTTTCTGACATGTTTTGGTTATTTGTATTTTTTATTAAGTGTGTCACAGCAAGCTTTATGTAACAAACATATGGGCTAGTACCAAGTAAAACAAATTATTTTATGTCAGTTCCTATTGGATTTTTAGGGATCCCAGTGACAGAGTCTTCTGGCATGTTGGCTGGTTGAATGACCCATCTAACCCTGGGATAAATTAAGAGAGCTAGGCCTGAGAGCCTCAAGTGTTTTTGTAAAGGCAATAGCAAGCACTAGAAGCAGAGCTCCAGAGGAATAGGCAGAGGGGAGATTGTTGCCTGGGAGAAGGTCTACAGCAGAATAGGTAGAGGGGATGATACCTGCCTGGAATGAGAGCTGCAGCCTGGTCAGGTGGAAGAGCTCCAGAAGCGCTCCAGAAGCGCTTCAGATTTCCTGGTTCCAGCTAGGATGCGAGTTTGGTGAAGGTACCCAGCCGGGGTACAGGGAGCTTCGTCACACTCAATGTCATGATTTATTTAACAAAAATAAGGCCAAACTGGATAAGACATGTGTGATAAGTACACCTTATAATTCAATAGCTTGTAGAACCGCCAATAATATGAAGTAATCGTTTTCTATATGTTTTTTTTTTTTATCAGTTTCTCACATTGTTGTGGAGGAATTTTGACCCACTCCTCTTTACAATGTTGTTTCAGTTCATTGAGGTTTGCTGGCATTTGTTTATGCACAGCTCTCTTAAGGTCCCACCACAGCATTTCAATCAGATTTAGACCTGGATTTTGACTGGGCCATGGCAACACCTTGATTCTCTTCTTTTTCAGTCATTCTGTTGTAGATTTGCTGGTGTACTTGGCATCATTTGCCTGTTGCATGACCCAATTTCGGCCAAGCTTTAGCTGTCGGATAGATGACCTCCCATTTGAATCTATAATACGTTGGTAACTAGAGGAGTCCATGGTCGACTCAATGACATCTCTACTTTGGTATCGTTTGTCAAAAGGACATTGCTCCAGAAGTCTTGTGTTTTGTACAGGTGCAACTTTGCATACCTAACCCGTATACTCCATGTTCTTTTTATATAAAAGAGGATTTCAACCCTTTCAATCAAACCATACTTGCTCAGTATTTTTCTAATTGCACCTTTAACTTTAACATACTAACTGAGGCCTGTAGAGATAGATGTAACTCTTGGATTTTTTTGCAATTTTTCTGAGAATTGCACGGTCTGACCTCGGGGGGAATTTGCTGGGACGTCCACTCCTGGGAAAATTGGCAACTGTTTTAAATGCTTTCCACTTTTGAATAATCTTTCTTACTGTAGAATGATGAACTAAATTGTTTGGAAATTACCTTATACCCCTCCCCAGTTTGGTAGGCAAAAACTATTTCTTCTTTAAGATCAATGCTGATGGCTTTCCTCCTTGGCATTGTGTTAACACGCACCTAAATGCTCCAGACCAGCAAACTGCTAAAGCTTTAGCTTTTGTAGAGGTGGTCACACTTGCTGATGATCAACTTATTATTGGATTAACACCTGTCTGCTACTTATCATCTTAATTCTAATGGAAGCAGAAAGGGTGTACTTAGTTTTTCACACATGACGTCTCCATTCTGACTTTATTTTTGTTAAATAAATCATGACATGGTGTATTATATCATGTATTGTTGCTCATGTGAGGCTGTATTTACCTAATTTTTAAGACCTGCTAAGGAACAGATTATTTTTATGATGTCCTTTAATTTAAAACCATAGAATTCAAAGAGGGTTTACTTTCTTTTTCCCATGACTGTATATTTACAAATATGTACAAATATCACAGAAATTGTCAGGATATTACTCTGTACTAGGCATCTGATGCTGTTGTTTGAGGTGTGTGACTCCAAGTCCATGCTTCTAGGCACTGCTTTGCAAGACAACAAGACTCAATAGAAGTGATATTGATAAATATTTTTAATCACACTGCGTTTTTGTATATTTACTTGCTAAAGAGTCAATGGTAAGTCGTGGAGATGTTTTAAATGTCTGGCTTCAGGAACAACATAGTAAGCGAGTAGGATGGGCATGATGATTACTGAAAAGAGGACATTAAGGATATTGACGGACATGGTTTTCTGAGAGTTTTGCGTGGGGATATACTTTCTCTAATTGGATTGTAGTGCTGTAGTTTGTTGGAGGACTGACAGCATGAATTATCTATCATCTATGTTTTCCTATATTTACTTGCTAAAGATCCAACGGAAAGTTATGGACAGTTCAGTTCCAATTCCTTAGTGTTTGTTTTCAGTGTCTGGCTTCAGGAACAACGTAGTGTGTGGGTAGGATAGGGATGCTTATTACTGAAAGGAGGACATTGACGGGCATGCTTTTCTGAGAGTGTTGCGTGGGGATATAGTTTCTCTAATTGGATTGTAGTGCTAGTAGTTTGTTGGAGGACTGACAGCATGAATTATCTATTCTGTTTACAGAGTACACTGGGTGCTAGTTTGTTATGTATTTGTTTTATATTGCCGCATTTTTTAGTCTTTTTTTAGTTCAGTAATAAAAACCTGACTTTTCATTTTGTGTCCTACTGATGACTGTTCGTGCGTATCTTTTGCTCTCCAGATTAATTTTGAAGAATGAAGAAGGGACTGTCACTTCACAGGAATTGCAATATTATGTTTACTTATCCCCCATATTTAAGAAATATGTGTGTTTGAGGATTATAAAAAAAATAATAATTAAAATGTAAAAATTCACACCTCATTAACTTGCAAATGGACACCTCCATCTTGGATCCTGGTTAGTCATTGTTATAACTTCTGTTCTTTGCACATGTCAGTCAGCATAGAAAGTACACATAGAGAAGAGGAGAAATTAAACAGTTGCAATTTTCTGGATTGTTATTGGTTTCAATATGAAACAAATTGGAGCAAAATAGAACACAGGTTATAGATGTTTTTCAAAGTGTTTTTTTGTGTGTGATATAATGTGTCTTTATTATTTCTCTTAAAATTAAATAAAACCAAATCTCATAAAGAAACCTAATATGGCCTTGCTTTTTCACCAAAGAATAGTAATTAAATATGCATTGATTATAGCAAGTTGCATATGGCATTCGTAATTCTTTCAAACAGAAGTGCAAATCTAAAATATTAATAAAAATAAATTGTTTATTGGCTGTAAAATGACTTCACAAATATTGCTTGAACCTGAATATAGAAAATCTGATCTATTATCTGTTAAAGGGAGATGCATACCTTGTTGTTGTCCCTTTAAGCCCTTAAGGACCAAACTTCTGGAATAAAAGGGAATCATGACATGTCACACACGTCATGTGTCCTTAAGGGGTTAAGGGGTTAACAGACATTTTAGTCTTTTGACTAAAATGTCATTTATTTTCATTTTAATTTTCATCATAATAACTTTATTTTGTTTTTATTAAAGGTTTTTTGTTTCCTCGTACAAATTATGCTAAACAGCAACATAGTTTTCCGTATAATCCTACAAGTCAGGTATCACATGTGATGTTGATTAAGATGTTAGAGAAAAGCAAGAGTGAAGCCTTAGGAGTCAGTGAAAGTTTGACCCTAAAGTCGACAAACGAAAGGACTATGTGGGTATAAAAGGTCATAATCCCTGAATTGTTTAAATATGAGAAAAATTGCCTCTGAGGATTGAAAGAGTGAAGGGCGATCTGCCCCTCCTCTAAGAATCCCCCAGGTATACCCACACTGGTAAAGATAACTCGTGGGGCACATAGGGTAGAGTAAGGGTTAAACCGTAAATATATCTTTATTAAATTCTATTCAACAATATCTTTAAGGACACAAAAATATGGTGAGGTAAGTGAAAAAATAAAGGTGAAACACACAGTGCTAGTGAATTTAAAAAGGAAAGGTTTGATGCAACCCAAATATGTATATATGTGTATATATGTATAAAAATAATGAGGGGGGGGGGACCTTTAACTAAGAACCTGTAAAAATTTTTTAGAAAAAAACAACTTACCATTCGATGTTTTCTTTCTTCTAAAATCTTCTTTTTTCAGCCCCAAAAAAGGCCAAATAAAAAACCATAATAACCGACGCAATTAAAAAAAAAATGTGTAAAATGACACAGAGCACTGTGATTGGATGGATTTCAAGCCCATCAATCAGAGTGCTCTTTGTCATTTTACACAGCATGGGGAAATTCCAAAGAACTTTCCCACGCTGTGTAAAATGACACAGAGCACTGTGATTGGATGGATTTCAAGCCACCCAATCACAGTGCTCTGTGTCATTTTACACAGCGTGGGAAAGTTCTTTGGAATTTTCCCACGCTGTGTAAAATGACAAAGAGCACTCTGATTGGCTTAAACCAGCCAATCAGAGTGTTCTTAGCCTAATTGCAGGATGTGGCACGGCTTTATAAGCCTTCCCCCGCCCTGCAGAGCTCAGTCTGCGCGGAGCCCTCCATGGGTGAAGATGGATTTTTTTTTTTTGCGCTTGTTTTTTTTTTTTTATTGCGTCGGTTATTATGTTTTTTTATTTTGCCCTTTTTTGGGGCTAAAAAAAGAAGATTTTAGAAGAAAGAAAACATTGAATGGTAAGTTGTTTTTTTCTAATTTTTTTTACAGGTTCTTAGTTAAAGGTCCCCCCCTCATTATTTTTAGGGTGAGGGGGGTAGGTAGGGGGATAATTTTTTTGGGGGGGTTGAGGGGGTGACTAGGGTCCCCCCCATTTGTATTTAGGGCTCCCAACCGCCGCTCAGGGGTGGGGGCCAGGGGGAAGGACATTAGGTCCCCCCCCCTTATTGGTATTTAGGGCCCCCACCCACCGCTCAGGGGTGGGGGCCGGGTGGGACAGTATATAGGGGAATATTCACTAAATGCCAAACATTGTTATATTCCCCTATATAACAATGTTTGGCATTTAGTGAATATTCCCCTATATAACAATGTTTTGCATTTAGTGAATATTCCCCTGTATAACAATGTTTGGCATTTAGTGAATATTCCCCTATATAACAATGTTTTGCATTCAGTGAATATTCCCCTATATAACAATATTTTGCATTTAGTGAATATAGGGGAATATTCACTAAATGCAAAACATTGTTATATAGGGGAATATTCACTAAATGCAAAACATTGTTATATAGGGGAATATTCACTAAATGCAAAACATCGTTATATAGGGGAATATTCACTAAATGCAAAACATTGTTATATTCCCCTAAATAACAATGTTTGGCATTTTTTGAATATTCCCCTATATAACAATGTTTTGCATTTAGTGAATATTCCCCTGTATAACAATGTTTGGCATTTAGTGAATATTCCCCTATATAACAATGTTTTGCATTTAGTGAATTTTCCCCTATATAAACAATGTTTGGCATTTAGTGAATATTCCCCTATATAACAATGTTTTGCATTTAGTGAATATTCCCCTATATAACAATGTTTGGCATGCTATGTTCGCCAGGAACTATTCGCCAGCGAATAGTTCAGGACATCACTACTTACAGCCTATCAGTGAAGAAAATAATCCAAACTCAGCCGAGGGGCCAAGGTTTAGATATTAGTATTACTTGTTAAACTGCTTAAACCCAGTTGGACGCAGACCATGGTGGTGGCAATCAAATACTCTTTACCCCATAACCACTGAGTAAGAAGCAATTAAATGGGCATTCCAAACAGAGCTATAATGGTTATGGTGTTTAAAATGCTCCCGTAATTTTTTTTTTTTATGTTTGTGTGATGCACTGTTTTGTGTTTTCATTGTCATAAGAAAAGGGTGACAGGCACTCTGACAAATCTGCAGAAAGGGATGGAAAGAGTAAGCTAGCATAAGCAATTATAGGCCAGCTAGTGAAATATAATCAATACATTCATATCAGAAAAGAAAGTACTGCTAAAGGTATGCTGCATTAGAGAAACTGTATGAGCATTTAACCTTAAGACAGTAAATATATTTGTTGAGCAAACAGAATAAGTTAAGGCTGGACAAAGACCAAGAAATGGCATTAAGATGTGAATTCTGGGCTAGACAGATCTGCATGGAATTGGAAATTAGGAAATGTCATGTATTGGCATTATTTATGTGGAAAGCTGAACAGTGAATAGAAGTGTCAGGGGTACCAAAATTAAAGGTCACAAAGTAAACCACAGGCACATAATGGAATTTCATAAGTCACAGTGAAGTCTCCTTGTGGATGATAAGACTTGCTAAGAAGCAACCAGCATTGTGACAAGTGATGAGGCATTCTTCTAAGACATTGCCAAGTAAAATGGACTTTGAAGCCCATTTGTTTCCCTTGTTTGTGGAGTCACTAAAGCAAACCCTGAACTCTAAACACCCTGTTTTGTATAAGTAGACTATGCATAGGAATCACCATAACTATAGGCAAGCCACATACACGTGATGTAATTTCTAACTATCTGCCTTTCGGTTACCAAGACTCTTTAAATTGAGCATATGTATAAGCATTTGCAAGGACCAACATTAGTTTCACTGCTAGGAAAATTCTGTGCTATTACTGTGCAGCTTGCTTTATGGGTGGAGAGTGTTCCCTCTTTTTTTTTTCATTTCACAAAAAATACAGATTTCAATAGAAATTAGAAATTAGAAATTAGCACTGTTATAAATTAGCACTGTTATAAATTAACCTTGTTATAAATTAACCTTGTTACACTCCCTCCCTCCCCCCCGAGAGAATTCCGCATCTTTATTGTTTTTACTCTAAATGAACCATTTGCTTTTCCTTACACTAAACCTTAGACTAAGGATATTCAGGTGTGCTTTTGGCTTGCACAGTGTTTCCAAGTACACATTAATGGATGGTCAGTCCTTTCTTATTGTCTTACATTTAGGTCCATATCTACATTAGGTCCATATCTAATTTTTTTCCAGTGTGTACACCTGGTTATTACGGAGTCCATTTTTTTTTTCTTTTTAAATAAAAAATTGTTTAGTTATTAAAAATAAACATTCTTCATGCTTGAGTTTTCAAAAAAAATAATTCTACTTTTAAAAAGAAACGTATTGTGCATGCCTTTATATTGAAGAATGAGTGATGATGGCTAGGAAGATAAGAATCGCAAACTCATTCACCTGGAGAATTTCATTACAGAAACATAATTCAAAACGTAGATTTTAATTAAATATAAAGAAAACCCTTTAGTTTTACTAAATCATTCTGCTAATAGCATGATCTTTATTGTAAAAGTGTGTTTGGTAAAAAGGATGACTAGCCCTTTAATGAAACCCTTGTCCTTCAATTTCCTACTGCAATTAGCACCCTTAGCTTTTTATCAAAACTGCCTGTGACAGTTTTAACTCTGCATGACTACGCTAAATGAAAGTGGCAGGTGGCAGCACATTACACGGCCCCTGTCCAGGGCCTGCTGAGCACCTTCCTATTGCCAGGGAGATCAAAAATTCACAGAGCGTGCCGCGTATGGACAGAAATTATCATACAGAAACTCAGAGCTGAAAAAAAAAAAATAGTTTGTGTCACTTGAGACTGTTTTGGATGCAGGGATAAAGGCACAACATTAAAAGCCTGATGTATAACATTCAATTTAAATAGCACATGAAGTGAAAGAAGCCTGATGAATTGTTTAAAGCACAAGTAAATTTTTTATTTATTGATGTGTGTGGAGTTATTTTTATATATCGCAAAGCCTGCACTGCACTATGCTGGTTTAATGTAACCATATTAATACAAGGAATATAAATTAATAAACAGTCTTAATAAATAATAATAGTAAAAAAATAAATTATATATGAAATGGGTTAATATCATGGCACTGGTAAACACTGTGTGCCCAATTACACATGTCCCTCAAGCAGGTTGGCAAGCGATGGTATTATTAAAGGGTGGGTTTTACCACCAATTTTTTAAATGCATTATATACTTAAAAAGGCCTCTCTAAGTATTTATCTTCTTTAATACATTTCCTAGCTTTGATCTCAGATAATGGTAATAGTTCCTGCGAGAACACAATGCATGTCCGTTCTATGCAGCATCTATCCCACAGGACTGTATGTAAGCCACGCATTCATGTGTGATACAGCACTTACTAGGAAGAGGGCATAAGCTGAAATGCTGGAAACGTTTCATTTGTTTAACCCTTCACTGACTGTAAATTAGTTAAGACAATGAAAGAAACATTGGCTCGTACATGATTATCCATTTATCTCTTCCCCCAATCGAGCTCCTGCCGTCTCATATAATCCCACATTTGAAGTTAAGGTTTGAATTACACCTTAAGTATGGTTGATATTTGCAGGGTTATTCATAATTGCCAGGAATTAAAAGTGAATTTAAAATTCATGTTCACAAATAGCCAAATGGAAAAAGTTATCGTAGTCAGCTATGCTTCCATTTTGGCTACTTTATCCTTAAATATTAAATTCACTCTGAATTTCCTTTCAATTTGCTCCAACTCTAACTTGAGTAAATATTCCTGTGCTGGTGTAAAAAGGAAAATTGTGTTTGTATAACTGCTCAGGTGAACATTTTGTGACAAATCTCTTTATATTAGAAATGTCTTGACATATAATGCATTGCTTAAAATAACTAATCTGATGTTTTTCCTTGTAGCTGGTACGTTACAGCACAGAAGGGCTCCTGCAGCTCGGCCCTCTGGGTTCTACAGCCTTTTTACCTGATACAAAGTGTCTGATCGATGATGGCAAAGGAAGAACCCCAACCTTAAAAAAATGTGATGACATTCCAAGGCCTACACAAAAACTGTGGGATTTCACACAAGTACGTAATCCTATGGTCAACAAGCTATCCAAAGTATTATTATTATAGTAGTATTATATTCAGTTCATAAAAGCGATATTAAACAATGCCTTACTTTCAGAATATGCATACTTAAATCAGAATCACAGATATAACATAATATAAATCTGATCTTCATTACTATGTATGTGAAAGTGACAATAAAAAATATTAATATTGCGCAAATAAACCAGGATTAATTTGTAACTATGCATTTAAAAAACCTATATGCTTTTAGAAGGATTAGGTTTGGCAGATATTCACAAGGATTCCCAAGAATTTCAGGAGGGTTTTTTTTGTATTATTTGTTTTTTTTTGCAGGTGAAGAGTTGGAGCACTAGTCCTTAAAATTAAACATTTTTGATTGTGGCATTAGATCTCAAACCAAAGTATAACTTTGCTAATAATATTTATGTGTTATATAGTATTGATAAAAACAGAAATACAAAATGCCATATGACAACTCTTTAAATATGTATAGAGCATGAGCTATCATCAGTATTAGAACTGTTCTAAGATATAATTCAACCTAGAATTATCTACCTTTCACATTTTATTTCCATTCCATTTACAGAATAGCCCCATAGTCAGCAGAGACACCGGTCGCTGTCTGGAAGTTGAGATGTCTAAAGATGCAAATTTTGGACTCCGGTTGGTAGTGCAAAGGTGCTCAGGACAGAAATGGGTAATAAGAAACTGGATAAAACATGGGCGGAATTGATGTTTATGTCAGCTTAGACTTAAGATACACACAAGGTAATGCTTCCTTGGATTAATAGGGAGAAAGAGGACATTTTGTACCATTTGTTCATGGACCTCTGGAGAAAGACATGATAATGGACCTTCCACCAAGTGGACATGGCTGTTATGGATCTTTTGTTGAATCACCAAACAAAGGGACAGACAGAGCCTAATAAAACAGGTTTAGAAGCTTGAATGATGTATTATAGGTTTGCAGATGGATATGGGTGAAAAGCTCTCTTCTGCTGGTAGAATTTGTGTTACAGACTGGTGCACAATTCCTACAATGAATTATCATGTGCCTTTTTATTGTACTTCCTATACAATATTACAGAGTATCCCTCACATCAGCATGTGTGAATAAATGTGCAAATTAATATGTAAATAAATTGCAAATGTTATTAAGCAATAATCACCAGTGGACAAGGTATGTGTTTAGAGGTAATACATATTGCTCTATTTATAATTTAACAACTTCATGACAAGGATTTTGGTCAATCCTAATATAGTATGACATACATGGTTTGTTGTTGGTCGTTAACAAGTTAAGACAACAGAAAAGTGTAGTGCATACAGCTGCAAATCCCTCAAACTTGGACTTAGTTTCATCGAAAGTTTGTGATATCAACAGACAAACATATTTTTCTTAGCAAAATTGACGACTGCTAATCTATGTTATTGATCATAATATATCAATCCTGTGCATCTACAACCAAATTGTAGAGACGAGTCCAGTGCTTTCCTTCTGCAATGTCTACATTGTAGTCTGGTACAAAGGGAGCAAGAGCTGTGTCTTCAGATAAACAGATCTTTCCTCCCTTTGTACCATTACCATTCCCAGTACTTAAAACCAAAGGTTCAAGGTTTTATCATTATCCTGACACCATAAGTTGTTGGTGGGGAGTGAGACCAAGAAACATTTTAGAGGGCATGCAGTGAATTCAGCAAATCAGTAGACTCCTTATTTGTAGAACACATTGACATTTAACATAACTGCATCACACTTTAATGCAATTGCATTTTTTTTTTTTTATCGTAAGTGGAAATCCAAAACTTGTTTTACAGTTATTTGGTTAATTTCCCATTGACACTTAACTACTAACCATGTGTATGCATCAAGTTTCATGCTTTCCCCATCATCTATGTAAAAGGTGAAACATAGTAATAGTAATAGCAATATGAAATACGCAAATTATCAGTCCCCCCAAAAAAGAAAAAGAAAAGGCACTTTGATAGGCTTGTAAAAATATAGCTGTGTTATTATTATTCCATGTTAAATATCAGTCAAAAGGGCATAGGAGAAAAATACCTGCCATACAATGCTTTCAATTTTCAGATAACTAAGATACTTCTTAAAAGGAACAATTGTGTAACTGTTATTTTCTTCCTTTTTTCTGGCCTGTAACCATGTCAATTTTAAGCATGGGAAATTAAAGTAAAAGTATATTTACAAAAGTCACTCAAGTTACCTTTTCTTTATTCTTAAATAGAGCCAGTGGAGGCTTGTGTTTTTTTTTCCCTATGGGGGTTTAGTTTAAGTTCGGAGTCCACTACATCCACATGCTGCTGAGGTTCCTATGATAGAGTATCTATCCAATGGCTCACAATATCTCACATCAGATAAAACGAATAAATACCACCCCTGCCCCCCCTGCAGTACAGTAACTAATATCACAACACTAGGGACACAACAGCCATATGCAATGTGCTACTAACCAAAAAGTGACTGATTTAGTTCTATAATGACCTCTCTCCACTAAGATAAATTCTCTTACTTGTAAGTGGTATAAATAATACTCACAAATAGAGTAATTGTTAATCAAATTGTGAAAGCTTTTGAGAAAACAAATCTGAAGCTATAAGGCTAAGACAGATACCTGTTCAAAATACAATAAAGATTGAACTTAAATTAAGCTGTACATACAAAAATACATTAAGACAATTTTAAGAAGATAGATAGGAAATTCATGAAACTTTCTTTCAAGACTGAGGTAAGTTGGCATTTTACAAAAGATATAGCAGGTTTAGCGCTGATCAACCAGATAAGGCAGGGCAGTAAACCAAAAAGGGGGATCCCTCTAACCTTTTTTTAGAATTAACAGAAATAAACAAAAACAAAAAGGTTGCGCTACAAGAACACAATAAAATACTGTTGTTAGTAATCAAATCAAATAATCCAGAATAAAAAGGAAAACCCATTTAATTTAAACCCATGCAATATAAGTTCTTGGGTAGATGGTAAAGGTAGATGGTAGATTCTTCTACTGGAAAGTAGGTTCCTTGGTAAAATCCGTAAAGATATGTAAAACAGAAAGAACAGGAAATCCAATAGTGCAATAAATCAATATAAACATGGTGTATATAATAAAACAGCAGTATCTTACTCACATTTTATGGAGCTATGACCAGCTCCAGTTATCGTAGTGTACAGTGGTATACTCCCCACTTATTGGATATGTGGATAAGTGTGCGAAGGAAAGGTAGTTGGTATTGCTACCTCCATTTGCTAAAGCCCTATGCGCTGAAACGCGTTATGGAAATTATTACCGTATTTATCGGCGTATAACACGCACTTTTTCTCCCTGAAAATAGGGGGGAAATCATGGGTGCGTGTTATACGCCGATATCCCATATTTACTTACCTGTCTTGAAGCGTGGGCCGGTGTTCAGCGCGCACCGCGGTACTGGAACTTCAATTTCAGGTTCCGGTTTCCTGCACACTTCCTTTCAGTCCCGCCGGTACTGGAACTTCAATTTCAGGTTCCGGTTTCTGGCGGGACTGAAAGGAAGTGTGCACACTATTGTGTGCACACTTCCTTTCAGTCCCGCCGGAAACCGGAACCTGAAATTATAGTTCCAGTACCACGGTGCGCGCTGTGAAGCCGGCCCACGCTTCAAGACAGGTAAGTAATTATGGGACAAGAGGGAAAGTGCACTAGGGGACACTATGGGAGGGGGGGGGCACTATGGGAGGGGGGGAAGAATACTATGGGAGGGGGGGACACTATGGAAAGGGAGGAACACTATGGGATAAGGGGGGGACACTATGGGAGGGGGTGGAGAATACTATGGGAGGGGGGGAAGAATACTATGGAAAGGGGGGGGACTTTGGGAGGGGGGAAGAATACTATGGAAAGGGGGGGAACTATGGGAGGGGGGAAGAATACTATGGGAAGGGGGGACACTATGGGAGGGGGGTAGAATACTATGGAAAGGGGGGGACACTATGGGAGGGGGGGAGAATACTGTGGGAGGGGGTGGAGAATACTATGGAAAGGGGGGAACACTATGGGATGAGGGGGGGGAATACTATGGGAGGGGGGAAATTTCCTGGAATTTCCTTCTGAAAATGAGGTGCGTGTTATACGCCGGTGCATGTTATACGCCGATAAATACGGTACTTTGTTTTATGTGGATAAGTGTCCAAAAGAGAGGTAGTTATGTTGAACCCAAAATGACAAGAATATAAAAAGGCAGATAATAATGCTCTCTGTTGCAATAAAAAATGCTAAAATAATAATTGTAGTGAATACTCACAAATATAGAGCAGGCAAACTGCTCTATGGATAAGGCAACAGTGGTATGATTCCCAACTAAGATTTCTTTGGAGTAAACAGGAAGCCAGGAGATAAATATGATAAAATAAATCAATCTAAAACAAAAGGTTATTAGGCACAGTACACAAGTATAGTGACCAAAAATCCTTTATTAGATAAAAAAACAAAGTAATAATTTTCATAACGCGTTTCAGCATATAGGGTTTTATCAAATGGAGGAAGCAATACCAACTACCTCTCCTTCGGACACTTATCCACATATCCAATAAGTACACTACTGTACAATACTATAACTGGAGCTGGTCATAGCTTCCTTTTACCGAGGAACCTACTTTCCAGTAGAAGAATCTACCATCTACCCAAGAACTTACATTGCATTTAAAGGGGTATTCCTTTTAAATTTGTATTTTGTAGTAGATATTTAGCTGCCATCACGTTATTTCACATTTTTATTTGTGTGTGGGGGGGGTGAGGGGGATTGTAATACATAAGATGCTAAAGCATACATAAAATAAAGCAGCAAAATATTAAGAGGGTTCATGATTAGGGGCCTGGATTATATTAACACAGATACATTAATTTCTGTTAACTTAACAGCAGTTCACGCACTCAGTTTTATTGGGGAAAAAAATCTATTCATTTACAATGGACACATTGCACTTGTCTAATGCAAGCTAGCCCTTAGTGTTCACCCGAATAGATTTTTATCCATGGCACCCCAATATATGACACCACATCATGAAAGAAAGGTGGATTAAGTCCTTTGCTGGTAATAGCATGTTTTATTGATGCATACAATCATATTAAAGCCCATGTGTATTTATCTGTGAATTTTCTCCATGAGTTTAATTTTTTATTTTTTTTTGAGATTATGTCATTATTATTATTTAAATAATTGTTGTTTGTCACACCTCACATAAAATAAGATTCCAAGTTACTTTTCCGAACCTCAACCTTCTTGTCTTCATTATTAATGACTGTGATAATGCATTTCTAATTCACATTGTGATTTGTGATACACTATTTTAACACCCTGTTTTATTTATTTTTTATTTTTACATTTAACATATATTTAAGTCACTTGCCTTTAGGCTCCTGTCCAGTGGAGATTATTGTGTCATCGGCTAATAAAGCATATTTTTCACTTTTTTTGGTAACAAAAACTTTGTGTTCAGGTTGCTTGAGCCTTGAACAATCGTGAAATCTGCTGGAACTGGTGTTTTACAATAAGTTAGTTGGAATACCATTACAATTCTTGAAAAGCTTAACACTAATAAAATGTCTCCCGTAGTTTGTGGCTGTTGTACTTTATGGTGTAAAATCCAGATTTGGAAAACTGCTAAATTTAGAGAGAGACTCAGCTGCTGGATTAAAATATATTCCGTTATTTATATTTAACATTTCTGACATCAGACTGTAATCTATGATAGGAAATAAGCATGGCTGGTAATCCAGTAACAATCTTCACATGGATGTCACTGGACAAGTTCTACTTTTCAGCTACCAGAGACAAGGGCGTACATTTTAATGGTATCTGATCATTTGCGCCTCCTCTATGGCATGGTACTTTATATAGATTAGTAATAATTATGAGTGAATTTTAAAGCACTGTAGTGATACAGGGTTCAAATTAAGATCCTGGTGCTTGCTTACAAGTCCCTACATAATGCTGCTCCAACCTACCTATCCTCCCTAATACACAAGTATGTCCCGTCGAGGCCCCTGCACTCTGCCGAAGACCTACATCTATCCTATGTCCATACTCCCACCGCTGATGCTCGCCTTCAAGACTTCTCCAAGGCTGCACCTCTTCTGTGGAACTCCCTTCCCTTCTCCGGAAGACTTTTACCAAGTCTCCACTCTTTCAAAAAATCATTGAAAACTCACTTCATAAGGAAAGCGTATCAATTAAACTGTTAGCAAGTTTTCATTTCCCTACATGACTGTCAAAAATAACCTACTGAACCCTCCGTGAATGCTTTTCTAACAACCTACTTCATTACCCCTACTTATATCCTTTGTGTCATTATACCCCAGTCCCTCTAGAATGTAAGCTCATTGAGCAGGGCTCTCAACCCCTCTGTTCTTGTGTGTCCAACTTGTCTGGTTACAAATATGTGTCTATTAGTCCACCCATTGTACAGCAAAACATAATTTGAAAGTGCTATATAAATACTAAAATAATAATAATAAGTATGGTGCCAGGAGTACTCTTGTGCCCACCTCCCCTTCATTATTAGGTTGTCATTAATGGTACATTTTCAGGCTGGACAAAAGTGGTAAGTGGTGTCCCTCAGGGTTCTGTTTTGGGACTGCTTCTATTTAACACATTTATAAATTATCTTGAAATAGGCATTGAAAGCCATGTTTTAGTGTTTGCAGATCACACAAAACTTTGCAAAGTAATAAAATGTGAGAAGGATATTGCTTTGCTGCAGAGAGATTTAGATAGATTGGGGGACTGGGCACTAAAATGGCAGAAGAAATTTAATGTAGAGAAATGCAAAGTTATGCACTTTCGGGGTCAAGAATGCACAAGCAACTTACACACTAAATGGTAGTGAATTAGGGGTAACCACACATGAGAAGGATTTGGGAATTGTTATAGACAACAAATTAGGCAGTAATATGCAATGTCAATCTGCAGTTGCTAAGGCTAGTAAGTTTTTGTCATGTATAGATAGGGGCATAAATTCTTGAGATGAAAATATAATTTTGCCTCTTTATAAATCGCTGGTAAGACCACACCTTGAATATGCTGTGCAATTTTGGGCACCCGTTCTAAGGAAGGATATCGTAAAGAAGGCTGAACTTGATGGACGCAAGTCTCTTTTCAGCTATGTAACTATGTAACTATGTAAACCATTTTAGAACGGTTTGACTTCTTACCTTGTGTCCACCTGGCACTGTTCACCTCCCCTTCTACAGCTCACTGAGAATGTGCCGCTTACGCTAGCTCTCATGAGCTAAGCCCACCAGGAAGCAGAGAGCAGCACCTGGTGGTCCCCAGTTAAGAAGTCAAAGTGTTCTAAAACTGTTTGACTACTTATAATGTGGGATAAATGGATTACTCCTGCCACCATAACCACTGCAGAAAGATTAAGTGGTTATTGTGATTTAGTGTTCCTTTATCTGTGTTTACATGGCATGCAGGCAGCCATAGAACGACTTCTATTATTCTATGTTTACTATAATCTAATATCTGCTTAACGAAAACCTAAACTGTTTTCTTATGAAAGAGCATTGAACATTCACTAATGGTAAATGCTAAGAATCTACAGACTAGACACAGTTATATATATAAGGTGATGAACAAGTAGTTCAATCTTCTTGAGTGAAGCAGCATGCATGGCATTGCACATCGGTACATGTCTATCTATGACAAAGGTTGTTAAGGCTTGGTGACAGGTTGACTCTAGCAGCAGAATATATTATTCCTGCCAAGCAACACATTAGCCAATAATAATGGAAGCCTATTATTTTTAACAAAGAACCTTGATGCAGAAGGTGTTTGCAGCCCAGTTCATATCCATCAAAATAAACCACAAACAGAGGGACAACTTAATCTAGATTCCTAACCTTGAGGGGTAAACATATTTTTGCTTTATTATTTTGACGTGAGCTATATGCCAGAGCCACTAATCTGCACAACACAATGCAAAATAAAGGGGCAGTGTTCTCTGGTTCATTTGTTTCCGTGCTAATGGGTAAAGCACAATGTGATGAAATCTCGCTTTCTAAACGGAATGCTGTTCGTAGCAGACTGGCTAGGTTATTTATGTAAATTAGTATACCCAGAACACAGAGGAGAAAGAAAAAGGAAGACAAAGAATTTGTCATGCATTTAAATTATAAGAAATTCACAATTAGCCAAAATAATATTTTACTCACATTTAGGACATAGGGATTTCAACCATCTGAAATCAAATATGTAGACATTTTAATACATTTTGTCTATAGAAACATAGAATGTGACGGCAGATAAGAACCATTCGGCCCATCTAGTCTGCCCAATTTTCTAAAATACTTTCATTAGTCTCTTATATCTAAGATAGCCTTATGCCTATCCCACGCATGCTTAAACTCCTTTACTGTGTTAACCTCTACCACTTCAGCTGGAAGGCTATTCCATGCATCCACTACCCTCTCAGTAAAGTAATACTTCCTGATATTATTTTTAAACCGTTGTCCCTCTAATTTAAGACTATATCCTCTTGTTGTGGTAGTTTTTATTCTTTTAAGTATGGTCTCCTCCTTTACTGTGTTGATTCCAAGGGATCATCCAAAACTTGCACCTGGATAATTATTTAATGGCCAGGGAAAGTTTAATTACTGTAAATTTATTTTCTAGAGTGAATTGATGCACTCAATAAATGGGGTCTAATGGAACGCCTAAGAGAAAAATATCTGCTTTAATAAAGTTAAATTGCTGCTGTCACTAAAATGTTCTATACAAAAACATTTTTGCAAACACATTCTAAGCAGATTAATGTTATTTGGATTTAACCAAGCTAGTCATTTCTGCTAGAATTATCTCTTAAATATTAGCAGATTTTCGGGTGGGTAGAGAGGGCATTCTACAGTAGAATCACAATTTTCAAGGCTCACAGACAGTTATTAATAAGAAAACAATACTGCAGAAAGCATACGATGAAGAACATTCATTATTTGCTATGTAGCTCCCAAGTTTCACTGTGCCGGAAAAACACTCTTTAAATTTAGTTTCTGTGTTCACACTGTGCCCAAGCAAAAGTAAAGTGCTATTTGATGGTGCAGGGACAGTTTTCAATAACAGTTTCATTTTAAAGATGGTAAAAAAAATATGAAGATATTTATGTTGAAATATTGCCAGCAGAATGTAGTAACTATTTTAGCGAAAAGGAAGGGAGATAACTAGAGTAGTCTTTCAATGGAAGTGGCAATGATCCACTCCAAAAAGGTGTTCACTAATACAATAACAATAAACTAAACCATGAGGTTCAAATACCTGATGGCTTATTTGTTGAATGGTAATTTATGGTGATTTCATGAAATGAATTGCATGTTTAGAACAAAATAAAAATGACAATTTGTCTTTTCTTCAGTGGGGTGTTGGTTCAGTAGGAGTCATTATATACACAGGCTTACTCACAGAATCCACAACATAGAATTGACGGAGGTGAAAGTGGTTTACAAATCTGTTCCCTGCTGTGCCCTACAGCCCCTGGCTTATTGTGCAAGCTTGTCTTATGATGCAAGTCAAAATATGATAAACATGCTTATTTAATAAAATAGCACAGCCCATACACAACCCACAAAAGGGAAAGTCTGAAAACGCAGAAACTGGTAGTTCACCTTCATATTTTCCAACGTGGCAGTCACTTCACCACAGTTTATTGTTCAAGTGAATATTCCACGCACCATAACCACTACAGATCTGTGTAGTGGTTATTGTGCCATGAGTGCCCTGGCATCCAACCATTGCAATTATTTAAACTGTCTTACAATGGTTTAAAGCAGGCACCCCTCGCCCCATTGTAAGTAGTCAACACATTGTAGAACAGTTTTAGGCAACAGCTTCTGATAGCTCTCCTAAGGTAAGCCTGACAGGATGGAAGCTTCATAGGATTTAGTGGTGTGGGGGACGGCGTGTGGCGGACCCAGGTAATAAGTCAAACCATTCTACAAGCAAACTGTAATGGTTATGGTGCTTTTGAGAATTATTTTAATATATTCCTTCATAAGTCTGCACATCAATCAGTTTTATCTGCCATCATAATAACTATACCTATATATTCTACAATAAAAGTACATTAAACACAGCCTCATCTGTTCCCCCAATTTGTTTAGATTCTGTACATACTGCTTGCAGCACTTTCAGTGTGACTATCTGTAGAAAAACAGTTAAATGCCTTGATGCATGCTGCTCCCAATGCGGGAAGACGATAAACAAACCCTCATGCATCATATTTCCTTTGTTCATATATCAGAGCAACAAATAACAGAACTGCGGATGGCAGTAACCAAGCTCATAATAAATATTAGTTCATTACTTTCATTACACAAGGGCTGTTTATCTAAGCAAGACTTCCATCATCAGGGTTTAATTGCTCATTACAACACTATTAAAAGTTGGCATATGGAAAACAGAGAAAAAGTGAACTTAAATTTGATTTGGGTTGAGGTGATTGTAACTCACAGTCTTAGCAAATGCAGCCTTCCGGCTTTCAATGTACTGCAAGACAATACAATACTCAGCTTGTTACAAGCTTACTAGCAAAGACGGGAATTGCTGTTCTAATGTAACCATGGAGCTGTACTCACATCTACCCTACCCAGCATGGATTGCAGTGTAACACATTCCAATTAGATGTACTGTATCCTCCTTTAACATAACAGCATACCCCTCAAGTTTGGCATAAAGCAGAATGCAGGTGGGCCAGAGTCACAGTCTACAACACTGCTGCATAGAAGGACTGACCTGACCGGAAAGCCTAGTGTCTGAAAATGGTCCTTGTGCATAATTCTCAGGCAGTGGTGGAACTACAGCCAGTGCAGCCGGTGCGGCTGCATTGATGCCCACATACTGAGGGGCCTATCAGGTGTACCATACACTGATGGGGATGTGTCTTTAACAGTGTGACCGAGCCCCTTTAATAATGGCAGACAGTGCTGGGAGGAAATGAGTGCCTGTTACTTCCTCCCAGCTAAAACTGAGCCATGTGGGATAAGACGGCAGAGACGAAGGGAGCACGAACTGGGAGAGATCTAGCTCCGAACGCCCAATAGCCTCATCCAGCAAACTGGACCCAAAGGGGATGGCCACCCTCCTGCACCCAAAAGGTAGGAAACTGGAAGCTGGCCCCTAGTGTCTGTGTCCCCATGTCTCCCAGTGTTCCCATGTCACTAGGGGACACTGTGAGATGTCTCAGTGTCCCCAAGTGTCCCCATGTGTGCCTGTGTCCCCATGTCTCCCAGCGTCCCCTAGTGTCTCAGTGTCCCCTAGTGTTTCAATGTCCCCATGTGTCCCCATGTGTGTGTTCATGTCTTAGTGTCCCCATGTGTGTCTGTGTCCCCGTGTCCTGAAGTGTCTCAGCTTCCCCAGAGGTCTCCATGTGTCCCCATGTCTCATAGTGTCCCCTAGTGTCTCAGTGTCCCCATGTCTCCCTGCGTCCTTTACCCCATCCCTCACTTCCCTGAGGCTTCTGCAGGCTGTGAGCTGCTGTCTGGACTCTCTGTGCTGTGTTGCTGCTCCCCCGTGGATCAGTGAGTAGAGAGATGCAGGTATATGCTGTAACTTCCTATTCCTGCCTCTCTCCACACACACAGCGACCCCTACTGGCCGGTAATGGTATTGCAGAGTAATCTCTGTTTATACTGAGAAAAATACCGGCATTTGCATTGCCGCTATTACTGCAATATCAGCACTGGCCAGGCAGCCTCAAATAAATACCGGCCAGGTGAACAACCCTAAGAGTAGTGTGTAAAAAAAAAAAAAGGAAAAAATTATTATTATTTATTTTTTATTTTTTAAATCAATGGGCCTATTCCATGGGCCTGGAGCGGCAGCTTCATCAGCCCCTATGTTAATCCGACCCTGGTAGAGTAGCATGTAACTTTAATATTTGATCACAATTTTTTAAGTATGGGTAGTCATAAAAAAGAGAACTTAATAAGGAATGCACAGCAGTTACTGTTGTCAGAGACTTTTTTTTTAATCTGACAGCTGAAAATTGCTGCACGGCAGTATGTACAATTCAGAAGCTGCTGGAGGGAAATCAATCAAATAGCACAGAAGGGATTCTATAAGAACTTCAGTGATTAATTAATTTTCATCCATCAGCATACGAATTATACATTTTAGTGGACAACATGTTTCATGGTGAACCAGGTATACCAGTAGCTGGTAAAAAAATAAAAATAAATAAAAGCGAATCTAGCAAAACAGGGATTTTCCTAAGTTATACCAGTTAAAACTGTTTCTTTGAAGTTCTATAATATCATTACTGTTATTATAAGGTTGTTACTGCAGTAACTTGGATCATTTATACAACCAGTTGGCAATCTAGGATGCTCTGGCAGAATGCTATGTGCAATTTTTATAGGCAGCAAGGAGTTTCCTACTATTTGGCCAAAGGTATCTGCATTTTGGCTCAATGTACTTGGCTGGTTCCTTATACATAGAACTGCATGATCACCATAGCTCTCCCAAGCCGAGTTGTAATGAAATCCTTGGAATTTGAAATGGCTGGCTTAGTTCAAAAACTCCGCCAATTATCAGTCTGATTTAGAGTTAGTTGCAAAATGCACAGAGTTTGCATATTTAAGTCCATGCTACATCATACTTTACATTAAATATAGAGTTGGTGGAAAATTCCTCATAGAATTTACATACGGATTGGGTTAATTTATTGTGCAGTGCATTTTCACGCAAGGGTTTTAGTTTTACTCTGACAAATTAATGGGGAGGTTTGTCCATGAAATTTGCCTGAAAATTCCTTGTTACTTGCTCACTACCGCAATATAGCATTAATACTACTAAGCAGATATGTCATTTTTTTAATATAAAGCTATATTCCTCAAAAGACAGTAAGAACAATTAGTGCACACTCTTACAGTTCCCTCTTGATGTTTTATGGTGTATTATTATCTTTCTCAATGGTACTCATTGCTTTGACTTAAAAAAATTAAAAAATACAAAATATTTGCTGACACTGCTGGGAATCAAACTAGCAACCTTGAGGTTTCACCGTGTAAACATGTCAATACATAAACCAACAGTGCTTCCTTGGTGCCATATTCTTGTTTTAAGCAGATAGCTCAAGCCTTTTTCATTATTTTCTATAGAGGGTAGACTAATAGGCCCTGAATACGGCCCTGACTTATTAACATTGCCATCACATACATCATATCATCATAATGGTAAATTGCTGTAAACGGCACAATGTAAGCAGTGTTTGCCAGGTTTAAGTGAGCTGACACGACATATGATAGCACTTGCATCTTACATCTGTGTAATTTATTCTTAGCACCTGAAGACCCAATGAGCCATCATTTTCAGAGAATAGAGAACAGTGAAAGAACTTATCTATTCCAGAATGAGGTGAATGTTAGCAGATGCTATTTAGAATGCTGCATACCTAGCCTGATTTTATGGCTTGATTTTTCCCCTGGACTTATTGCTACACACTCCCTATTGTTGTGTGTTTTAGTATTCAAAGCACTGTTACTTCCGTCTACTCATTCAGAGCACATTCTTTATATCTCATTCCCAGATCTGAATTGTAAAGAAGAAATATAATCAGATGAGTAAAAGAGACTGGAGCCTGCAGTTGGAAATGAAAGAGCCAGAGGAAGATGTTTACAAACCTTATGCCTAATAATCTTCTGGCTAGACCGGCTTCCCACTTATTGGCACAATAAGACTTTAGCAGACTGTGCAATTCTGACAATAGGGATGTGTAAAGGAGGAAAGGAATTTGATGGACAACAGACCTATCATGTTAAAAGTTATATTTGGATTAATGAACTCTGAAGGGCATACCTGGAGGTTCCGTATTAATCTGTTATGCAAGGAAAGGATGCAACAATACAGTACCATTTATTGCAAAGTAATCTTAACCCCTTCCCTACCAAAAAACTGTATACACAGGCTAATTTTAGTTTGTAGTCAAACGTAAAACAAAATTTAGCCTATAGAGCCCTATTTACAATATACATATTTTGTTTGTATTGTTTGTTATGCTGCAGAGGTCTTTCTGCATCATTGCAAACAGACTGCAGATGACACCATACTTCCTGCTACAGTCCTCTACAAGATTTGTAGGTTAAACTTTATGGCTGCATTATCACAACAATGTATAAATTATGGTGGAAGGCTCTGATTGACTAAGTACACTCCAGGAATGCTTTTCAGGCTATAAACAAATGTTTAGTGTAACTATACTGTGGAAATTTAATTCCAGCTGGCAATTTTGGAATATATATACCCATAAGTACCTTAGGTCTCATTAGACATTCCCATAATGTAAGTGAAAACAAATGCATTTCTCCTTTCATGCCTATATGTTAAACTTTATCTGAAAGGGTGTAACCCCCAATATTGCAGTACAGGATTAACAATTAATTATATATTATATTACAAAATATTATTATATAAATACACATCATTTTACTATTTTAGGAAAATTGTGATTATGTCTTATATTTATGTGTTAGTCGTGCGTCCTGTGTTTTCAAATAATGATTCTGCTAATTGGTTTTAATCAAAAAGACCTTGACAATAAAGGGGTTGATTGCAGGAACAATACGTGGTGATTCACACTGCGTCCCTAAGCTTTCCCTTGGTAGTCATTACCATTAGTTTTATTTATGCCATTTAATAGAATCTTCTCTTGGTTTCATCATCAGAATTAACCAATTAGTTTGATGATCCAATTATCAATTATTTGGCCAGTGAAAAACAAGGGTTCATGATGTGCATACTGTTGTAAGCCCCTGGTAGCCAGTTAGTTAATGTGGAGGCTTTAAACATCAATCTTTAAGTTGAGTATTTTTGTAACTTTTGGGGGAAGAAATAGCACTCAGAATTGTCATGGAAACAGCTCCTGTCCTACTTTCACTATCCATAAAGTATATAATTATGTAGCTTTGGTTGAAAAGAAAAAACAATCTATAGATGTGTAATGTACAATGCACAGTCTGCTATTGTAGTGCAATTATAATAGAAGTAAGTTTCACCTCTTTCTTTAAAAGTCATGTGGGTTGAGTGTTTTGGTGAGACAAAGAGTTATAGGTAATGCTCCTGTTCTTTTGATAAATGTTGTATACTGTGGGGGTGGAGGGAGGGAGTTGACAATTACTGTTAGATATGTCCCCATTGGTCTTTAACCAATGTGGAAAAAAAATCTTAATACAGCTTGTTGATACATTTTCTAAAACAATCAAAATAATATGGTGCCTAACTAAGGGATAATGTACAATGTTATTGCTACTTTTTAACGGCCAGCTGTTACACGAAAAAGTATTAACGAGTTAAAGCTGTTCATCAACAGCTAAAATAGGTCACACCAGTAGTGACAGGTAGTTAACGGTTGCCACTTCTGAAACCAGTCACTATGTAATGGCTAACAGCTCCCATTACTCTTTATGGGAGCTGCTAAACGCTACCTTGGCATCAGGTTTCTTACTAGTTTCCAATCCTGACAAATTACGAATTCCGTTAACCCTCAAAAATCAACACCAGCCTCTCTGGCCTGGAGCAATGACATTACCAACAGAGCAGTAACTGCTTATTGCCTTTGCCTAGATATAAGCAAGTGAAGGTGTAGGGGACCAGCAAAACAACTGTGTAGATGGGTTCCTAGGTCCCTCCAAATTACAAAGTACAGGAAATATATATCTTTTTTAATTTGCCTATAACACCAGACTTATTTTAGGAAAATAGATTTATTTTTGTTTTTACCAAAATGTGCACCCAGCAACTCTTCTACCTGCATTTGGATCTTTGCCAAGTTTCTTTGCCCATTTATAGATTGAAGTCTTCAGATGGAGTTTTAGCTGAGCAGACACTGAGCAGTCTATGTATTTAAAGGGACACTCCAGGTACCCAGACTACTTCTGCCCATTGGAGTGGTCTGGGTGCCAACTCCCACTACCCTTAACCCTGCAACTGTAAATATTGCAGTTTTCGTAAACTGCAATATTTACATTGCAGGGTTAACTCCTCCTCTAGTGGCTGTCTACTAGACAGCCACTAGAGCACACTTCCTAGTCTATGTGAGGACCTCCAGCGTCGCTAAAATCCCCATAGGAAAGCATCGAAAGCATTTTCAATGCTTTCATATGGGGAAGTCTAATGCGCGCATTAGGTCTCATCCCCTCCGCTGACCGCGCATGCGTAATCGGTCTCCCTCGCCGACGTGGGCGGACCCTAAACCACCGCCGAGGGACATCGCGGTGGTCTCAGTTAAGTCACTGAAGGGGTTTTCACCCCTTCAACAACATGGGATGGGGTGTGGGAGGGAGAGGGCACCTGCAGTGCCAGGAAAACGATTTGTTTTCCTGGCACTGGAGTGTCCCTTTAAGTGACACGCAAAACTTTTTGAAAACATGCTTCTGGGCTCTCTTCAGCCCATGAATATAACTGATATGACTAACAAGTATTTCAGAGTGCCACTCTCTTTTCAGATGCATGGACTTTTTTTTTTTTTTTTTTTTTTAAATATGGAAGACAAATATCACTGAAATACCAAATAAACATGTATTGCATTTTTGTGCAGATAACATTATCAAACACGCTGATTGTCTGGAAAGGCTAGCAGATTATTGCAGATAGACATGTGCAATTAATTTTATTCCGGACGAATTTCAGAAATGCTGAAGTGCTGAATTGCCGAATTTCAGAATGCTGAACCAAACCGAATTGCTGAAGTTCCGAAGTGTTGAGGGCTGAAGATTGCCAACCCCTGCCCTAGGCCCTCTGTCCCAGATGTGGCATGTAAAATGCCAGAGGTTGATCCTCAGATTATTCCGTTTCTGGCCAAGACGGGTTGGAAACCCATGAGAGGATTGGAATTCTCTCTCCATAATTGTCAGGACAAGATCCTTGACACATTGGGCCCAGCTTCTAAGCTGTACGAACTCCTGGAATCCGCTAAAGCAGGGGAGTCTACCCTTGCTTTTGATGAAGCCATCGGCTGGGTTCAGAGACTTATCTGTCTTGTGGTCAACGCAAACATGGTTTTATCTGTCGAATGCCGAAAGGCGATTTTCTTAAAGATTAAGCCAAAGTTAGTTAACTTGGCAGTTAAGGAACCGGGCCCCGCAGCGAAAGGCATGCTTTTAGGTGATTCCTTTGTTAAGGATCTTGGGTCTTTCGTTAAGACCTTTACGGCTTTGGACAAGGCCCAATGCAACATCAAACAAGTTTTTGACAGTAAGGGTCAAAGGGTCCATTAAGGGCCCACAGAGGTTCCTACCCCACACAACGGCCCTTTCTGGAGTACAAGCCTTCGCCTTTCTTCCCTACCCGGGGATGCCCCTGGTCAAGTCGGGGCGGTCGTGGACAATCTTCAGGCAGACAACCTTACGGTGAGTATACTGGCTGCACATTCTTCCCAAATAAGTGTGGGGGCTGGCTTTGTTTGCAAAGGCATGGGGATTGATTACTACAGATGCATAGGTGTTGCCCACGATGCAGGGTTATCGCCTAGATCTCATTTCCCCACCTTTCCAGGCACGGCTCCCATGGGATCTGTCCCTGCTGAAAGATTAGGCTGGTCTTATATCCTCGTAGATTGCGGAACTCCATTGACACAGGCGATTCAAGAAATCTCATTAGAGACTCCAGGATTCACAAGCAATCTATTCCTGGTACCCAAAAATGGCAGAGATGTCCACCTGGTGATAAACCTGGGAAACCTCAATGCCTTCCTACAATACCAACATTTCAAGATGGAAGGTATTCACTGCCTCCAGGATCTGCTCCAACCGGTAGATTGGATGGTCAAAATGGACCTCAAAGACACTTACTTAACTATTCCCATAGTGGAATCACACAGGGATCTGTTGAACTTCATGTGGCAAGGGCGACAATGGAGGTTTACTTGTCTGCCCTTCGGACTTTCCTCGGCTCCCTGGTGCGTTACCAAAGTTATGAAGCCGGTGGTCGCCTTCCTCAGGGCGCGGGAGTCCGCTTGATCATCTACCTGGATCATCTACCTGGATATTCTGCTCATGTCAGCTTCACCCAATCAACTTCTCTCCCACTTACAGTGGACCACACAACTGCTCAAGGACCTGGGTTTCCTCATAAATTGGAAAAATCTATTATAACCACGGTACTGATTATAGAATTTCTGGGTTTCGAAGTAGATTCTGTCACTCAGTTCCTGTTCTTCCCGGAATCGAAAATGAAGGCCATCAAAAAGAAGATCAGACGCGCTCTCCGCGCTGTGAACCTCTCCCTTCATCAGTTGGTGAGAATTATAGGCCTACTAGCCTCCTCAATCCAGGCGATCTTTTCAGGACCCTTACATTACCATGCTTTGCAATGTTTGAAGGGCTCCTACCTCCGAACGGGACAGTCCTACGAGTCTCAACTGATACTGGATGTAGAATCAAAGGAAGACCTAAAGTGGTGCCTCGACCATATGAATGCATGGAATGGCTCTGGTCTTGACTCTGGTCTCACCTTTGACTCTGGTCTCACCTTTGAGTCTCACATCCAGTTTGTTGACTCTGGTCTCACCTTTGAGTCTCACATCCAGTTTGTTGCCAAGTCCTGTAGGTTCCAACTCAAAAACATAGCCCGCATCCGCCCCTTTCTTACGCAAGATGCTACCAAGGAGCTTGTCCATGCTCTAGTAATTTCCCACATGGATTACTGTAACCCTCTCCTGATTGGTCTCCCCAAAAGCCGTATTGCCCCGCTACAGTCTGTAATGAATGCTGCAGCTAGACTGATTTTCCTCTCCAGTCGGTCCTCTCACACCTCGCCCCTCTGCCAGTCCTTACATTGGCTCCCTGTATCCTATAGGAGTCAATTCAAAGTGCTAACCCATACATTTAAAGCACTGAACAATTCCAGCCCCTCTTATATCTCTTCACTGATCCAGAGGTATGCCCCTCCTCGTACCCTCCGCTCTGCCCGCGACCACCTCCTGACAGCTGGTCGCACCCGTACGGCCAACTCGCGCTTGCAGGACCTCTCACGGGCGGCTCCTCTCCTATGGAATAACTTGCCTACTGCCATCAGACTCTCCCCTAGTCTTCAATCATTTAAGAAGGGCCTTAAAACCCATCTTTTCAGGAAAGCGTATGGCCTCCCAGAGTAATCTCTCCCTTACATACCTGTCTCTTGCTCTCTCCTATGGGACAGTGCTTTGCTCTCTCCTCCAGTTCTGCTTCACTCCTACTTGATATTTCCTATCCTAATGCTTCTAATACCCCACCTCCTATAGACTGTAAGCACATTTGAGCAGGGTCCTCTTCAACCTATTGTTCCTGTAAGTTTTCTTGTAATTGTCCTATTTATTGTTACATCCCCCCTCTCAAAATATTGTAAAGCGCTACGGAATCTGTTGGCGCTATATAAATGGCAATAATAATAATAATAATAATAATGGCTGGGCAATATTCTGAATCTCCTCCGGACGTGATTATAGAATCAGGTGCCAGCTTACACGGCTGAGGACCACGTTGCAGGAATGTTTCCACAGATTGAAGATGGTCATTAGAGGAATCCAAGCTCCACATGAACTGTCTGGAATTGCTAACGGGATCATTCACCATCCATAGTCTTTCGCCAAATCTGGGAAATTGCTGTATCCTACTCCGCATGGACAACGTGTCGGCAACCACCTGGGAGGCACGAAATTGAGACTGCTGGTGAACCTAGCCAAGGAATTCTGGCATTTCTGCCTTCACAACAATGTTTCGTTGAAGGCCGAACATATTCCGGGCCTGGACAACACATGGGTGGATTGGAATTCCAGATACCTGGAGGATTCAGGGGACTGGCATCTCCTCAGTTTGACCTTCCGAAAACTTGAGCTACTGTGGGGACCACTGGACATAGACTTGTTCGCGTCCAGACTGAACTCCCAACTACCTCGGTTTTACAGATGTGGCAAACACAACCTTGGTTCCCTCGACGTCTAGAGATGTTTTCTGATTTCCCACGTCGGATACCAATGACCCCGAACTTGCTTCTCAATCCGGACGGGAGGTCGCATGAACTGATAGACCAAGGCCTGCTTCAACTCACTGCATGGTTAGTTTATGGAGTTCCTGGACAATCACAAACATTCCACAAACAACTACAGAACTCCTGGACTTTGCCTGGGCCCCGGGTACTAGTTCTGCCTATTTTTTGAGTCAGGTAAAGCTTATCACGTAGTCAATGTTTACAGATCCACTATTTCTGCTGGACACCAAGGGTTGGAAGGTTCCCCAGTCGGATGACATCCTTTCATCTGTCGATTATTAAAAGGAATCACATTCACAAGACCCCTGAGGGCAAGATACTCCTCATTTTGGGATGTCAGTGTGGTATTGAATTTTTTCGATTCTTGGCTTCTGAATGATAAACTATCCCTTAAACATCTCTCATGGAATCTGCTTATGCTTCTATGTTTGCTTTCATGTAAACGAATATCGGATGTCAGGGCATTGGGTTGGACCTGAAGGAGTATCTTTTAACATATCTCATAGGACTAAATCAGCTACGAAAACAGTCTCCTACCTGAGATATACCAAAATACCTGCCTTGTACCCGGTTGAGTGCCTTTGCTCTTACCTGATGTTTCGATGTTCTCAGCTCATTCAGTAAGGGGCGCCATGGCCTCTAAAGCTTCATTGGTGGGTTGTCGTCTCGAAGGTATATTGAGAGCTGCGGATTGGTCACATCAGTCTACATTTCGAGACTTCTATTTTCGTCCGATTGGCCATTTTTCTTCTAGGATTGTGGCTCAGCTTTGAACTAGCATATTAGGAGCCTATGTGTCATTAATACAATTCCTAGATCTTACTATTAACATGACATAAAGTCATGATTTTTTTAATGACACGGAGGCGAGTATTAGTCCCACCCTCCCTCCCGGTGGTTTTAGTTGTCCTACCTGATTCATATGATGTGAATTTTTCACGGTAAGTGTTGGTAAGTGTATTATGTAATGTTGCATTCCGAGTTAATTTATGTGATTCATGTTATATTATGTTTATACACTTATATGTCTGTTCACTTTCAAATTGATTTAATTGGTGAAGAGTTTTAAAGTTAGATTTTACCATATATTTTTCTTTACACAGCTTGATTGTCGGAGGAAGAATTTAATTACACAGACGTTATTCGTGATGTTGCAAGTTTCGGACTGGATTCTGGTGTTCGGTTTTACGGGCATAGAATAGGAAGTTTACTGCTAGTTCCGACCTTTATAGACTGTCCTGTATCCTGATTGGCTGCCCTGTTTCTAGGCAGATTTGTTATATTTGTTCTTTTTATTCATATACATTTAAGTTATATATTTTTTTCTCTTTGCAGCAGAGGGAAAATAAAAGAAAGAGAAAGTATAATACTTGCCTCCATGTCATTACTAAAATCATGACTTTACGTCCTGTTAATAGTAAAATCTAGGAATTATATAGTATTTTGACCTTAGTAAACACACCTAAAAGCAGATGCAGTGACTCTCCTAATCAATACCCTAAACCTCAATCAGAGGCAGGGTAAATCGGCAAATATGAATTTTGAGTATATGTAAACACATCCATTTTTAATAAAAGCATGATCCAATGTGTGCATCATATTAATTACATTACCTTACAAATGTTTTTGTGAATTGTGATACAACACACAAGTTACATATTAATACCGTTTATAAAACTATTATTTTAAAAGTGCTGATACCTAATCATGTGACATCTGATGTATATGAAACACACATTTTGGAAGATTTTTATACTGGATTGGTTTGACTAAAAAAAAATAAATAAGACATTTTATTAATGATTCACTTTCTTTTAAATTTCATCTGTTTGTTAGTGTACAAACATAAGCTCTCTCATCTACAAATACAATGGCATATGCACATATGCTGCTTGAATGATGTCTGTCACAATGGAACCGCACATGCACATCAAATAACTAGGTGACACGCACAGTCACATTAATGGTACCTTGCAGCATGGCATCATGGATGGAGAATAAAAAACGTTCTCTATGAGCTATGACCGTTCTCCATGAGTGTTCTTGTGGCAGAAGGTGAAAAGGTTAATATTTTGCCCTTTTCATGCATTAATTCACTGTTTAAGAACCCCTTCTGCTTACTGAATAAGTCATCACAATTCTTTGGGGCGTAGATTTAACAAAAACTACTTATGCCTTCTCGCATTTCAGTATTTACATTTTTTTTACTAATTAAATTTTGGCGTTTATTATAAATATATGTGCTATATATTTTCATATATGTTTGGAAATGGGGCATTATTTTCCAACACTCATAGAGTGCCAGGGATTTGCATTTTAAATGGTTCTTGCTCAACATTATGCCACTCAAAGGTTGATAAATATTACTCCCCAATTTGCTGTAATAGAATGTACGATGTAGAATTTCATCATTAAAAATGTCAGCACAAATTATTAATGAGAAAGTGTATAACTAATGCTAACCTTAGTCACCCATCCCCCCCACAGGGATCACATAAAATAATTAGGAAGAAAATGTTTTGCTGCTTAACTGTACATTATTATGGCAGTAAAAATCCAACTTTTATCTTTAAGGTTTTTAAAGTACCTCTAAGCCTTTTAGTTATCAAGCTTACTCGCATAAAGCAAAGGAAATTTACAATTTCTCCTTATCATACACACAGGAGCTTGCGTTTAGTAATTAAATTCTCACAACAGCGTGATCGTGTGCCAGGCAAAACATATTGGCTGAGGAAGGGTTTGCCGTTCTGTGCCAAGTGGAATTATTTCCAACAGTCAACTACGGCATCCTAAAACATGTTCGTACGACTGAAACTATGAGACACAGATCAACAATGATTCATGGATTATGCAAGGAACGAGTTGTCCCTTCACTGAGTGTAGTCTCAGACACCTCAGGGAATACATTCCAAATTAGAAACCGCTGATTTGTTTGCTTACTAAAAAACTGCATGTCTGTGACGGATATCAAGGCAGAAGTAAAGAACTAGAAGCAAGCCATCCCCCCTCCCCCCCCTCACCACCACCACCGACACCTCCACCAAAAGGAGGTTTTATATTATAATAAACAAGACAAAACTGGAGCAATTAGTAGCATACATTAGGCTCTCTGCCTCCTCTGCCACAATGCAAACCTGCATGTTTGCACTGAGAATTGCTATTATTATGTTAGACAATCTCTGCAACTTTGAAGACAACATAGTGTTTAGAAAAATAAATACAATTATCAGACCAAAACTGATATTGTTTACAATAAACTACGAAGTAGGTCATAGATTAGTTTACTTTCACATCATGAAATGAAAGAGTTAATCCAGACTGTGGCCATGCCTCTGAAGTAGAAAAAAAAAACATACAGCTGTCTTTAGATTGTCAGCTCCTCATACAATATGTCTACAAGTTGTAATATGAAGCTGGATGAAATTTACAGTGAAATCTGTAGTCTTGATATTCATTAAGTAATAACAGTAATGACTGTGAAAATAAAAGCATGGGTATGGAGGCCATTCATAAGGATGCATTAGTGCCTATAGTGTCCATTTACCCTAACTACCGTGGTCTATTTAAGAAGGTCGAAATAATACCACTACCTAAACAATGTAATGTTAACATCTGCAAGTCAGTGTTATAATAGTCAGTAATGAAGGAAACAGCTAATAAGGGCAAATTTAAAAGGTCTACATATTATATTATGGAGGGATATGGATTTACTGATAGCTTTACTGGGAATTGTAGAATTAATACCCAATATGTTCCCATATGGCAGGCATTCATTGCATGTTGTAAAACTGTCTGTCTGTCTATCATTTTTCTATGTATGTATGTCTCTTGCAGGTTTGCAGGTTTCTAGCAGGGGTTAAAGATAGGATGTAGTGCATTTACTCAGTCTCAAGATAATTGATTGCTAAAATCCATTCAAAAGAAGTGACATTCTGCAAATCTCTAGATGAAAAGCGCAATCTGGATGCGTGCCAACTCTGGCTAAACATGACCTTTCTGAGCTTAAAGGAGGAAATATCCGTGCCCTTCTTATATCTGCGTGAGTGTAACTGTATCTCAGGTCCCTCCTTCCTTCTTCACTTTGCTCTCTTGTAAAATCAATACCTAATTATCTTTACCTCTGTTGTACACCTTCCACATCACCAAAATTCAAGGGCTCAGCTACGTATTTACAAGAATCCTCTCATGTCTGAAAGATTGTGGAAGTGCCACGGATACCTGACATAGTGATAAGCATTCTATCTGAGAGACAGTTGTCCTCCATTTTAGCAGATGAGATCTGCTCTTAAAGTTTATTACTTGTCAGCCATACTGACCATAACACAGCAAAAGACACGCTGCAAAAATGTATGTAGCTACTTGAAAACAGACACAAACCCTGATAAAAGAACAGTGATGCCTTAATTGTTTCTTCCATTGCAGAAAGAAGACGTCTTATTGTCTAACAAACAGAAACACTGCAGTAAACACAGACCAATTTCTTAATGTCTTCAGAAACAACAGAGAAAATATGAGTATTATTATGTATCTTCTATGTCACTATCTCTGGTTACTACGTAGCTGAAAAGCAGACACACGAATGGCTAAAGTACGAAAGCCAAGAGAGACCATGTATTTTTGATACTTTTTTCTGACTTGTTATCTCAAGAGAACAAGTTGTATTTTCAAGATAACAAGTCAGAAAAATATTTTTAAATACATGGTCTCTCTGGGTTTCTTGGTTATAAATGTATGTTATTGTTACTTTTCATGCAGAGCACAAACTTAAAAAAAAACATGTTTTATTGGGCCTTATTTGCCATTTAGATAACCAAATGACATTTATAGAGATCAACTATTCAATGAAAAGCATTGCATAAATAAATACATGAGTGCATTCAAAGGCTGGATCGATGGAACAAGAGTGAGTTCAGGGGGCGGCAGAATTATTAGAGTAGGTCAATCCAAATGACAATGCAACCACAGTTGGGCGCATTAGGAGCCAATTATTGAAGCATCGCAATTGAAGGTCACTAATTTGATTTACCATCGACTACACTCCATTAATGTGGTACCATACACTAATTCTTGCATGTTTACGCAGAGAAACTGTATAACTATAGCAAAATCCAGCTTCAGGCTTAAATGTAACCTCTTTTGTGCCACATTCGATAATCCGATTCATTTGTTTACATTCCATTGATTACTTACCCCCATTTTTCTGACTAATAATTGCCTAATAGCTTTTACTGCTCGAGAAACTTACTCCCCAGCTGTTCTGTATTGATTTCACAACTGCTTTTAGATACAGCGCCGGCCCTTTAACCGATACTGTAAACAAATGCACTACATCACATTTTTCTATAAAATACCTCCATGCAAAAAGCTTTCATGGTAAAGGGTGCATGTCCGCTGTATGGGACACTGCTTGTTGTCTGTGACAGCTGAGTGATAAAGTAGATCTTAGAAATGTTTCCATATGGCGGACAGGTTTTTACACCAGATAAAGAGTTTGTTTGCAGGCCCTGTGATCATGCTCCATTCAACCCATTGTCAGTTGTCATACAGTAGTTAAACTGCAGATGAGTATTCTGTCTAATGATGTGCAAATGAATTCATTGGGTGTGTCACTTTCAGCTTTCTAACCATTTTACATTGATTCCCTGGAGCCTTCAGAGTCTGCTCAGCTGCATCTGCTATGGCTATGAATTGGCTGAGCGAGTACACAATCCGTGTGCAGAATCACTGGGCCACTCGAAGACAGCTGTTCCGTATCCTTCCAGGTGATGTTACTTAAAATGTTGGAAGATCCAAGTGCCAATAAAAATTCAGTCAACCTTGCCACCAGAGAGACCATCAAGGCATTGAATGGTGCTGATAGTGTGGAAAGAATTTCCAACTCTGTGTTCTTCTACACAATATACATTCTAAGAGGCTTTACACACCTAACTGGTGAAGCAATAAGGATTATTAGTATTATTATTTAGAAAGCGCCAACAAGTTCTATAGCGCTGTACAATGGGTGGACTAACAGACACGTATTTGTAACCAGACAAGTTGGACACACAGGAACAGACGGGCTGAGGGCCCTGATCAATGAGCTTACATGCTAGAGGAAGTGGGATATAGTGACAGAACAGGTAAGGGTAGGGTAGAAAAGTAGGTTGCTAGGATAATATTCATTGAGGGCTTAGTGTTTTGTTTTGATGACCGTTTCAGGAGAGGAATCAGGGTGCGGGGAGGGAAAGCTGTTCACATGCTAAGAGGCTTTCCACAACTAACTGGTGGAGCAATACGGATTCATCTACTTTCCATAAACAGCACTCTCTACTATCAGCTATTATATTAAAATACTTTTTATCCCAAGGGCCTGTAATACTTAGCACTGGAGACTTTTTTCATTCACTTACTTATTTATTACAGTGAGAACTGACGGGAATTCAAAGTGAATTTCAAAGCTGCCCAGGTCAAAGTAACCGAACTGGAAGCAAATGCTCATGTCAGCTATGCTTTCAGTTTGATTACTTTGCCCTTAAATGTGAAATTCCCTTTGAGTTCCTGACAATTCTCTCTTTAGTACATTAGAGTCTCTCACACACTGTAGCACATGCGCATACGGATACACATAGAGAAATAATACTGCCTTCATATTCCTTGTGTCAATGCTGCTGGATGCCATGAATGTTGCTTCAACAATTTACTCTAAAAAGGAAATTGAAAGTTCAAAGTGCATTCAAAACACTTACATGGTAATTCACTAAACCCCAAATGGGGCAAAGCCCATTCACTGCTCAATGGGGTCATTCAGACTGCAAAATCCGGACATTGTTCACAGTATTAAGCAATGTCTGAATTTTCCAACTCAGTCACCAAATTGGTCTGATTTTGGTCTGGGCTTCAGCTGGACTGAATGCTGAAATCCAAAACGAATGCTTCAAAACCGTGAGGATTCAAATCCAGGCCCAAATGTTTAAAATAATCTAAAATATTTGCCTGCTGGAATCGCTAGCAACCAGTGGGCAACTAGTTAAAAAGCACTGATGGCAAGAAGGTTAATTATGTGGGGACTGACCAGCACTTGCTAGTCAGCAACTACATTAAATACCGTATTTTTCGCTCCATAAGACGCACTTTTTTTCCCCTCAAAAGTGAGGGGAAATGTCTGTGCGTCTTATGGAACGAATATGAAGCTTTACTTACCTGTCTTGCAGCGTTGGCCGGCAGCACAGGCCGTACCGCGGTAGTGGAACTTGAATTTCATGTTCCGGTTTCCGGCGGGACTGAAAGGAAGTGTGCACAAGCTGAGTGCGCACTTCCTTTCAGTCCCGCCGGAAACCGGAACATGAAATTCAAGTTCCACTACCGCGGTGCGCCCTGTGCTGCCGGCCAACGCTGCAAGACAGGTAAGTAATTAAGGGACAAGGGGAGGGGGACAGTATAGGAGAGGAGAATATGGGGAGGGGGATGAAGTCTATGGGGAGGGGAAGGGAGGGGAGGGGAGGGGGATGAAGTCTATGGGGAGGGGAGGGGGATAAAGTCTATGGGGAGGGGAGGGGGATAAAGTCTATGGGGAGGGGAGGGGGATAAAGTCTATGGGGAGGGGGGGAGATGAAGTCTATGGGGAGGGGGGGAGATGAAGTCTATGGGGAGGGGGGGAGATGAAGTCTATGGGGAGGGGGGGAGATGAAGTCTATGGGGAGGGGGGGAGATGAAGTCTATGGGGAGGGGGTGGATGAAGTCTATGGGGAGGGGGTGGATGAAGACTATGGGGAGGGGGTGGATGAAGACTATGGGGAGGGGGGGATGAAGACTATGGGGAGGGGGGGAGATGAAGTCTATGGGGAGGGGGTGGATGAAGTCTATGGGGAGGGGTTGGATGAAGTCTATGGGGAGGGGGTGGATGAAGACTATGGGGAGGGGGGGATGAAGACTATGGGGAGGGGGGGATGAAGACTATGGGGAGGGGGGGGATGAAGTCTATGGGGAGGGGGTGGATGAAGTCTATGGGGAGCGGGTGGATGAAGTCTATGGGGAGGGGGTGGATGAAGTCTATGGGGAGGGGGTGAGTGAAGACTATGGGAGGGGGGGACACTATGGGACAGGGGAGAAAAAAAATATTCTGTACAAACTGTCCCATAGTAAGAAACACTATGGGACAGTTTGTTCAGAATATTTTTTTTCTGGGTTTCTTCTTCTAAAAACTAGGTGCGTCTTATGGTGAGGTGCGTCTTATGGAGCGAAAAATACGGTAGTTAAAAAAAATAAAATAAAATACAAAGTGTTTGTGGGTCTATGTGGTCACCATATGACAAAAAGGGAGGTTTAACACTAGTGCGGTCAGAAAAAGAAAAAAATGAATCATAATTTGCAAATGGGCAACTTGCTGGATACATTCTAACCCTATTCAGATTAAAAGCGGTGCTTTGTGAAAACTTCTGAATCCTACACTTTCTATAGATTTCCGATGAAAAAGCACTGATTTTAATCTGGACACTGAATGCATCCGGGCAATTGCTGCAGTTTCACTCGGAGAGACCACATAATGACTGTGTGAAATATTAAAATTGCCATTACAATCAGAATTCTGTAATTATCACCAAATGTTGTATATCCGGACAAAATCCATTGTTTTTAATGTTGTGGCATGCTTATGCAAGGTATGATCATATAATGTAATTAAACCCCCATTATTTTTTGCCTAGATTATGTGTTTTGTTTTTTTTAAATATATATATATATCAGCACCGAAGTTGCTGTTTAGTGGATAAGGGGGTGCTCTGAGTTTTCTTTTTTATTGTATAAATTGACTCCCAGAAGCACCTTATTTATGCATGTTCAGGTGAGTGAGCCAGCCTTCTGGTTTCTCATATATATATATATATATATATATATTTGGGAGTCTAGCCAGCTCCTTGGTTTTGCATCCCTCCCTGTCATAGGTGCCTCATCCCAGGGCCCAGTTTAGCCTTGTACTGCAGAGAACTCCAGATGGAATTTTTACCCCAATAAGCAGACATTAGGATGTTAGAGTAGGACCTGCCAAAGATGGGGTATATTGACGTTGTGGCAGGCTTATGCAATGTATGATCATATAATGTAACTAAACCCCCATTATTTTTTTGCCTAGATTAGGTGTTTTTAAAAAAAAACTAACAAAATCTGCGCTGGATTTTCTTTTTCATTATATTAACCCCTTAAGACCGGAGGGCGTACTATTACGTCCTTTTATAGGCGGCTCTAAATGCCGCCGGGCGTAATAGTACGCCCTCCGGTCTTTCCTTACTTACCCGGTCGCCGGCGGTCCCACGCCGGCAATCGCGGTTGGGGGGACTCCCAGGGAGCCCCCCTGCGGCAGATCTTCCTCCTCCAGTCCCCACCGGCCATGTGAGAGTGAGGTCCTTGCGAGGACCTCACAATCACATGGCCGGGATAGCTGGCTTCTGTATTGCCAGCAGGGGGACTGCCTGTAATGACAGGTGGTCCCCCTGCTGGCTGAAAATGAAATAAAATAAAGTTAAAAGTGTAAAAAAATAATAATATATACTTAGATCATATAAATATATTATATATATATGATCTAAATATATATATACACATATACATACACACACGTACACTGTCTAGGTGTATTTTACTATTTATATATATAATTATATATATATTAATATCAAATTACACGTAGACTGATACTGATTAAATATATATATAATTATTGTTATATATATATATATTTATATATAATATAAAAAAATAAAATATGTAAATACGTTAAAAAAATAAAATAAATAAAATAATTAAAAAAAATAATTAAAAAATATATAGATGTGTGTTATTTCGTTCTAACTGTATTATAATATATATATTTATATTAAAAAACACGTAGAACGAAATAATATATATATATCTATATACATAAATATATACGTATATATCACTATATATATACCTATATATAAATAAATATTTTAAAAACTATATATATATATATATATATATATATACATATATATTCACATACGTATATATATATATACATATATTAATTCTACATATATATTTATGTAAAATTTTTACATAATTGGGTATCTTAATTAATTACAATTAGCGGGACCTGCCTGACAACCCATGCCGAAAGTAAAGGGAATTTAATTTGCTAGCACAATATTTAACCCTATAACTTTCCAAGACACCATAAAACCTGTACATGGGGGGTACTGTTCTACTCGGGGGACTTCGCTGAACACAAATATTAGTGTTTCAAAACAGTAAAAGGTATTACAACGATGATATCGCCAGTAAAAGTGACGTTTTTTGAATTTTTCACGCACAAACAGCACTTACACGGACGATATTATTGCTGTGATACTTTTTACTGTATTTAAACACAAATATTTGTGTTCAGCGAAGTCTCCCGAGTACAACAGTACCCCTCATGTACAGGTTTTATGGTGTTTTCAAAAGTTATAGCGTCAAATATAAGGCTTGTGTTTCATTTTTTTCACATTAAAATTTGCCAGATTGGGTACGTTGCCTTTGAGACCCTATGGTGGCCCAAGAATGAAAATTACCCCTATGATGGCATACCATTTGCAATAGTAGACAACCCAAGGTATTGCAAACGGGGTAGGTCCAGTCTTTATAGTAGCCACTTAGTCACAAACACTAGCCAAAATTGCAGTTTTTTGCATTTTTCACACACAAACAAATACTAACGCTAACTTTGGCCAGTGTTTGTGACCAAATGGCTACTAAAAAAGACTGGACATACCCCATTTGCAATACCTTGGGTTGTCTACTATTGCAAATGGTATGCCATTATGGGTGTAAATTTAATTCCTGGGCTACTATAAAGTCCCAAAGGCAACGTAACCAATCTGGCGAATTTCAATTTCAAATGTAACGTGCTATATTTGACCCTGTAACTTCCCAAAACACTATAAAACCTGTACATAGGGGGTACTGTTTTACATGTGAGACTTTGCTGAATACAAATGTGTGTATTTTATTGCAGTAAAAGCAAACAGTAGAATGACGCTGACAGTTAAAATGTCATGTAGAACTAAGAAAATTTTTAAAATTCTTATTTTCTCCAATTTTTTTCATATTAAATTATGTTTCATAGCTAAATATTTGATATTAAATGAAAGCCCTGTTTCCCCTGAATAAAATGATATATAATAAGGTGGGGTACATTTAATATGAAAGAGGTGAATTACGGTTGGACAGACATATAGCGCAAATGCCAGGTTTTGTTTACATTTTGTTTTGTTCACAACGTGTACATTTGGCTCCGTCCTTAAGGGGTTAAAATCCATTGTTTAGTGAGTAACCCTGTTAAAGAGGTACGCAAGATAGGGGGGTTGTTTATATACATACAAACTCACTAATGGACTGCGTGTAAGCAAGTGAACAATGGGAGTAAAGCAACTATATACCTAAACCATTTGGGAGGTGCACATTAGGGGCAGGGGTGGGTAGGCCAAAATGTGTGTGCCAGTGATGCCAGTTGAATCAATAACACCCAAAACAGGTGGTCCCATCTGTCATGGCAAGGGTGCATAATTTATTATTACATTATGGAATATTGTCCTTTAATGTAAGTTGTGTAGTAAATGGCAGAGTTGGTATTGTCGCGGTCAAAAGGGGTGTCATCTTTTGAATCTTGGGACCCCAGAGTGGTCAGATGACAGAAGGGGTAGTATGAATGGCATAGCAATGTGAAAAGGATTTTACTATATGGATGTGAAGTAAACAAGGCTCTGCAAGGTGTGAGGTTCTACACTTGGAAAAAGTCTGAATGTCTCTTCATCCATTTGGCATGTACCTTGTAAGGGATGAGCCAATCTCTTTGATATGTAAATGCTATTAGCCTTGTTCCAGTATCATATCCAAAGGAAGGTCAATATCATTCATATTTACCCCCACAGAATAATAATAAAGCCTCATTTTTGTTATATTTGTATCTTCTAACCAAGTCCAAACATGAGTGGCCTAAGTTGACCATGGGGAAGGAATTGTGGTGTCCATCCTATCGGATCGCAAGGCCGGCATGCAACATATGTATAGAATGGGAAAATAATAACAAATTCATAGAGGCAATTATTATTTCTGTGGTGGGTACATAGGAGAAGATAGAACCAAATGTTTCCATTTGGATTGATGTGGGTCTGGACACAAGGGGGTGGTCACTTAGTATCTCTAGAGATACGCCTTAACTCCACACCTGGGTGAGGCGTGGTAATCCACAGGGTATATCTCTAATGATCCTGAAGGGTGCTAGTGTACTTGCTTGGGGGTCAGAATCTAATTCTAAGTGAGTCACCATCTTTCCTTGGCAGAGACCCCCTGAACAGAAGTTGTACTGTGAAAACCTAAGTGAGTAATTAGGACTTCTGTATTTTATCCTTTTTGTTTTTATCTGTTGTTGGTGTAAATAATTTGTTTATCATATATTTTGTATGCACTGTGACTCTTTTTTTGCTCATAATAAACATTCATTTATTAAGTTCTGTCTTTGTCTGGTTAAGAATCACGTTACCTGCAGAGACTAGTTAGTATTTTTGCAATTCCTTAAATATTGTACTAAGTAATATTTGGTGGGTTTTATTATTGATTTACCTGGGGGACCAAGGCACCCCATTTATAAATTGTCTTGGTGGTGGCAGCGTTAAAATAGCAATAGTTATATTATTATGTTTAAGGGTGGGTGGTTTTAAAGGGGTATTTTGTCATTATTTCCGGTCTAGTGCAGACAAATAGTGATCTTTAACCCTTTCACCACCACAACTACATCACGCACACTCTTGGAGTAGGGTGCGTTCGTGACACCATCCAAGTTCATACATGCCAGGGTACTGACAACTTCCCTGGCTGGCCTCAATCAGGGCACGCCTTGCAGACAGTGCTGCTAAAGCACACTCTCCAAAGTTCAAGTACCGTTGGCACAGCACAAGCCAATCAACTGAGGATCTTGCACTGTTCTTGCTTAGGATCCTTAACTGGTATCCCCATATGTCAGGCATAGGCAACCTTCGGCACTGCAGATGTTTTGGACTACACCTCCCATGATGCTTTGCCAGCATTATGTGTGTAAGAGCATTATGGGGGATGTAGTCCACAACATCTGGAGAGCCGAAGGTTGCCTATCCCTGCCATATGTGAAACACCAGAGAACCAGCTAGGGTGGTGTGACAGATTACATAAACTAGAAAGGTCCCTCCAGCTCTGGGACTGTTTGGCAGAGACACTCAACTGCACACTATGGGTGCTCTAGAGCAGGGGTCCTCAAACTCCGGCCCCCCAGATGTTGCTGAACTACAACTCCCATGATTCTCTGGCTATCTGTGTAATTATCTGTGTAATTCAAAGAATCATTGGAGCTGTAGTTCAGCAACATCTGGGGGGCCAGAGTTTGAGGACCCCTGCTCTAGAGGCACACATTGAGGATTTCTGCAGAGAGACAAAATCACATTTCCGGGGAACTACAGAGACATATATTGGTGATACTACAGAGACACACAATCACATCCTAGTCAGTCACATTGTTGAAATTACACACTGGTGGAAATGCAGAGACACAGAGAAAACTATTAAGTATTAATGAATAATTTATTTTTAATGAATTACTCAAAAATCAAATGCATTTTGCAGAAAACAAATACTGTGGTAAAATGTACCCCTTTAGATGGAAACTTTACTTCCAAATGTTCTTTATTTGTGTTTAGTTTATTCCCCCATCAGAATGATATTATAACATTGAGCTGCATCACGAATGCTAAACTTTGGTTTGATTTAGTAACAACTATAAATATTGGATTTGTAATACAATACAATGCAAAAGCTCTGAAAAGCATGCCAATGCGGAAAACGTTATATAGATATCTCCCTTATGAGTTGCCTTGTCTCCTTTGCTGTAGACAGACATGTCTTTTCTTGCCAAGTGCTTTGATGTTATGTTGCTCCATGAATCAATCACCTTTTCATTAAAGTAGTTTTTTCTTAACAATGGCCCTGAACCTACCACTTGTAAGACTTAGACATCTTGATATTTAATATGAAATTAAAAAATGTGAATGCTAAAAACACAATATGCATTTCATACCCCCTCAGTGGCAACATTATTATGTACACTTTTTTAATACCAGGTAAGATCTCCGTTGTACAGTAAAATTCATGATTTTCTTTAGGCATGGGGGTGCCGATATGTTCCCTTGAAAGTTGCTGCAAATTTGTTGCCTTCACATTGTGTGAATCCAGCATTCCATCACATCTGCAGGTGTCCAATTGGATCAACAGTGAAGGTCATTGAAGTAGTACAATTCATTGTTTATGCAATATGCTTGAGATGAAGAGTGTCTGGTGGTAGGTTACTGTGCTAGAATACTAGCAGACATTGGGCATAAAGTGCTGTATATGGTAATTCAGGTAGGTGGTGACATTTAAACAATGCTTAACTGGTACTAACTGGTACACAAGGCAGCATGATCCATAATCTCATATTGTTTATCCCAAATTCTGATCATCTGCATCTAACATCTGCATGTCGCAGAAGAAATTAACATTCATTAGACCATTTTCACATTTTACTGCTCACCCATTTTGGAGTTTCTTTGCCTGTCTTAGTTTTCTGCTCTTAACTGACAGGAGTGGAAACCCAATCTTTGTCTGCTGCTACAGCACATCTATTTCAGGGTTTGAAAGGTGTATCTTCTGTGTTGCACTTGTTTAAATGCATTGTTATTTCTGTGACTATTATCTATTGTCTGCTTTAACCAGTCTCTTACCAACTCTATCATTAACAAAGCATTTCCACCCACAGAACTGACACGCCAACACCTGTAAACTCTAGAGAAAGTTGGTGGGTGCACAGGTGTGCTTTATAAAGTGAATTTATATTATACATTTTTATAACAAAAAAATGTAATAAAGATTAAAAGTTAAAAAAATATAAAAAAGAAAGTGAATTCCAAAACATATAATGTATGCATGTTATATAAAACAGGTAAAGAATAAATGGTCCTGGTGGGTTCTTCTTTCACATAATATATAAATGCTTCCACAGCGCTGAGTCCACATACGGTACAAAAATACCTGACTTGATCTTGCTAGTTAAAAGACTTCCCTTTTTATTTTTTTTACATACATTTTTTTACATACATTTTTACCAATTTTTTTTTTTTTTATATAATTTTTAAATAAATTAGACATATATATTTAGCAGCATTTTTTCAAGTTACTTCATAACAATGTATTGAATTATATTATTTCAATGTATTTCCATTCAAATCTAATCTTAGTTAGATCATTTTTACGTAAGAATACCTGGGAACCTAATATAGTCCTAAATTCAGTTAAATTTCCGAAATACTGCTGTCACAAGAGTATAAGTTACATAACAAATAACACAAATAGAACATGGAGACATCTATAGAGAACAGGGACAATGGACAATTTCAGTAACCCTTTTTAAATAAAATTAGGTCAGCATGGAGCCACCTTAGGAATAGGATTATCAATATATTACCAAGTAGATATATCTATGCCAGGGTATTGTTTACTTGTAGGAGTCAACCCTATTATGTATAATAATCAAACCACGTTGCCCATATCTTATCATAGGTATAAATATTGCTGTCTTTATTATATTGGATTTGGGCTTTAATATCTATTAAAGTGGGAAGTTTATTTGTATAATTGTATAATTATTTACTGTGCTCACAGGAGGAAAAAGAGAAAATGGCATTAGGGCAAGATAACGAGAGAGAGATTTGAAGGAAAAAGTAAAGAGGGAGAAAGAAATGGGGAAAAGAGATAAGGAAAATATAGAAAGGGTAAGAAGGTAAACTGATTTAAATCATGCTCTCATCTCAACATATCTATTAAGATTTTTCTCATATATAAAACACTGGATCACGTTAATTTCTCATAATGTATTATGAATAAATACATATTAAGACTCACTTCCTATTATTAAATACTGATCTTGTTATATTTCTTACCTCTTAGCCGTAAATCACCACCAGCGACTGATTACCCCTGAGATTTATTTTCTTTTTTTGCTTTTTTATGTGTAGACCTCTCAGGGTAACCACCTGTAAGATATGTATTCTTTTGTTGTGGTGGTGTTACTGTATTGCTTGTTTTTAATGTTGTATTGTTGTTTGTGTAGTTTTTGTGGAGACATCTATGGAGAACGGGATTGAATAATCCAGTCTGAAATTATTGGGACCATGTATGGAAAGATATTAATTATAAAAGGTAATAATGTCAATTAAAGTAGCGTCTATAAATGCAAAGGGCTAGAATTCCCTGGTAAAAAGAGGTGTTCTTTATAAAATGTTGATAGAGCATAAAATAGACTTGTGCTTTGTTCAAGAAACTCACTGGAAAGATGAGAAAACATTTTGGAAATTTTCTAGATTTTCATATATTATGAGTGCTAGTATGTTGGGTAAGAAGCGAAGAGGGGTTGCCATTATTTGCTATTCCAAGCTTAAATTTTAACAGTTTCATATAAAAAAAAGATCCATCAGGAAGTTTCTTAATACTTGTTTGTAATGTGAACGACATAATCTATACTTTGGCTAACATATATGCCCCTAATGTATTTTCACAAACATTTTAAAGGAAGATTTTTTGGAAAATTTAAAAAAATCAAAAAAGGGGTGTTACTTATTGGAGGAGACTGTGAAAATAACTAGAGGCTGGATTAACCCTAATGTAAACATTGCAGTTTCTCTGAAACTGCTATGTTTACAGCTGCAGGGTTAACCCTAGATGGACCTGGCACCCAGACCACTTCATTGAGCTGAAGTGGTCTGGGTGCCTATAGTGGTCCTTTAACCCCTTAAGGACCAAACTTCTGGAATAAAAGGGAATCATGACATGTCACACATGTCATGTGTCCTTAAGGGGTTAAGCAATGCAAAAAACAGTTTTCTCCCTTTTAGTCTAGAATGAAAGTTCAATCATTTTGTCACAATGATGTAAAGGAGCTTAAGAGTAGAGCCCCGTTTAGTTCTCAAACAATTAGAAATTTGAATTAGAATTTGAATTAGAATATAAAAGGCGGATGAAGGGAGGGTGCAACGTCAATTCATACAGAACATCGGTCATTTGTATTGTGTTATAACAACTTGCATGAAATAGTACAGTAGTCTATTTTTATGATGCTGCATTGCTGTAAATGGCACCAGGTTCCATATTAATACCCATATGCAGGGTATTATACTATTTTTATTTATCTATTTTTGTCATGCTTTCTGTATGCAGCAAAAAATAAATATATAAATTACTGCTTGTATCATAATGTTGAAATGGTACCATATAATCTCAAAACAAATGTTGTCCCTCAGCATTCCTGTAAAGAATGAATGAATACATTTAAAATATAATATTGCTTAAATGAATATACTTTTTTGTTTATTTTTTAAATCCTTATGCATTTCTGAATAACAGTTAAAACGCAAAATGCATTTTTGTTTCTCTAAAATGACTTGCTGGTTATCCAATGTTTGAAATAAATACTATGCGAATATATTTTTAATTAAAAAATAATTTGATTTAAAAAAAATAAATAAATAAAAATATGGAAATACTATCAAATGTAAAAATAGCAAATAAGTCATAATGTATTCAAGTGTGTCCTTAGAACAACGCCAGTTTAATGGATTGAATCTTTAATCACATCCATGACGAAAAAGCAGAGAGGGAATATCAACATATTTATAATAACCCAATCTTATTTGGCATGCAGTAGGGAGAAGATTGATGGCTTTAATACTTTTATTTGCACTGAAAGTGAAGCACTGCCGATTAAAAGATATTTTAAGTCCCTCTGAAGCTGCTCCTCTGAATTCGATGTTTTAGAAATATGTGGTGGAAGCCCATATCATTAGAACACACACACACACACACACACACACACAAACACACATACACAAACACACATACACACACAATTGAAGATTATACTAGCTTTAGTGTACTAATAATCTTAATTTTAGTAATGAAAGGAGGCGAATATTTGCATATCTTTCTTTACTAAAAACTGCAGCAGCATAGAAACATAACAACCAATCAGAAAAAAGTGATGATGCCCATAAAAGGTCCTGTCTATGACATCACTTCCTCTTTCTTTGAAGCGAAACAATAAATAACAACAATAAACATAATCATATTACGTCAACAGTTCCACAACATATTAGAATAATCAACTCCAGTAGTTCCGTGATGTAGAGGTATGGAAGGTGAGTCTTTGTCTTGATGAGAAGACGTTCACGCTGCAAGAAAAAGAAAAAGGTGAAAGGACTCTGGCATGATAACTTGTCCGCATACAATAAACATTAAGAATCTGATATACCAATGGATACTAGAATGTGTAACATATCAAAATATATTAATTCTAAAGCAATGATATTTAAGAATCTATAAACACAACATAATTCAAGGTACATGTCTAATTATTCAACCTATACAAGATTCTCAAGCTACATGTCTAAGTAGCAAACATACAACCATAACGTACTTGCCTTCCTGAACATAAAGGGCATATTCTGTACAACACAAGAAGACATGGAAGGGATCCTATAGGGTGGGAAATATTCGCCTCCTGTCATTACTAAAATTAAGATTATTAGTACACTAAAGCTAGTATAATCTTCAATTTTACCACGTGACAGGAGGCTTCATATTTGCATTTTTAAAGCTTGGAATTGACCAATGTGAAGGAAGCATGAGATGTTTGGTGAAAATAAAACGTCCTGAATGCACTCTCCCGTGTCCAGTCTGCACAACGCATAATGTCGGTTAGGGAGGCGCCCGCCGTTAAGTCTTGGGAAGCTGCCGCCCCTCTGGCCGAATGCGTTCCGAAGCTGGGTTCAACGCCTGCTAACGATAATAGCCAGCGGACCCATAAAGCCAGTGTTGTCGTAGACACCGGTCCGTGAGGCCTTACGTAAGAAATCAGGAGCTGACCCGTCGAAATATTCCGAAGGGGAGCTGTGATTTCAGACCCACTGGTCTGCCTTGTACTGGAACGTGTGCCGCCGAAATAGCAGATCTGATCACGTTGAGGGATCGATATGATCATCCCAGCGAGAACAGATGGGCTAGGTAGTTAAGGATCAGTGGAACAGTGGCAGTAAAGGGATCGGAATCCCTTTCCATACACCAATCACTCCAGGCCGACCAGGCGGATATATAGCATTTCCTGATGCCTGGAGCCCATGAGTCCCATAGGAGGTCTTTAGTAGATTGCGATAGGCCATGGACTGACCAGGATCCCCTAAAATCATCCAGGCCACTAGCGCCCGTTGTCCTTCCAGGACGAGGGAATGGTCTTCCCCTTGAGGTCCCGTCAGAAGTAGAGGGAAAGTAGGGAGTATAAGGGGGTTTTATGAGACATCTCCAGGATTTCCGGGAACCACGGCTGGCTCTGCCCAAGCGGTGTTGTGAGCAGGAGTGATATCCTGTGGGTGCGTGTGTATCGGAGCACCCTTGCTATTGTGGAGAACGGCTGGCTTACTTTTGCAGGGATCCATCTACCGCGTCGCATCCGGAGGAAGAGCCAAAGATCGCTTTGCCAATCCCAGCTTGTATGTGAAGTAACCACCATCGAAATTCCGTCCTCACTTCTGCTGACAATGGGATCCAGTGGTCATATGAGTGACCGGTGCGTACGTATCTCGCCAACAGGCATTGCATGGCCCTGTAGTGTATTGGGCCAGGGAACATCGCTTGTATGGAGGAGGAGAAGAGTCCCACAATCCGGCGAGTATCTTGAGAGGAATCGTATCCAACCTTAGAGCGCATCTGATACCTTTCCCTATAGAGGCGATCTTTGCCGTAGACCGACGCAGAAAGCAGTTCTCCAAGTCGATGTCGAAACCGAGGAACTGGCCCGACTCGGAGGGATAAGCGATCTTTGTCTGTGTACTACAAAACCCATGGATTCTAGAAAGTGAACGACAATTTTGTCTGCAATCGTAGCCTGGATTCGCAAAGGATCAGCAAGACTTCCAGGTATACGAGATATCGCACGCCCAAATTTTCGGATGCGTGCCCTCACTGGTTTTGGTAGCATCGTGTACACCACGGAGTCGTAAACTGCCATGTTTGTCCTCACCACTGGAATCGGACGAAAAGTTGGCAGTCTAGGGTGACGGATACTGACAAGTATGCGTCCTTGAGGTCCAGATGTGTAAACCAGTCGTTATCGCTTAGGAGGTCTTGTAGAAGATTAATTTCCTCCATCTTGAAGTGTTTGTATACCCCCTGTAGGCGTTCCATTGATGGTAATTATTAATTATTATTAATTATTCCACCACGTAATTATTGCTAAGGAAGCCTTCCCCTCCGGTGCATATAGAATTGCGCCCTTCTTGAAGAGGGGGTGCGGATTTCTTTGTCCACGAGGCGTTCCTGTTCCGCCAGCATGCGTATTGGAGGTGAAGGGGTGACCTGAACGGCTGTGATAAAAACTCTATGACATAGCCCTGTACTGTCTGGAGAACCCAGGCGTCTTTGGTAATTGTCTCCCAATTCTGTAAAACAGAGACAGGGTGCCGGTCATTAAAATTGGAAACAGTTGGTTATATAGGTTGACTCACTATTAGAGAAGCGGCCACGGCCCGACCTCTGAAGCCTCTGGTACTATCCGCGTCTCTGTAGGATGAGGTCCTTTGTGTAGTAGATGGGAGAAATATGAGGACTGTGTATACGAACTGGAACCTGTCGCCCAGAAGCAGCTGGTGGCTCGTTTCCGCTACCGACCAGTCCTCCCAAAAACACCTTTCCCTGTAGGGGTGTGGAAGACTTGTTTTAGCAAGGTCTGGCTTTAATTTAGTGTGGTGAATAGATCCATGTGTGTCTTGAGTTCTGCAATGAACACTACGTCAAATAGTAGGCTTTGTGCTTTTGGATTGAATTATTTCCGTACCTAAGTCCAATAGTGTGTTGTCGATACGGACCAGTACAGATTTGCATCTTTTGGCGCATAGTGCGTCATTTGCGTTGCCCAGGAGGCATATCGAGCATTGAATCCATTCTCCGAAGGTGGCAGGGTTGAGTTGTGTACCCTGGTTGAGCGCCGGATCCGCAAAATAGAGCATCTTTGCAATTAGGCCAGGCGTAACTGCCACTTTGTCTGGTAGCAGTGGTCTGGGGTATTCGGCCTTGAGGCGTGCGCATACTTCCATCTCCAGAGGGTTGCGCAGCCAATTGTGTTCGTCCCGGGGGTTTGGAGCCCTTCCCTTGCCGTTTCGACTTGGAGACTTTTGGGCCTGAGGCCTCCATCAAGCAGTTTGGGGCAGAGCTCACCACAGAAACTTCTCCACTGAGGCCACTACTGCGGCGTTTATCATTGCCTAGAAATCTTGGGAAGGTTGAGAGTGTCCTCCATGACTCGTTCCCGTCCTGTTGGGGGGTAGTGGTAGTCATTGGGAGTAACATAGAAACATAGAAACATAGAATGTGACGGCAGATAAGAACCATTCGGCCCATCTAGTCTGCCCAGTTTTCTAAATACTTTCATTAGTCCCTGGCATTATCTTATAGTTAGGATAGCCTTATGCCTATCCCACGCATGCTTAAACTCCTTTACTGTGTTAACCTCTACCACTTCAGCTGGAAGGCTATTCCATGCATAGTGAAGTAATACTTCCTGATATTATTTTTAAACCTTTGTCCTTCTAATTTAAGACTATGTCCTCTTGTTGTGGTTGTTTTTCTTCTTTTAAATATAGTCTCCTCCTTTACTGTGTTGATTCCCTTTATGTATTTAAATGTTTCTATCATATCCCCCCTGTCTCGTCTTTCCACCAAGCTATACATGTTAAGATCCTTTAACCTTTCCTGGTAAGTTTTATCCTGCAATCCATGAACCAGTTTAGTAGCCCTTCTTTGAACTCTCTCTAAGACATCAATATCCTTCTGAAGATATGGTCTCCAGTACTGTGTACAGTACTCCAAGTGAGGTCTCACCAGTGTTCTGTACAATGGCATGAGCACTTCCCTCTTTCTACTGCTAATACCTCTCCCTATACAACCAAGCATTCTGCAAGCATTTCCTGCTGCTCTATTACATTGTCTGCCTACCTTTAAGTCCTCAGAAATAATCACCCCTAAATCCCTTTCCTCAGATGTTGAGGTTAGGACTCTATCAAATATTCTGTACTCTGCCCTTGGGTTTTTACGTCCAAGATGCATTATCTTGCACTTATCCACATTAAATGTCAGTTGCCACAAATCTGACCATTTTTCTAGTTTACCTAAATCATTTGCCATTTGGCTTATCCCTCCTGGAACATCAACCCTGTTACATATCTTAGTATCATCCGCAAAAAGACACACCTTACCATCAAGACCTTCTGCAATATCACTAATAAAAATATTAAAGAGAATGGGTCCAAGTACAGATCCCTGAGGTACCCCACTGGTGACAAGCCCAAGCTTCGAATATACTCCATTGACTACAACCCTCTGTTGCCTGTCACTCAGCCACTGCCTTACCCATTCAACAATATTGGAATCCAAACTCAAAGATTGCAGTTTATTGATAAGCCTTCTATGTGCAACAGTGTCAAAAGCCTTGCTGAAATCTAGGTAAGCAATGTCTACTGCACCACCCTGATCTATAATTTTAGTTACCCAATCAAAAAAATCAATAAGATTAGTTTGGCATGATCTCCCTGAAGTAAACCCATGTTGTCTCTGATCTTGAAATCCATGTGTTTTTAGATGTTCAACAATCCTATCCTTTAACATGGTTTCCATCACTTTCCCCACTACTGAAGTAAGGCTTACTGGCCTATAGTTGCCAGACTCCTCCCTATTACCTTTCTTGTGAATGGGCACAACATTCGCTAACTTCCAATCTTCTGGGACTACTCCTGTTAACAATGATTGGTTAAATAAATCTGTTAATGGTTTTGCTAGTACACCACTAAGCTCTTTTAATAGCTTTGGGTGTATTCCATCAGGTCCCATTGACTTATTTGTCTTTACTTTTGACAGTTGAAATAGAACCTCTTCCTCTGTAAACTCACGTGTAATAAATGACTCATTTATCCTTTTTTTTTAACAGAGGTCCCTTTCCTTCATTTTCAGCTGTAAATACCGAACAAAAATATTCATTGAGGCAGTCAGCTAGACCTTTATCCTCATCTACATACCTTCCTTCTTTTGTTTTTAATCTAACTAATCCTTGTTTTACTTTTCTTTTCTCATTTATGTATCTAAAAAAAGTTTTGTCCCCCTTTTTTACTGACTGTGCTATTTTCTCTTCTGTGTGTGATTTGGAAGCTCTTATAACTTGCTTAGCCTCTTTCTGCCTAATCTTATAGGTCATTCTGTCTTCCTCACTCTGGGTTTTTTTATAATTACTAAATGCTAACTTTTTGTTTTTTACTATTTTGGCCACATCTGCGGAGTACCACAGTGGTTTCTTGAATTTTTTGCTTTTACTGACAAGCCTAATGCAATTTTCTGTTGCCTTCAGTAGTGCAGCTTTTAAATAATCCCATTTATTTTGGACTCCATTTAAATTGCTCCAGTCTGATAATGACTCCTTTACACATATTCTAATTTTAGAAAAGTCTGTTTTTCTAAAGTCTAAAACTTTTGTTTTTGTGTGGTGTGACTCAGTGTCACGACTAGTAATGTGGTCCAGCACGCAGAAACTATGTAAACATATACATAAGTAAGAAAAGGAAAATAATAGGAAAGAGCGTAAACCGGTCCTTAGAATGGCCGGACTAATACGCTAGAGACAGAGAATGGTCAAAGGGAAAGCCGAGGTCAAGGAAGCCAGAAAATACTCAATACCGATTAAACAAGCCAAGTCAGGGAAACCAGAGATCAGAATAACCAGGGAAACGCCAAGGATCAGGATACCAGGAAATCAGAAACACGAGAATAGCACTTTCAGGAAACCAGGAAACTGAAACCACGACATGGCAAAGTAATGGGGAAAGCTAGGGGTTTAAATACCCCTCTCTAGGCTATGATTGGTCAGAGGGCGACCTCTGACCCCAAAACGTGCGTGTGCGTTGACGTCGTGACGTCACGCACATGATGGTATAATTCTCGGGGGCGGGGCTAGCAATAGACGCGACCACGCGGTCGGCGCCATCTTGGATCTGGGCGCGATGCCCGGAAGAACTACGTGCGCGGTTCCCGGCTCGCCGACGAGCAGGTAAGCTCGTGTAGTCGGAGCGGTCGTGCCGGTCAGGCACGACCGTGAGGCTCGGCGGGCCGGTGACCGCAACAGTACCCCCCACTCGAAGACCGCGCACCGGGCGGGAAGGACCCGGCTTAAGAGAAAAGCGGTTGTGAAACGACCGGATAAGACGGGGCGCATGGACCCGGTCAGCAGGAACCCAACAACGTTCCTCGGGACCATAACCCTTCCAGTCAACGAGATAGGACAAGACACCTCTGGATAATTTGGAGTCCATGATAGAATGGACTTCGTATTCTTCTTGATCACCCACTACCAAGGGCGGAGGAGGAGTGGATACCCTGGTGTAGCGATTGCAAGTAAGGGGCTTGAGCAGAGACACATGGAAAGTATTCGCTATTCTCATATGAGCCGGTAGTGCCAAAGAATAGGTCACTGGATTAATACGTTGGGTAACTCGAAAGGGACCAATGTACCGAGGGGCAAATTTCATGGATGGGACCTTAAGCTTGATATGTCTCGTGGAGAGCCACACCCTGTCACCTGGAAGATAGACAGGATTAGCGCCCCGTTTCTTGTCAGCTTGGACCTTTGCTCGGAATGAGGCTTTTTGCAGAGCTGAATGGACGGAATCCCAGGTATCATGAATCGATTCTAAACGGGTGTCCAAAGCGGGGATTTCTGTGTCTGAGAATGCAGAAGGTAAAACAGCGGGGTGATAACCCTGATTAACAAAGAATGGACTGTGATTAGAAGATTCATGAGTGGCGTTGTTTCTGGCGAACTCAGCCATGGGTAAGAGCTCATACCAGTTAGATTGATTGGCATTTATAAAGCAACGTAAATAGGCTTCTAAAGACTGATTCGCCCTCTCTGCTGCTCCATTTGTTTGAGGGTGATAAGCTGATGAAAAGGAGAGTTCGATGCCCAATTGTTTGCAAAAGGAACGCCAAAACCTAGAAACAAACTGGGTACCTCTGTCAGATACTATGTTTTTGGGTACACCGTGCAACCGAAAGATCTCTCTCAAGAATATTTGAACAAGATCTTGAGCAGATGGTAATTTCTTAAGTGGGACGAAATGTGCCATCTTCGTGAATCTATCAATAACCATAAGGACTGTATTAAACCCGTTTGAACTGGGTAGATCCACAATGAAATCCATGGCCAAGTGGGTCCATGGAGTACTAGGTATGGGCAGTGGTTGTAACAGTCCAGGAGGTGACCTAGGAGGAACTTTAGAAACTGCACATATTTGACATGCCCCAACATAATCTTTGATATCGTTTCTAAGAGCAGGCCACCAAAATCTCCTGGAGACGGCTGAGAGAGTTTTATGGACTCCAGGATGGCCCGCTGTGAGGTTGTCATGGAACAAATCTAGTACCTTCTTTCGAAACTGAGGTGACACATACAGTTTGTCCGGAGGTTTTCCCACAGGTGCCTGAGTTTGATCTGCTATTATGGCACAGAAGAGTGGAGAAGACACTTCGGAAACAGTAGTGGCAATGAGGCATTCAGGAGGTACAATAGGATATATCTCCTGTTCTGGTACTTCATCTGTCTCAAACTGCCGAGAAAGTGCTTCTGCCTTGGTGTTTTTAGTACCAGGCCGGTACGTAATTACGAAATTGAATCGGGAGAGGAACAATGACCACCTAGCCTGACGAGAGGACAGTCTCTTAGCGTCCCCAATATAAGCCAAATTCTTATGATCAGTAAAGATCAAAAGTGGCTCTTTGGAACCTTCTAAGAGATGCCTCCATTCCTTAAGGGCAAGTACAATGGCCAAAAGTTCCCTATTCCCTATGTCGTAATTCCTCTCTGCAGGTGTGAGTTTGCGAGAGTAAAATCCACAGGGATGTAAAGGCGTATCAGGACTTTCTCTTTGAGACAGAATGGCTCCAACTCCTGTTTCTGATGCATCCACCTCTAGGATAAATGGTTTGGATGGATCAGGATGGGTCAGGACAGGTGCTGAGGAAAATAAAAATTTTAATTGTTCAAATGCCTCTCTTGCTTCTTTGGGCCAAGATATACAATTTGTTCCTTTTTTTGTTAAATTGGTTATAGGGGAAATCACGGAGGAAAATCCCCTTATGAATTTGCGGTAGTAATTTGCAAAACCTATAAAGCGTTGAGTAGCTTTAAGGCCCTTGGGTAATGGCCACTGTAAGACTGCCTCCAGTTTACGAGGATCCATCTGGAAACCAGACGGAGATATAACGTATCCAAGGAATTGTATCTCCGTTTGGTCAAACTGGCATTTCTCCAGTTTACAGTAAAGGCCGTTTTGTAACAGGGTTTTCAGTACAATTCTCACATGTTCGTGATGTGTCTCTAGGTCTGGGGAATAGATGAGAATGTCGTCCAAATACACTAGAACGAACATGTGAAGGTACTCTCTTAGGACATCGTTAATAAAATCCTGGAATACCGCTGGAGCGTTACATAATCCAAACGGCATAACCAGGTATTCGTAATGTCCCATTCTGGTGTTAAATGCGGTCTTCCATTCGTGACCGTCCTTAATCCTGACTAGATTGTATGCACTTCGGAGATCGAGCTTGGTAAAGACTCGAGCTCCCTTCAATCTGTCGAATAGCTCTGATATAAGGGGAATAGGGTAGGCGTTTTTAATGGTAATCCTATTCAAACCCCTATAATCAATACAAGGGCGTAGGTCTCCTTCTTTTTTAGAGACAAAGAAGAATCCAGCCCCGGCTGGTGAGGAGGACCTAGGGATATGACCCTTTCTGAGAGCCTCCTTAATGTATTCCTCTAAACAAAGATTTTCCTGGGGGGACAAGGCATAGATTCCTCCCTTGGGAGGCATAGTCCCTGGTAATAAGTTTATAGTACAGTCATAAGGTCTATGAGGAGGTAACCCTTCTGACTGGACCTTGTTAAATACCTCTTTCAAATCCATATACTGTTGTGGAATTTGTGTGGTCAAGGGAGGTGTAACAGGAACATTAATGGTGCCAATAGGTTGTGGGATTTGTTTAAAGCAGACACCTTTGCATCTCTCACCCCAACTCACAATCTCTCCTTCAATCCAATCCAAACGTGGATTGTGTTTAAGGAGCCAAGGGAAACCGAGTATTATCGGAACTGTAGGTGAAGAGATAATTTGAAAGGTCATTTCTTCAGAATGGAGAACACCCACTGAAACAGTGATTGGCAGAGTTTCGTGTGTGATGAAAGGCTGGGTAAGAGGCCTCCCATCAATGGCCTCGACTGCTATAGGTTTCTCTTTATGTCTTAAGGGCAGGAGATGTTTTGCAGAGAATTCTTTGTCTAGGAAATTCTCCGCTGCCCCAGAGTCAATCATAGCCTCACATTGAACAGTAGTGTTCTCGAAAGATAAGGTTACTTTGATAAGGAAACGGTTCTTAGTCAATTTAGGGGACATATACATCACACCTAAGGTCGGTCCCCGTACGTGCCTTAGGTGTGCAAGTTTTCCGGCCGAACCGGGCATGACGACCTTAGATGCCCCTTCTTGCCACAATACATACATAACCCCTCGTTACGTCTGTGTTGTCTCTCTGCCTCAGTGAGTTTAGCACTACCCAATTGCATGGGTTCAGGTTCTGGAAGAGGCGTTTGGCTACTCACCACTGGATTAGAGAAACGAGGGGCTATGGACAAATTAGAGCGTCTGTTACGTTGTTTGTTTTTCTCTCTCTCTCTGAGCCGGTTGTCAATGTCTATCATGTAGGCAATAAACTCGTTAAGATTAACCGGAAGGTCTCTAGCTGCAGTCTCATCGTGTATATTCTCAGCTAAACCTTCAGAGAAAGCAGCCACCAGACCGCTATTGGTCCAATCAACCTCAGACGCTAATGTCCTGAACTCTATAGCATAATCGGCTACAGAACGACTGCCTTGCTTGATTCGCATAAGGGCTTTGGCAGCGTTCTTCTCCCTGCCTTTAGGTTCAAATGTAGCTTTAAAGGCCGTAAGAAAAGTATTGTAATCACGGGCTACTGCGTCACCACTTTCCCATAAGGGGTTAGCCCAGGTCAAAGCTTTTCCAGTTAATTGGTTCATCAGATAGCCTATTTTTGATCTATCTGTTGGGAATGAACCTGGGGAGGCCTCAAAGTGGTATTCAATTTGGTTTAAAAAACCTCTGAATTTCTTAGAATCACCTCCATAGCGAGGGGGCGGTGACAAGGTTATGGACGGTGGTTTATGTGGTACGGGAACCACTACAGGTGGCGGAACCACAGGTGGTACCGGAGGGACCTCTAAATAGGCAGTCCTCTGGAGCAAGGTCTGAAATGCCTGGGCAAATTGGTCTAACCTGTGGTCCATATCCTCCACCCTACTCTCACATGCGATCATATGCTTGCATAGTTCTGCAGGATCCATGGCCATGTCGTAATGTCACGACTAGTAATGTGGTCCAGCACGCAGAAACTATGTAAACATATACATAGGTAAGAAAAGGAAAATAATAGGAAAGAGCGTAAACCGGTCCTTAGAATGGCCGGACTAATACGCTAGAGACAGAGAATGGTCAAAGGGAAAGCCGAGGTCAAGGAAGCCAGAAAATACTCAATACCGATTAAACAAGCCAAGTCAGGGAAACCAGAGATCAGAATAACCAGGGAAACGCCAAGGATCAGGATACCAGGAAATCAGAAACACGAGAATAGCACTTTCAGGAAACCAGGAAACTGAAACCACGACATGGCAAAGTAATGGGGAAAGCTAGGGGTTTAAATACCCCTCTCTAGGCTATGATTGGTCAGAGGGCGACCTCTGACCCCAAAACGTGCGTGTGCGTTGACGTCGTGACGTCACGCACACGTTGGTATAATTCTCGGGGGCGGGGCTAGCAATAGACGCGACCACGCGGTCGGCGCCATCTTGGATCTGGGCGCGATGCCCGGAAGAACTACGTGCGCGGTTCCCGGCTCGCCGACGAGCAGGTAAGCTCGTGTAGTCGGAGCGGTCGTGCCGGTCGGGCACGACCGTGAGGCTCGGCGGGCCGGTGACCGCAACACTCAGTCACTGTTCTTATATTAAACCACACTGACTGATGATCACTGGATCCTAAACTTTCACCTACAGTAATATCTGATACCAAATCTCCATTTGTTAACACTAAATCTAGTATGGCCTCTTTACGAGTTGGCTCCTCAACGACTTGTTTTAGAGACAATCCCAGTAGGGAGTTTAGAATATGTGTGCTTCTGGCACAAGTAGCTATTTTTGTTTTCCAATTCACATCAGGAAGATTAAAGTAGTGTTTGAGGGTCAGCACGTAGAGGTGCTAAACTCCAGGTAGAATTGGGGATCACCCAGGTTAAATGGCTTGAATTGCCTGCTTTAGATTGTCTGAGTGTATGAATACTTGTGCCAAGGGTCACAGAGGGGTCACCTCTAGTAGTTTAATCCGGCTACTGAGAGTTGTGGCACAGGCGTGACTGACTGGTAGTGTCGGTCTGGTTAGCCGGGTTCACCACAAATGTACGCCAGATCTGTATGCACGGTTTTTAACTATACAGGCTTATTATAGAAGCGCGTGCAGCCTGTCTCCTTAAGGTCTGCCGCCGCAGGACCCACATGTATTCGGCTGGCGTTCATCCCAGGTGATGTGCCATGGTAACCCAGAGGACACCCATATTAGAAATATTGGCACCTTACAAGCATTGCATGCATATCTGTGGGTCACCCCAGGTGGTGTACCATGAAAATTACCCAGAGGACACCCACGTTCAATATGTACACTAGGTACAGTAAATATACATATATGTATCCCTGTGAAGGGTACTTGGCAATACACTCAGTTTCCTTAATGATCCTGCCTTCAAATCGTATCCCGCAAGAGGAGTGGTACTGTTGCTTTAATGTAAAACTGACAGGCAGTGTTTAAAACATCCATATATGTACGTAGTAATAGTGGTAAAGTTGAGGCATAGGCCTCTCTGCATATGATTGGGGTTCACCCCGGGTGGTGTGCCGTGGTAACCCAGAGGACACCCACATCAAAGGTAATGGTCTAAGAGTGACCTTGCATGCATATCTGGGGGGTCACCCCAGGTGGTGTGCCATGAAAAAAATACCCAGAGGACACCCACATAAATTTGCACCGTCAGGTACAGTAATATAATATGACCCTCTGTAGGGTACAATAATATAATATAATATGCCCTATGTAGGGTACAGTAGCACAATATGCCCTTGTACAGTGATATAGTTGATCCTTGATAGATTATAGAATTTGTTTTGTATGATAACAGTGATATTGTATGGCCTTCACAATAATTAATTTAGATTGTATGCATGTTCAACATATAATCATCCAGTGTAAGGCACAATGAGAGGGTTATATCCATGAGAAGAAAAAAGTAGTTTTAGCAATGAACGAATGTGTCTTAGAGAGGGGGACCCTTGAAGGGGTTAATGCAGATGCAGGGCGCGGTGATCGGGTGATTCCCGATCTGCCGTGTGAGCAGGGAAGGCGGCCGTCGTGGGTCTCGCGAGCCGCGAGATCCAAGATGACCGCCAGCCGCGTGTGGCAGGGATTACTCGCTCGCGGTCATGAGTAAGAGAAAAAACGCGGCGGAAAAAATGCAATTACCGCCCCGGCCACCATCCACCCGTCCCCACACAGTCCCTTGAGTGTCAGCAGGGCAGGTCCGCGCGGACCGCCAGACAAGAAACAGATATTAAGTAGGAGATACACTGAATATGGGGAGATAGGGAGACAGGTATAGATAGCCAGGTGCAGCAGAGGGATAAATATTTAGTACAAATAAAGATAGAGTAAACATATGAATATACCAGAGAGGTAAAAATACTCTGAGCTGTTGCAGGCTGGAGCAGCAAAGAAAGAGGAAGTGATGTCATAGACAGGGCCTTTTATGGGCATCATAACTTTTTTCTGATTGGTTGTTATTTTTCTATGCTGCTGGAGTTTTCAGTAAAGAAAGATATGCAGATATGAAGCCTCCTGTCATGTGGTAAAATTGTATGAATGCATGATATATTGATGATGTAGGTAATGCCGTTGTACATAAGTCTGAACAATCAGTGTGATAAGTAGTATGCATTATTCCACAGAAAAAAAAAATACATGTACACATTATGTTTATGAAGGTATATAGAGCTCCATGATAACAACATACACAATCATTTATGTATTGGTGTCATAAAACACTCACAGTCATGTCCATAGTGTACGATGACAGAACATCTCATAACTCACAGTAATCTAATGTGTACATGAGTGTGTTACACAGTTCATTTAGCAGTTGATTTTTAATGCGATGTGTTAATGAATGTATCAAACTGTTACACATCACTATAACTCACAGTAATATAGTGTATGTATCAGTATAACAAAGAACTCTTCAGTAACAAAGGTCAATGTAATGTTTTTAAATAACTACGGTATACTTACAAAAAGAAATAAATTATATAAGCCCTAATCAAAGATATATACATAGATCATTTAAGGAAACAATTCAAAAACCATACAATGAAGTGTAGTAGTTATTAAGCCAGAGGTACCCTGGTGCCCTACCACCTCCTCTCTACTTAAGTAATGCTTTCGTTTCTTTACTGGGGTCTGCAGGTGGTGCAAGGCTTTGCTCATTGGCTAAATGTGTTGAGCTGACATTATCAGCCAATGCGCTAGCCATGCCCCTTAGTGCAGGATAGCTAATGGAAACTCCTAGTTGGTTCAAAGGAGATATCCCTTGAGCTGTCTGGTGGACCCAGGTAAAAGTTAATCTATTAGCAAATTCTAAAGCAAAATTCCTGCCTTATATTCCCTAGAGATATTTTTATTCCTTTCAGGTCACCCTCTCCGTATAGCCTTCTTCACTAGTTAAATAGCATCAATTACCCTCTGAAGGCATAAAAAGGTGTTTTTACTCTCCTCTTGGTGCAATGGGCCACTTGACTGGATTTGCACCACCCACACCACCCCCTACCCCCCAGGCCTAAGGCTTCCAGCCCTATCCCTATTACTAACCCAACTCTAACCCTACTCCTTAGCTAACCCTACTCCTAACCCAAACCTAAGCCTACTCCTAACCCAACCCTAACCCTAACCCTACCCCTAACCCTATACTTGAAGTGCAGAACCCAACCAAATTGCCGAAGTCCCGAATTTTGGAATGCCAAACCGAACCGAATTGCCAAAGTGCCGAATTTTGACGAAGCCGAACCACATTTTTTGCCCATGCACATCCCTATTGTGCATTTGGTTTCAAACGGATTGACATTCTTTTAAATTTTGGACAAGTCATTTGAATTTCTGAATTCCAAATCGCCAAGAACTGAGTTTGAAAAGTATAGTGTACAGGATTTATCTAAACAATTTCAGATATAAACAATGGAAAACGTACCCCTCTTTGGTAATTTTAAATATGAAGAGAGATGCATGGGACAAAATGTGTGTACAAATTAAATTCTAGCTGTTAAATTGCATTTGTCAACACGCTCATCCAGCAAGACAAAAGTTTTAGTTTAATATCAGTGGAACATAGGAATGCTGTCAACTCAGCTCTAAGTCCTGTCTTGGTACAGTGCATCCACTGTTAATTTTGAGCTAGGATCAGAACATTTTCTCTTTGTGTTTTCTCTTTCAAAAAATTGAGTGCATAAGAAATTAAACAAAGTAATTCCATCTGGAACTGCAGGGGTTAGAATCAGCATCTTTCACGGACCACGGCATTAATTTAACTTGTGTTTAACATAGCTTTCCTACCCACACCATTAGCATCTTTTCCGCGTAAGACTCTCAATTCATCACTGTCTCTGAGACAGAATGCAGCAAAGTGGGACAGGCCAAGTATGAAAAAATTCTTCAGTTTACGATTTAGCTACACTGTTTTATTTCTTTGTAACAGAAATATTGACACTAAGTGAAATAAATTTATATGGAATACCTTATTACATGATTGTGTACGGATGCAAAATTGGGTTACTTATTACTACAAGAGTACTCCTAATCACATATTGCAAAAACAAATTTCCACTAATGCCCAAGGTGTTTAGGAACATCAGTTGTAAGAGCCTCCGATATATATTCAAAAACTGTGACGTTTGTATTTTCTGTCTATCCCTTAATCTGGGCTTGTTGCAAATAGCATAAATGATGAAGAAATACCTTGGCCTTTGTTACACTTGTAGGCATCTCCTTTTCTTATGGTGCAGATTTAATGTTGCAAGTTTGGGGTTGATGCTGCATGTTCAGTCCTAGCACAGTGTACTGTGAGGTTAATACGGCAGGTTTGGAGTTTCTAATTATTGGTTGATATAATACTCAGAATTCAAATTAGGATTTGGTGAGATCTATAGAACATGTTAGAGTTTAGAGTTGGACATAGGGTTTGATATGTGGCATGGATTTGGGAAGGACTTATGTCAATATAAATGAAAGGGTCCAAAAAGTTTCTCTTGGACTTAAGTAAGACCAATGAGGAGTAGGGTTGCAGAAGTTGAGATTGGAGATAATCAGAGCATGGATAAGTGTTTTAGATGCATCCATTTTGCAAGAAATGGATACAAGTGATGTTTTTAGATGAAAGTGGGAGGATTTGGAGATTGACTGGAGCCAGCAAGTTTGCAGCAACTTCATTTGCATCACCAGTGATTCATTTTCAAGAAGTCATCTGATCATTTATGGAGGAGAGGCAGAATGTGATATGAAGTAGAAGGGAAGAAGAGAGATCAGATTAGAGACATAAATCTATTATTTACATAAACGTGGCAATGGATTTTAAAATTACTGATTGGATCACTCCGAGAAGAACTGTGCAGTGAGAACAGATGTCCCCGAAAAGAACCTTGAATTAAAAATGGTAGCAAGGAGGTGGATGTGCTCAAAGAGAATTGAGAATATAGACCACGTTGTCCACAATCCTTAAAACAGCAGTGAGATATAAAAAAAAAAGAAGCATTAGAGAGTAGTGCCATATAACTTTAACTGCAATCAGGTAATTTATGGATAAGAGGATTTTCTGGTGCTTGTTTTATATAAGTTTGGCAGCTGGTACTTCCCAAACTAGAGTCTCTTCATTCTGCCCATAGAATAGTTGATTCTGGAAAGGGAAGTAGGGAAGCAGCGTCTTCAGGGTGCGCTCAAATTCGTATAGGTGTTAAGTGATGTATATAAAAATAAGAGAAACAAGAAAACAAGAAATTGAATATAGTGTAATATTTCTTTAAACTGGTGAACCAGTAACACTTTGAGAAAGCCTCTTTGGCGAAATGCGTTAGTAGTGTTTTTTTTTTTTTTAAGTGTTTTAAGTTGTATTTTGGTTTTATTAAGTTGGCTTCAAATAAAACACATTTTTACTTTAATTGGACATTCCTAATTGTATCACTGAAGATTTTATCCATAGGATTCACCTTTTCTTTCCTTGGTGGGGAAATATCACCTATGCTGTATGGGATTGAGCAAAACCATGTTTGCTTTTCCTATGTGAGTATACCTCCTTTTATTATTCTCTTTTTATACATAACAGAGAGCACTGTATCCTGTTTTATTGACATTTTTATCTGGAGAAATTCATGCTGCATATTGAAGATAAATACACTTACTCCTGATACCAAATTGATCCATTGACCTGGGACACCCACCCACAAAGGACCAGAAGCACCCACATATCCACAGGCAGGGATGATACCACCCAGGTGTATACATCTGGAGCTGATCATAAGCTCCAGAAAATTGTGAGTGCTTTTCCTTCTATTTTTATCTTTGCCAGTTTAAAGAAATATTACACTATATTCGATTTCTTATTTTTATATACACCTATATGGATTTGCGAGCACATTGAAGGCGCTGCTTCCCTACATCCCTTTCCAGCAGTCAGGTATTTGTTTATTGGAATACTATGTCCTATTCCTTCACGTCTGTGGTATATCTAAGATACAGGTATAGCAGTACATGTGAATGATTTGTGTATATGCCTCAAATGAAATTAATATATACAAACTGAAGCAATGTAATTGTTTTTTGTAGAGAACACGTGTAAGAGAAAGCATGAAAGCCTTATGTTTGCACATTTACATTATTTTACTATTTAATTTGTGTTGATTTAATGAATCAACTTCAGTTTAACAAGATTGATTAGGTTGGAAAGTACTAGTTACATTATATACATATTTTAAAAACAAACAGTAACATGTTTCGTCATTTGTAATCCGAGTTTATGCACGAAGAACTGAATCAGTAATTATTAATGTGCAGTTGTTACATATTTTCAATGTGCAGTTCCATAGAATACATATTTATGTTCCTTTAATGGCAGAAGAAATAAAGCAAGTGAAATGCATAAAAAAAAGAATGCAAGGGCTAGGAAACTTTTATGGGCAGCAAAGCAACTCGAACAAGGTCTGTGTTACCACAATAACATTTCTTCTAAGGCCTCCCCTACGCCTCATCTCTGGCAGTTAGGTGTGAGTCTAAGAGTCATAAATAACGGCATCCTTCAGAGATTGCCAGTGCTTCGTGGATACACTCAGATTGCATATGTGATTTACAGACAGGGAGTGAGGCAAGGAGTTTTCCAAGACAATAAATTCTACGATTAATAAACAGCACTTCACTATTACTGGGCTGCTTATTTATGTTTTTAGAAGTTCTTGTATAGGGCTCCTATCCAAAGTGCATCACAAAAGTTTAAAGGGAAACTAAAGTGCTAGGAAAATAAAGTGGTTCTCCTAGTTTTATAGATCCCTGTAGTGACCCCCTCACTTGCACCCCCTCCCCCGTGGTGCAGAAAGGGTTTAAAACCCCTCCTGTCGCTTACCTTATTCCATTTAGCCTGTGGGAGGGGAGCCTAATGCACATGTGTGGCATTTGCCATGCTCGCATTAGGACTTCCCCGCATTGAATAATACTTTCCTATGGAGTTTTGGGTGATGCTGGATGTCCTCATACATAGCGACAGTGACAGCCAATAGAGGTGGAATTAAACCTGCAATGTAATTATTGCAGTTTATCAAAAACCACAGTTACAGAATTAAGGGACACTGCATCCAGACGACCTCAATGAGCTGAAGTGGTCTGGGTGCCTACAGTGTCCCTTTAAAGAAACACTATAGTATCAGGAAAACAAACACGTATAGTGTCAGGACAAACATGTCCTGGTGTGGCTGTTGAGGTCACCGGTACCCCTTGCTTCGCTTTGAAAAGGTTATTTTACTCTTTGGTCTCACGGTGGCTGGCCCTGCTTCCATAAGAAAGCATTGGGAGGGTATTGCTACTAGAGGCGTTACTGAGCACCAATGAAAACACTGCCTTTTCTCTGAAAAAATTACAAAATTAAAAAAAAGAAGTGCAAAAAACAGAAACTCACTATATGCGCAAGAAAGAGTTCCTTTAAACACTTAAAAAAGCAATATTGAAAAAAAAAAACAATAAATGGAAATAGAATACATCTAAATAACTCAAATGTGAGTATGACATAAAAAGTATACATACAACCTGAGTTGAATATAATAGGAAATAAGAGTAACCAATATAATTCTAGGGTAAAAAATATATAGTGCAATACAATAAGTACCAAGGAGTGTGTAGGGGGCGGAGGGGAGAATCACTGATGTCTGCAGTCATTGCAAGCCCTTCCCTTCTAACTCTGCCCAGACTTTGTATGGCTGTCCAATCACAGACCAATACTGTAAATTAAAGTGCGGCCACGGTGGGTAGGCAGATGTATGCGGTATGTTGCTCTTGGTATGGAATAGTCTATTTTGTACCTGGGAACAGTCTCTATAACAACATTATCTCAATTAAGTTGTAATGGGGACTGGAGTCACTGGGGTCAATTTTACCTTCAGTGGCTAAATGCTTTTAGACCAGTTTAAACCTGTCCCCAAGCCCCATCCACTTTGCCTCCTGCCTCCCCCACCAGATGAGGACACTCTCAGCCTGTCACTGACCACCAGTTGTGAATGATAGTACATAGGAAGGACAAAGCTGTGGGGTTAAAGTTTAAACTTGAAAATAGTTTAACCCCTGAAATTAGGATGACACCCAGGCACTCATTGCACCATAACGACTTCATAGAAATTAAGTTGTGGACAGTAAGGAAGCAATGAGAAATGGGAACAACACACAAGATGTTTAAGCATTTAAAAGTTACTGTCAAACGTATTAGTAATAAATGGATAATTAGTAGCAAATGTACGTTAAAACTAAAACATTTGCAATGGAGTAATACATACCATGAAGATGTTTCTTCAACGCTGTGGAATTGTAGATGTTCTGTGCCTTGGAAACTCAGCCCTGATACAGGATGTTCATATTTAGTATGTGGCGCTCTGTAGTATGAAGTTTTGTGTGAAAGAAGAGTCTACGATGCACCAGGGTAGAAGTACTAAACGTATGAGCCCATAAGGGACTAGAGAAAATTCTGCAGAGTTACAAAAAATTGTGATTTACCAAGCAACAGTAAAAACCTTCATTACAAATAACAGCTATGACATGTTTTAGAGAGAACTGGAATATGAAAGCACCAAAAGGTATATGGAGGCACCAAAGGTTAAACAAGATCCATCTAATGCCATTGTAAAAAAGATACATTCACTCAATTTTCCTGTATTTCACATCGGAAAGGAAGTTGTACTGAGAATTATACAATAGTATTTTTATTATCTTGAATTTTGCTTACATTTTCAAACGTAGGTGCTGAAGGTACAAAAAAAAAAGGCAGTGAATTTGGGTAAAAGAGGTACATACATACCAGACACAGAGTAGCCAAAAACATATATGTGTTGATACAAGACATTTTAGAATATTTTGAAACCTATATTCCACATCTAGAAGTAAAGGCTTGTACATAGGATGGTTCATTCGGCGCAAGAATGTCCATCCCTGAATATGCAGTAGGATTCAGTATGTAATACTCTTCTCAAATGTAGACTAGTAGAGCCAAGTAAGTCACCCACGAGGTGCAGATTTCATTCGAGGCTGGTCTTAAGTTGGGAAATGTCAAGAATACATTCTTTGCATTTTTTTAATTTTATTTTTTAAAGTTCAACAATTATCATAAAATGAATGACAGCTTTCCTTTTACTAAGTATAGCAACGCATAAATGTGATGCGGTACAAATGTTTGGGCACCAACATTTTTTAATTTTCATTAATTCTAGTCTGTTAAAATATTTATTCGTAAAAGGTGAAGAAAAACAAATGACTGTCAGTGAGTGTGCTTTACTGGTGGTGTCATTTTTTTTTCTTATCATATTTCAGTTTAAAAATATATATTCTTGACATTAAATTCTAGCAGCAGTTATAATGAAAAAAGGCTGCAGAGAACATATGTTGTCAGCTGCTAATCATAATCTGTAGTTTTTTCAGCTGCTCCCAACACTTCTGTTAGAAAGAGGAATAGTTTCCTTGAAATCCATGGAACATTGCATGTTGACTATAAATATATCTTATTTCAGTTTCATTATAAAAAAGGAAAAACAATAAAAACTGCTGAATATGTTGAAAAATGGTCATGTTTCTAAAGTGCTGTATGATACAATTTATTATGACAGTGCCGCTGTATTGTGCTGATATGTACTATGTTGGACATTTGGAATGTTTTACAATTCTGTGAAACATTGTAAATCAGTATTGATGGTTTTTTTGTTTTTTTTTTGTGACTCTTTTCTTGTCTTCAGGCAATCGAATACCTTTTTATATGATCAGCTTACCAGTAAGTACAGGATGCAGTTTGACTTAGAATAAAAAGGCCATTCTTATTGCTATATCGGTCTCAGCTTGTTAGTAAATCCATTATCGGAATAAAATAATTATAGTTCAAATAGCCACTTACTCATCTGTGATTTTTTGGACTATTAAATGTATAATATTTAGATGATTTGCCCATTCTATGCATTTTTTTTCCAGTGATAAATTAAGGTGCAGAGTAAATATTTAAAGCCATGTCCCATTCTGCCAGAATGTCTCTAAGCTGTCATATTATAGCTTTAAATATAAAGCATTTTTATGTCACTTTCTCCTGAAGGCCTTTAAAAAGACATTGCATTTCATGCAGGATGTCACTTCTAGGTAAACGACATGCCAAGATTGGCTCTGATCCCTGGAGAGGCAAGTGAAGATGAAAACACAATTTTTTTAAATGTTTTTTTTTTTTTTTGTGTATGTAGGTTTTAACAACAAGTGGTTACATTTTAGTCTGTGTACCTTTTGAAACGGTTTGTAGTATCTTTTTTAGATTTCCAAAATAAGCAGTAAATTACAAATTGAAAGCTTAAGTCATCAAAAGATATAATAATCATTCAGCTATTGAATAGAGCAGTGAATAGTGAAATGTTATCTTCAATAATGCCTGGACCCATTTGCCATGGAACAAGACAATAAGAAAATTCTTATTTATACATTTTTTATGACTATTAAATGAAAGCGGCTGAATCCCTTATATGAACATTAAAAATGATACTCGTTGTAGGAAAATAAATGTATATGAGAGCAATATACCCATAAAAACTTGGAGTATGGTATACCTGTTAACAGTTTAAGGACCTAGGTGGAGAAGAAGAGACACTTTTAGATGACATTCAGAATACTCTTCTCAGAGTTGAGGTATTTTAGCAATATGTTGTGGTCTAGATTGTATTTGAGAAAGCTACAGTGAGTCACAAAATCTAATCAAACCAAGTAGATTTGTTGGAGTCATCTGTCTTAACAAAGCCAGTTCCTTCTTTCTCCTACAGCCCCATCGCCATTAGTCATCTTATTGTACGCTTATGTGTTATTTGCTGAAATTCAAAGTTCCCTTTTACTGTATATAGTTTATCCCCTCTTGTATTTAAATAATATCAGAGTTATTTTAAAAACTAGGATTTGCTAGGATTAATTACTTAAATGCAAATTTTAGGTCAAGTGGACACGCAAAGAAAATAGTTGATTTAGAGAATTATTCAGCTATGTATTATTTATTTTAAGTTTTTGTGTGTGTGTGCATCTATTCACGAACAGAGCAAAATACTTGAGTAGCAAAGAGCAGCTGTTAATACGGCATTGAGTACAGAGGACTTAGTCACTATTCAACACCATCGACTAATTTGGCAAAAGTGTTAGTCTCTTCCCATTAGTTGTTCGCTACACGGCTGACCTGATGTCTGACAGCACTTACAGGCATTCCCCGTCAGGTTGCTCACTGCTTCCCTAAGTGTTTTAGCAGACATCAACAATGTCAATGATTAATCAACTGTTATGTTGTCAATTTTTATCGAAGACTGTGATTTGGGAGCTTTTAACCTTGTTTGCTGGGGAAACGATTGCATGAGTCAAATGAATACAATACATTAAACTTTACAGTTTACAATAAACAACAGGGATAGCAACAAAGCAACTGAGAAAGCAACAAGCCACAATATGCAGTTATTAATTATGGTGCTTGGAGTGTGCTTTAACATGTTAATGTATACTATGGCCTTTTCAAAGCCTTTCACAATATCCATAGTAGATACAGTTTACTATACTTGATGCTGATTTTGAATATTGAAACTCTAAAAGAAATAAAAGCCTCAAGTATCAACTTGCACCTGTATCCCATAAATCTTGGACAATGTCAGAACCCTTGTAAGTTGTATATGGTGTGATGCATTATATGGTAACTATTGCCACTTGGCCCTCATCGCCTCATCAAGGAATTAGGGATCACAACATTGCGCATCGTATTTACCTTCTTCCTTTTCTCTTGTCCCTTACAGTGCACCACCAATCTGGTCAGTCTGCTTCCAGTTTTTGTTCCCCACTGGATTAGAATTTCTCTGACTTATCACTCAGTGACCACAGTGATTAACTCGTATAAGAAGTTTTTCTGCTATCTTTGGGTGGAAGATGCGTATACTTAAATCTGCTTTATAGCAGCACTGATTTACCTCTGACTCCTTTTGTTAACTGTTCTATTCTCTTTCTCTACATCTTTTATTTCCTCACCTTTAACATACCTGAGCTACAACTAAGTTCAGCAAGTCATAGAATCCAAAGCAACAAACCTGCAAACCTGTTCAATCTATTCACATTACATGTTCAAGATGTCTTGGGGAAATCAGAACTCAATCAGTTTCATGATATTTCTTCCAAGAAACACACCACAAGGAGAGGGTGACTCAAAGACTACTTGATGGCCATTGTATGCATGATAATAACCATGTGGCAATGCGTTCAGACTTTGCTATTTTATATGCGGAAATATCACCTTCAGTACTACAGACACATAGGTGAACCCAGAAAGCAAAGCCTATAGCTATATATATGTATTACATTAACTTTTATCTTTTATCAATTTAAGTTATTTTTAATTATTTTTATACTTTAATGTCCATGCTGAGAACAATATGTAGGAGACACAATTTAGAAAGCAAAGGATAGAGTCAAAACATAACTCCATGATTGGAACAAGCAGAGTAGATTTACCTATGCCACTTTTTAAAAAAGCAAGACATGATTTTGATCAGTTGATCTATCAAATCATTACATTTAAAACAGAGGGAATTATCCTCAATAAGACAGTTGATGCTTTAGAACCAGCTGGTAAAAAATGAAAAAAAGAATATATGATTTGTGGTAATGAATGTTTCTCTTTTTTTAGATCTGTAGATTCCGTGGAAGATAAGTTTGCTTTTTAATTATGTCGTATTTGGATTTCTCTGGGTTAAATATATACTTTACAATCCGAAATGTACAAATTCATCTTTATATATTGGTCATATTGTGTGTAGAGTATGTACTCCTCCTTTATCTCAAGTTTCATTATTTTTTTATATCCCAGATATTAGATATCCCATCTATTAGACCGTAGATGTGTTTTGTAGTTCATATACAGCTCTGTAAAATATGACCATATCCTTTAAAATTAGATATTTTGTGGCACAGGACCCATGAGTCTAAGGAGAACATGTGAGAAATATCCTGAATAGTTCCAAAATAAATGCAGAATCCCAAATCCCAGGTATGTAATGTTTCATCCACTTACACAGATGTTTAACCTACACGACCAGTTATTGAACTTAAAATTAAATGTGGACAAATCAAAAGTGCACTGAAACTGAAATATTGGGATATGGGTCACCCAGACCTGTCTTTCCTTTATCAATGCAATTGTATACTTCTCTTGAATAAACCTAAAGCAGAGATAGTACTCTCTAATTTTGTGGCTGGGGCGAATTGAGGCTGTCACGATAAGTCTTCTACCTCTGGTCCTCTATTTGTACCAGGCTGTACCAACACCTTTATAAAACTTTTTTGGTGTTCTTTTAGCTACATTGAGTACTACATTGAGTACTACATTGAGTACTACAGAGCTAGGGAAGAGACGGCAAGAGGAACAGGAGGTCACTGCCCCAGAGGCCACAAGCATACAGGGTTTGTGAAACACAGCACTATTCTAACTTGTTGAAAACATCAAATATTTCAGCAGAGTCCTGTCAGATCAAAGCAGAAGACAGAAATTTTGCAAGACATTTGCTAGCTAAGTCCTGGGTCTGTGCGCTTGTAATGGTATCTATTAATTAATGACTTTACATCATAAAGAAAGCATATTTAGTGTAATGCTTTGGAGGCACCACTAGGGGCAGTGTGTAGGAAGACGTGCTTCTGGCAGTGACATCACAGGCCAGCCTACTTACACTGAATAAAAACCAGATGTAGGAGAAACTCTGTCTCTTTTTGCCTGTACCTGACTGGACCTAAGATGTAGTACCAGCTCTGACTTAACCCCAGCCAAAGGGCTGGGGCCTTGTAAGTAATATAAATCCATTGTAAAATATAGCAATTGTAATAGCCTTTTGTAAAACATTTAGCAACCTTTTGTAAGTAATTTTGTATTGTATAATTATTGTGGTAAATTGACATTCTGCTAGCATCTGTTTATTTATTATAGTTATATTAAATATACATTTACTATTACAACGTTTTGTGTATTTTCTATCCACATATTCAACCATAATACCATGAACTATAAAAATATTAATGTTGTTCTGTATTGCTTAATTATTATGTATTAAGAGATTAATATTCATATTTAGGTCACAACCACAACAGCGCTTAAGGACTGGACTACCCCCTGGGATATTTCTTGGGAAACTGCGATATCTGGGGCCAACATGACTGCCAGACTTTGAGAGGTATGAAAGATAGGGAGATGTTTGTAAGTCGCTGTTGAATATAACACACAGTGTGGATATAGTGGAGTCGGTGGAGTTTAGAGAAATAGAGTTTTTTTTTAAAAACTCTCCCTCATGCTGCCTAGGTCAAGTTGTCATGACTCCAGCTGCCTCCGACACATCTACATATCATCTGTACCATATAAGCAGAACCATCAACATGGAGATCTGTGAGTTTTGTGTGCAAATAAAGCTATTTATTTGTACCTGTATTTCCCCTTTAAGAAAAACTAATCAAGAGCCATAACAACTACAGTCTGCTGTAGTGGTTATGATGCCAAGAGCGCTCTGGAGCCCTCCCCAGGGCCGCCATCAGGGAGTGACAACCATGATGGTTGTCACGGGCCTCGCGGCCCTGGGGGCCCCGTCCAGACGGGCCCTATGTTTAGCGGTAGTTTTAATTCATTTGAAACTGATTTGCCAAGTCTATTGACAGCCATCCTTTAAGCTTAGCCCTGTCTAAATGTATAAAATTATATATATATATATATATATATATATATATATATATATATATGTAAAATCCTTAAAGTGTTGCAGGCATATCTGCAAGTAAAACTCTCTGAAGCCTCGTACATAATCTTATAATAAAACATTTAACAACATCTGCATTGCTGTTACTTTGCTCCAATATTTGGACTGCTATGCTGTGTATTTTGGATTTTTAACATGGATGAATACATTTGCTGGGTTTTAACCTATTGCACTTGTTGGATACATCTTGCAGTGGAGAACCATTGTTGTCCTTTCTGCATTACATGCTTCACACAACTAGAACCTACAAATACTACAGTAACAGTAACATTATCATAACATTTCTTGCATTTAAAAGTAAAAAATTAGAGTGTTATCCTTCGATCTTCCCTATTGTTATTAGTTGCTTTTCCCTATATGACCAGTATCCAGAAACTGGGAAGAAGTGCATTATGAAGCACCTACACAGCCTTTTGAATATAGTGCCTGAGAAAGAAAGTCTCTGAAAAGGATCATTTCTCAGCACCAGTTTATTCCTAGATCCACGTCTGTAAGAAAATATTGGTTGTACATTATACTAAGTAATGTGCTGTCAGAGACAAGGATTTGTGATTTATCTGTTGTTCTGTTTTTGCAATTGTTTGGACATTTCAGTACAGTACTGCATTGAATGTCACCCTGTTCTCTGGATGAGCTCATTCTTTATTCAATAGTCACTTGTGCTGGCTTTTTTCCTACTTTAGAATACCGTTTAACACTGGATTACATCACCATCTAGACCAAGGTATATTTAGAATATTCATTCTATTGAATGCTAACTGCATTCATACTTACATTTCTACATATTCTCATTCTCCGGTCAACTAATATCTTCAAGAACTAAATGTTACATAAACCATTAATCCAATGGCTCCTCTATAAGGCTTTGAAGGTTAGCAGGACAATTTTAAAATATGTTCGCCATTTAATTGGAATCCAATGCAGTGAGTGGAGAACAGGTGTTATGTGGCAGGAGCGAGTTTGATTGGTCAGTAGTCTGGCTGCTGCATTTTGTACCGTCTGAAGGCGATGGAGTTCTTTTTCTGGGAGGCCCAAGTAAAGTACATTGCAGTAATCTAGCCGAGAGGATACAAATGCATGGATTAATGTTGGCATATCATCCGGTGGAATTAAGTGTTGTATCCTGGCTATGTTTTTCAGATGAAAGTAGACAGATTTTATTATGGAGGAAATCTACTGTTTAAGTTATAGTCCAGAGTCAATCAACACTCCGAGCTTTCGTACCTTTGATGAACTAATGAGTTCAGAGCCTCCAAGCTCCAGGACAGTTGTGTGATCATGGGATATTTTTGTTGCCTGGGGTTCCCTCACCAAGAATAACTCTGTTTTGTCCAGGTTCACTTTAACCCCTTAAGGACACATGAAATGTATGACATGTCATGATTCCCTTTTATTCCAGAAGTTTGGCCCTTAAGGGGTTAAGCCAACTAGCATTCATCCATTCTATGAGGTCTGCTAAGCAACTGTTGATTCGGCATGTTGGTTCTGTGGTATCTGGAGCAAAGGAGAAGTAGAGTTGTTTGTCATCAGTGTAACAATGATACCTTAGGCCATGTCACCTAATGATGTCCCCCAGTGGTAGCAAGTAAATTGCGAATAGTATGGGAGACAGGATGGATCCTTGTTGAACTCCGCAGGTCAGTTCTGTTGGTGCCGATAACCTTGATCCTGATGTTACTCTCTGTAATCTACCAGTGAAGAAATATTTAAACCAGTTAAGGACTGTGCCTCCTAGACCACAGATGTGCTGCAAGCACTCTATTAAAATCCTGTGGTCAATGGTGTCAAATGCAGCTGCGAGATCCAAGAGGATTTGGATGGAGTAATCACCTTTGTCTCTCGCCATAAGGAGATCATTTAGCACTCGGACTAGCACTGTTTCAGTGCTGTGGCGGCATCTGAAATCTGACTGGAAAGGATCAAAGATGTTCAAGCTGGATATATGGGCCTCCAGTTGAGTTGCCACTACTTTTTCAATTATTTTCCCCAGAAATGGAAGGTTGGATACTGGTCTGTAATTAGCCATGCAGTCTGGGTCTAAAAAGGGTTCCTTTAGGAGTGGTTTTACCACAGCTTCTTTTAGAGGATCTGGGAAGTCTCCAGTTGTTAGTGAACATTGCACTATTTTTGTTAGGGCTGGGTTGAGTGTTTCAATGCATGCAGTTACAAGCTGAGTTGGACCAGGGTTTAAGTCACACATAGTAGGGTGTAACTTTTGCATGGTTCTTTTAACTCCCTTTATATTCACATTTGTAAAAGTGGACCATAAACTGGGGCAATTCGGCATTCCGTTGTAGTGGTTCTGGTGTGTAACTGTTTGGGCTGCTGTGATAGAGGCTCGGATTGAGGAAACCTTGTCTCTGAAGAAGATCGCAAATGCTTCACATTTATCCAGAGAAAAGTTGGTGGGGATATGCATGCATGCTGGTTTGCAGAGCCTTTCTACTGTACAAAACAGTTACCCAGTGGCAGGTCCAGAGCCTGATCTCGGGAGGGGCACTTGTAGATTATTTAAAGAAATAATCCAGACACAATAACCACTAAAGCTCAGTGTAGTGGTTATGGTGTCAATAGTGCCTGGACCCCCTCCCAGAGTAAGTAGTCAAACCGTTTAAGAACAGTTTGACAACTTACCTGAGGTCTGCTGGGAAATGGTGCTGTAGTAGGGCATAGGAGCAGTGGTGTGTGTGAGTGGTGCAATGTGTAAGGGGTGCAGTGTATGTGTGTGTGTGTGTATGGGGGCAGTGTGTGTGTATGGGGGGCAGTATGTGTATGGGGGCAGTATGTGTATGGGGCAGTGTGTGTGTATGGGGGGCAGTATGTGTGTATGGGGTGGCAGTGTATGTGTAGGGCAATGTGTGTATGTGTATGGGGTAGTGTATGTGTGTAGAGTGTGTGTGTACGGGGGCAGTGTATGTATATGGGAGCAGTGTATGTGTATGGGGAGCAGTGTGTGTGTATGGGGAGCAGTGTGTGTGTATGGGGGCAGTGTGTGTATGGGGACAGTTTATGTGTATGGGGCAGTTTATGTGTATGGGAGCAGTGTGTGTGTATGGGGGGCAGTGTGTGTATGGGGACAGTTTATGTGTATGGGGCAGTTTATGTGTATGGGAGCAGTGTGTGTGTATGGGGGCAGTGTGTGTGTATGGGGCAGTGTGTGTGTATGGGGGGCATTATGTGTATGGGGGGCAGTATGTGTATGAGGGCAGTGTGTGTGTATGGGGGCAGTGTGTGTGTATGGCAGCAGTTTATGTGTATGGGGCAGTGTGTGTGTGTATGGGGCAGTATGTGTATGGGGGCAGTGTATGTGTATGGGGCAGTGTGTGTATAGGGGGGCAGTATGTGTATGGGGCAGTGTGTGTATGGGGGCAGTGTGTGTGTATGGGGGCAGTGTGTGTGTATGGGGGCAGTTTATGTGTATGGGGTAGTGTGTGTGTGTGGGGGTGCAGTGTATGTGTATGGGGCAGTGTGTGTATGGGGGCAGTGTGTGTGGGGGGCAGTGTGTGTATGGGGGCTGTGTGTGTATGGGGGCAGTTTGTGTGTATGGGGGCAGTGTGTGTGTATGGGGGCAGTGTGTGTATAGGGGCAGTGTGTGTGTATGGGGGCAGTTTATATGTATGGGGCAGTGTGTGTGTATGGGGGCAGTTTATGTGTATGGGGCAGTGTGTGTGTATGGGGAGCAGTTTATGTGTATGGGGGGCAGTGTATGTGTATGGGGCAATGTGTGTGTATGGGGGCAGTGTGTGTGTGTGTGTATGGGGTAGAGTGTGTGTGTGTGTGTGTGTGTGTGTGTGAGATAAGAAGGGTAGGGGAGCTTTTTTTATAATTTTTTTTAATTTAATTATAATAAATATTCATTATATCCCTCCTCCCTTCTTGCCTTTACTGGGAGGAGGGGGGAAATTTCCCTGGTGGTCCCAGTGGGATTCCCTGGTGGCCCAGTGGGGAGAGTGAACTCTAGCCCGCGCTCCTGGGCTAGAGTTCACTCTCGCGGGATTTGGAGCATTGCCGTGGTAACCGCGGCAACACTCCATGCTCGCGAGAGTAGGACCCGGAGGAGCTGCAGGCTGAGCTCCCGGGTCCTCTCTCACTCCCTCCCTCCCCCCGCCGGCTGCCAGCACAGTGCCTGCGGACCGGGGAGGGAGATCTCTGATCTCCCCTCCGGTCCGTGAAGGCACATTGCAGGGCTGGCGCCTGCATGTGCTGGAGGAGAGGGAGACCGTCAGTTTTATCGGGGGGGGGGCAATTGCCACGTTGCCCCCGCCCCCGAATCCGCCACTGCAGTTACCTGGGTCTATTGTGGGAGAGTGCAATTTCGAGTGATAAAAATGAAGATTTTTTCTGAGTTATCCTGAATTGATATTCATTAAGATGTTTGGTAAAAGCAGCTTTATCCTCTGGATCCTGTGTCCTGCGCCACTTTCTTTCGAGTTTACGGCCTGTTCTCTTCATTTCTCTGATGGTGCTATCAAACCACAGGGCGTTGTGGGTTTTGACAGTGCGTATGCATGTTGGTGCAATGCTTTCTAGGGTGTCTCTCATGGTTTTGTTGTAGAGTTGGACTAAGGAGCCGGGGTCTTCACAGGTGCCCATTAGTTCACTTAGATCCATATGTGATGTTACATCCAATGGCGTCACCCCTTTTAATGAGCAGTGTTTGACCAGGTTGTGAGGCTGGGGTCTGGCTGATTGTGATATAATGGCAAAGTGAATGGAGTGGTTGTCTAACCAAACAACTGGATTTACATTTACTGGTGACACTTCTAGTGCAGACTGGAACACTAGATCAAGTGTATGACCCTTTGTGTGGGTGGAAGTGGCAACGATTTGTGTGAAGCAGAGTGCACTCATCAAGCTTAGGAGATCCTGCCCAAGTAGGGATAAAGTGTCATCAATCCAAGTGTTGAAGTATCCCAATATAAGCCATCTGGGGTGTTCAAGGATTAAGCCAGCCAAAAGCTTGGAATGAAATGAAATCTGAGCATTGCTGAATGGATGTCGTTTCCATCTCAAAAACATTGCGCGCATCCAACGCTACTTAACGCTAGATGCGACTAAGGTGCTGGTCCATTCCACCGTCCTTTCTCGCCTTGACTACTGTAATCCGCTTCTCAGTGGTTTTACGTGCTCCCAACTTGTGCCATTACAGTCCATAATGAATGCGGTGGCGAGGCTCATCTTCCTGTCCGCCCTCACCTCCCATGCCTCACCCTTCTGTCAGTCCCTACATAGGCTTCCTGAAAGATATAGGGCTCAATTTAAAATTCTGGTTCTTGCTTTCAAATCTCTACATAATGCTGCTCCCACCTATCTATCCTCCCTAATACACAAGTATGTCTCATCTAGGCCCTTACGATCTGCTGAAGACTTACGTCTATCTTCTGTCCATACTCCCACCTCTGATGCTCGCCTCCAAGACTTCTCGAGGGCTGCACCGTTCCTGTGGAACTCGCTTCCATCCTCCGTTAGATGCTCACCCAGTCTCCACTCCTTCAAAAAATCATTAAAAACCCACTTCTTCATAAAAGCGTATAAATTAAACTGTTAATAGCTCCCGACTGATTCCTCTTCTGCAGCTGTCACTAGTCTAATACTATCCTTACCTTTTTGTGTCACTTTACCTAACTCCCTCTAACATGTAAGCTCATTGAGCAGGACCCTCAACCCCTCTGTTCCTGTGTGTCCAACATGTCTGGTTATAACTACATGTCTGTTCGTCCACCCATTGTAAAGCGCTGTGGAATTTGATGGCGCTATATAAATAATAACATGATAATAATAATAATAATAATAATGATGATCAAATCCAAAACCCAATTTTCAACTGGAGGTGAGTCGTTTTTTTTGTTTAAATGTACCTTTTTTGTGGTGTTCTGCTGAAGGTATCTCTTCCTGGTAGTAAGATGATCCAGTGGAAGTATATTTCAGTCCGTTGTGTATCTGTTTAGTAATGCCATCTCTTCAATTTGGCTAAATCCAGTTGTGTGATATGTGGAGTCGATATTGGTCCTTGAAATATTTGTGATGAATTATGAGTGTAAGGAGGTTAAAATTAAGATAATTCCTGGAGAGGTCAGGAGCCTGAGAAAAGTGTGGCAGCCAGCAGGGGTGCCAAGATGCAGTATTCGATGCAGCAGGTGGGGGCATATCTCCTATGCATTTAAGACTAGAGACTTGGCAGCCATTACTGCCCAGTCACTATAAGGGCCCCACAGTATGGGGTAGGAAGCCTCTAAATTAATGGGGGGACATAGTTGACTTGTACCCCCACCTATTAGGATCAGGTTGTGAACTTTAAATTGAATAATGGGGTTTGAACAGATCACTGCCCACATGCTTGCCAGTCTAAAAAGTAAAAAAAATAAAAAATGGGTGGCCTTACAGCACTTGTGGTCAGTGGGTGGCTACTTAGTAAACAATAATAGAAATTATGTCGTCACCCAGACACCACACATAAGCAGCGGGTGAGAGATCTAATTATAGTATTCAAGGAGGAGTAGCTAGTGTTGCCCCAGTCAGCTGCCAGGGGTAGAGATTAGGGGCTCTAAATGATTATACAAGGTGTTGGACATGCCATTGTCCACCCCATGTGGCTAGAGGCCCCCAATCTTCTAGCCCCAATAAAATAAATGAATCCTACCTACCCCGATCAACCTAATTAAAGTGAGAGTGTAATTAAACGAATACCTGTCAATTAACAAAACGAAAATTATACTTATCAGAAAATGGTCAAATTAAAATCCATAATATTCAACTACTGAAAAAACAAAACAAAAAAAAAAACGGAATCACAAAATAAGCCCCCCCAAAATTTCAAAAATGCAACACAATTGAAAATAGATCCATATTCCACACACAAGGAATGAGCTTCAAGGCAGGAAATGCCTTTATAAAAGCTGTCAAAAACTTCAAATTCTTATTTGAGCGATCTGTTTGGTTGGTTTGTAAGCCAGCCAATCAGAGCACTCTGACAGTCTCTCTCAAGACTTGCCATGGGACCATAAAAGTCAGATGGGGGATTCGGAAAAAAGATGCAAGAATGGTCAGGCGATACACAGAAAGGAATGAGTGGGTGCAAAAGTTTACATTTTGGGGGTTCCAACAAAGATTTGCACCCCAGGTGACAAGTGACCTAGGAATACCTCTAGTACAACTAAAGATGTTTTGCAACTGAAAATAAGATACACAATACAGCATCAACTGAAAAACAAAGGGTAAAACTGATTATTCAATATTCGCTAATTCCCTTTACCACTGATTTAAACAGGCTCCTAAAGGGTCATTATTTAATCAATTTAGCAATCTTATTTCTATGAAAATCTTGTTGAACTAGTTAGAATATGAATTAATCATTTTTACTTTTTGATCTATGGCCAATAATTGGATGGAAGTTAAGCAACTAGAAAAATAATATTGATTTTCAGCGACTTTTAAAATTGAATTTATTTCTAAAGTAAATGGCACTTTCACACTATGTGCAGTTTGAATTTGACAAGAACTAAAATGCTTTTACTTTTAATTAATCTCATCCCGCAAAACTTCGAAGTTTCTCAAGACAAACTATTTGTGCTCTCATTTTAAAAAGCGCAGTGTTTGAAATTACAGTTCTCTAAATAATACATGTTATGTTTTAATGAAACTGTCAAAATATAATCCCCCCAATATATATATATTTTTATTTTTATTATTATAAACATTTTTTTGCTATAGCTGAACATTCTTAGAAGTTCAAAGGTTATATTAAACTGACAATAGAACATTTTAACATATAGCTGTGTCACATAGAATGTGATTTTATACAATAATGAACATCCTAGCCTTGTCTAGAGCTCTTGAAAATATTGTCATAGCAACATACTCCATTAGCACTGGAGAAAGTTGTGAAACTCGTCCATTTGCCCTGAGCTGACAGAATAGGAAATAGAAAGTGGCTTATCACCAGAATATCTGACATTCCGTACTGTTCTATAATCACATAGAGAAAAATGAGTTATTCTGCAAGGTAGACTGTGTAGAGTTCGAATGACTGTTTATCAGAATTAACCAATGGAAACTTCATTTTATATTATTTGGTCTGTTGGATGTTGAGTTTGATATAGTATAGAGCAGCGGTTCCCAAAGTGTTGTCGCGACCCACTGGTGGGTCGCAGGGTGATTCCCAGTGAGTCGCGCTGATCCACACATCCAGGGCCGCCGGGGAGTCAGGCAAGCAGCCTGACACTAGGAGGGAGCCCGGCGGCTTGCCCTGTATGCCGCCGGGCTCCGTCCAATCAGTCTGCCCAGCACCTCCGGTCTGCAGCTCCGCCGGGTGCAGAGCGGCAGACCGTGTGATAGAAGTCTCGCGAGCTCCCAGAGCGTTACCATGGCAACACTCAGGGAGCGCGCGAGACTTTTATTACATGGTCTGCAGCTCTGCACCCAGCGGAGCTCAGACCGGAGCGTTAACCCAGTGGACCACCAGGGACACTGGACCACCAGGGATGTTTAAAGAAGGTAGGGCACAGAGCCCAAACAATGCCCCCCACCCCAATGTAACCCCTTCTCTGCCTGCTCCCCCCCACTGTAACCCCTTCTCTGCCTACCCCCCACTGTAACCCCTTCTTTGCCTACCCTCCCCACTGTAACCCCTTCTCTGCCTCCCCTCCCCACTGTAACCCCTTCTCTGTCTACACCCCCACTGTAACCCCTTCTCTGCCTGCTCCCCTCCCCCCACTGTAACTCTTTCTCTGCCTGCCCTCCTCCCCCCCACTGTAACCCCTTCTCTGCCTACCCCCATTGTAACCCCTTCTCTGCTTACCCTCCCCACTGTAACCCCTTCTCTGCCTACCCCCCCACTGTAACCCCTTCTCTGCCTGCCCCCCACCCCCTCACTGTAACCCCTTCTCTGCCTGCCCTCCTCCCCCTCACTGTAACCCCTTCTCTGCCTTCCCTCCCCACAGTAACCCCTTCTCTGCCTACCCCCCACTGTTACCCCTTCTCTGCATACCCCCCACTGTAACCCCTTCTCTGCCTACCCTCCCCACTGTAACCCCTTCTCTGCCTACCCTCCCCACTGTAACCCCTTCTCTGCCTACCCCTCTCCCCACACTGTAACCTTTTCTCTCCCTGCCCCCCACTCCCCACTGTAACCCCTTCTCTGCCTACCCTCCCCACTGTAACCCCTTCTCTGCCTATCCCCACTGTAACCCCTTCTCTCCCTGCCCCCTCCCTCCACTATAACCCCTTCACTGCCTACCCCCCACTGTAACCCCTTCTCTCCCTGCCCCCTCCCCCCACTGTAACCCATTCTCTGCCAACCCCCAACTGTAACCCCTTCTCCCCTTGCCCCTCTCCCCACACTGTAACCTTTTCTCCCCCTGCCCCCCCACTGTCACCTTTTCTCCCCCAGCCCCCCCACACTGTAACCCTTTCTCCCCCTTCCTGCCCACTGTAAACCTTTCTCCCCCTTCCTGCCCATGCACTGTAACCCTTTCTCACACTCCCCCCACACTGTTACCAGTACACACACTCCCTCCCATACTGTCACCCTCACCTCCTGTCTCTGCGTGTCCTTTTGTGTCAGTGTGTCTGTGTGTATCTGTGTACATGGGTGTCAGTGTATCTGTGTGTGGGAAACTAAGTGTCATTGTGTGTATTGCTGTGTCAATGTGTGTATTTGTATGTCTGTGTGTGTGTGTGTATACACTGCACACATACTCCATACATAAAATATGCTTACATTGAAACACGCATTGTGTATATGTATATTTTATAAACACAATATACACACACTGCATCCACTACACACACACACACACACACACACACACTGCAATCAAACGCAAACATTACATACAAACACACCCCTGCATTAAAACACTAAAATTATCTACAAACACCCCTTCATTCAAACACCAACACTATACACAAAAAGCACACCTGCATTTAAAGTCCTACACTACATATACAAACACCCCTGCATTCAGACACAAACATTACAAACAAGTACACCACTACATTCCAATAGCAACAGTACATACAAATACACCCATACATGCACACATATACTTAATACAAAAACATGCTTACATTCAAACACTGCTCACAAATATAACCCTGCAATGATGTGCAAATGGTAGATCTCCATCTGGCATATTATTGTTGAAGTTCTCCGACAGATGGAGATCTACCTTTTGTACACACTTTCACTAGATGGGGGCCCAGAAAACATACTTGCACCAGAGTCCTCTCTACATTAGTTCTACCACTGGGATAATCAACGTGAGGTGCCTGGATGAAAGAGCAGGACACAGCACTTCTGATTCTGAGTCTGTGAGTAAGCAGTTGTATATCTCTAAAACTGATTGACATGATGTGTAAAGTTTCTGCCTCTAAAACTACCATGATATATCAACATTATGCATCTAAAACTGCCATGTTATGCCAATTTTATGCATCTAAAGCTGATTGCCATGGTGTGCCGATTTGATGCATCTGACTGTTTACCATGGTGTGCCAATTGTATGCTTCTGAAGCTGATTGCCATGATATGCCAAGTTTATGCATCTAAAACTGATTGCCATGGTGTGCCAAGTTTATGTATTTAAGGCTGCCATGATGTTCCAATTGTATGCCTCTAAAGCTGATTGCCATGATGTACCAATTTTATGCATCTAAAGCTGATTGCCATGGTATGCCAATTGTATGCATCTAAAGCGGATTGCTATAGTTTGCCAATTGTATGCCTCTAAAGCGGTTTGACATGGTGTGCCAATTGTATGCCTCTGAAGCTGATTGCCATGGTGTTCACTTTTTAAAATATACATTAAAAGCAAGTGGGTCTCGAAAAATTACCGTTTTGAAAAGTCGGAAGTCACTTTTCAAAACGGCAGAAGTCACTGAGACAAAAAAATCTAGAGCATTACCTCTGGCTTAATAGTGATAAGGAGAGTATTGATTCTCTTACGAATAAAACATTAATATTATCTCAATCATTACAAATATGGGAAGTGATTAGAAAAGAGCTGAAAATAACACAATACATACCAAAAACCTGTAAATTGAGTGTAATAGAACAAAATATGAAATATCTGACATTAAGGCATTGGCCAAATAAAGATTCTATAACTATATCACAAATAATGAATGAAGACAAGATACTTACATTTCAGGAACTGGTTATAAAATTCCAGATACCTAAGAGAGAAATTTTCACTTATTTGAGAATAAAAAACTTTGTGGGAAAAGAATGTCTTAAAGTCCTCCTTTCAATCTTCCCACTATATGGAAAGTATATTTAATAACAAACATGTAAATAAGGTCACCTCTAAAGCAAACCTCCTTTTAGACTTACTTAATGATAGCCCATTGAAAACAATAACATCTTGGGAACGGGACCTAGAAATAACGATATCCTTGGGGGATTGGTGCTCCTCTTTGAAACAATTATATAAAAACATCTACTGTTTGAATTTGGTAGAATGCCAATTTAAAATCATAAATAAATGGTATTTAACTCCAGATATATGGGCTAAAATGTATCAACAGTGTAATCCTATATGTTGGAGATGCAGTAACGATATAGGTTCCTATATCCACATATGGTGGGCTTGCCCTTGTGTTAATTCAATTTGGTCTTGGCTTTTTGACCTTTATTATGTAATGACGGGAGTAAAGTTAACATTTTCTCCCACAATTGCTTTACTCCATGTAAATTGGAATTTAAAATCAAGTAATGATTTATGCTTTGCGGTTCATTGCTTTACAGCTATGAAAATCACAATAGCTAGAAACTGGAGGTCTTCCTTACCTCTCCAGAAACATCAGATTCACTCCCAAATCAAATTCAAAATTAATATGGAAAAATCTTTAGCTGAAAATCATATTTCCCAAAGTAAAAAAGTAGAGGTATATGAAAACTGGTTAAAGAAACTGTCAATAGATTAGATGTTACCCTGAACAAATAAAAATAAATTAAAATTTCACAAACCTGAATAGATGGTTTTAAATCTGCCCCGATATGCTCTTTATATGAATGTAGTATGTATGATATGTATTATATGTCGTTGATGTGTTGGTGTAATTTAATGTATTGGTTATAAATGAAATGTCATTTTTTCAAACCTGTTGAATAATATGTATATGTCAAAAAATCCTAATAAACATATTATAAAAAAAAAAAAAAAAAAAGAAAGATGGAACAGGAACCCCTACCACCTCCAGATGCTCCAGCAGTGATGTCCACGGGGAAATCATCCGCTCCCCCCATTGGTACCAGCAAGTAGGCTGCAAAGAGGTTTCGGGTTTAGACCACCAATCCATCCATGTAACACACCAAGATGTGTTGCCAAGATGCACAGAGTGGTCCCTGCATTCATATGTTCAGGATTCCTCCAGATCACAGTATATTATGATTGGTTCTTCAGTGTTTATCCATGGAGCTCACTCCAAGTGCTGCCATTCAGCTTGGCAGTCAGACCCCGCCGCCAGTAGTTTTCCATTTTTAATAGTGTTTTTTCTTAGACACCCAGCGGATTTGAAGTAATACCTAATATAACTAGCCTTGGATTACATTGTGGTAATGCAAATAAAGTATTTGTTTATCCCTGCACCTAGAAGAGTATTGATGAACTGACTCTCAAGGCTTGATAGATTGAAATGACTTGGAAAGATTTCCTGATCAAAATCATCTCTTTCAATTTTCCAAAATAAAAGTATTTCTCCCCCGCAGATCATTTCCTTGTCATCACAATAAGGCAAACACATTATTTCAGTGAGTGATTCACTGTTCAGAGTTGCTTAATCCAATGAAACTCTGCATTCAACATTCCATTCTGAGCTTTAGAGAACCACATTTACCACTGATCCTTATTCCAAGAGTTTAGAAGTTCAATGTATAAATTTAAGTTGCATGCCCTAGACTGCGTATACTTCCACATGCTACACTTTTAGATCAGAGTGTTCACTGTACCATACTAAAGGAAACAATTACTCAAAAAATACTATTATGTTTATTTATTCCCTTTTATATGTGTTTGTGTGGTCTTAAAAACTATTTTGAAACATCTACACCACCATATTTAGCTATATACTGTATGTGAGTGACTCCATCTTGGCTTTCTGTTAATCACTGTTATCAGTTTACCCTTTTCTGTCATAAGAAGCAACATTTGCACCTATCAGTCAGCACAGCGATAACATACAGATAGGAAAACAGAAACACTGGGGTAGTTTTATCAAAGTGTCAGACACTTTTGTACCTTTTTTGGTCAAATTTACTAAATTAGTTTTTTTTTTTTGTTTGTTTCTTGCTTCTTTTGTGGCCTACCTGTTATTATTAAATGGACGCCACACAACATATGCAATGGATTTATCAATCTTTATGTCACGTTTATCAATTGAAAAGTGTAGCGGAGGCCTGGTATTTCACAGGTTAACACTAAAGATCCCAGTGAGGCTCAGGAACAAGTAGTAAAAATACCATGAAGTAATAATTCCAGCAGACAAAGTAATCCACGAATATCCCCATACAGATCCCAATGACTGGACGACACACAGCATCAGGAGCAGAACTGACTTTTAATCCACACAGTCTCCTTATAAAGCATTCTCCCATGCAAGGGAGGGATTCACATTAATCAGTACAGTATCCAATAGTGTAACAGTTACATCCCACACATCTCCTCCCCTTGGTATGACACTTAATCCCATTACTCATGCTGTAGTTTTCCCTGAGTTCTGGATGTACCCTAAAATAAGCAGTAATACTAATACTTTAGGTACCCCCTGGTAGCCCTGATCTGGATGTCTAACATATCCAAAATTCACCCAGATCGGACCAGGGGTTCGAGAGTTAGGTGGAGGGTGTAATTTGACTGACCACACACGAGGTGGTATCCGAAAAGGGTTCCATGTGTTTTGGCCCTGCGGTCGGTCTTCGTTCGGGAGGTAAAACACACTTAAAATACTGCCATCCACGATTAATCTTACATTCGTATGAATCCCCTTGTTCGGTACTTTAAACTTCCTGACCGGGGGGGCTGATTAGCCTTCCCGTTCGGGAGTTACGGAGCCCTGGAGGTCTCAGCGGTGTTCGGGTAATCGAGTGTTTGATTTGAGTTCCAGACACTCGGCGACCAAACACCGCTAAGATTTTCGTGCGTAAGATGGACGCCGCCACGTGTTCGTATACCGAACGGCGGCCACCCAGATACATCGATAAAGTACCGATTAACTTGCGGTTAGAGAAGTGTGAAAGCTTAATAAAGTACACACTTCTATCTGGGGTGGTCTATTGGTTTGGTCGTTTACATTCGTATGGAGTACGGATGGAAACTACCGAACAATCATACGCATCTTACATACAGTTTAACCATACAAATAGCAAACAACACAGGAATTGCAATTTTACTACAGTCTTTTAGGATAGCCCTAGTACCATCCGCTACAAAAAGTATTCTAATTTACTTCTCTTTTCATCAATCACTCTAAATTTGACATCCAGGGCAAAATGGCATAATTTAAGTAGGGAACAGCCGACACCTTTTTAACAACAATTTAATAAACACAGATTAGAGAACAAAAATAAAAGTCACTTTTCAGAACACTCTGATGAATATCCTCCAATGTTTTTCTACGTCCAATGCAGTGTGAGCCCTGGCTGGGCCTGGACTGAATGGGAGATTGTGATTGCCAATCACTAAATCTTTGTGTAGAGAATTACATGAATAAAAGTTACCAAAAACAATGTAATTTCCAAAAAAAGTGTCCATTCCACTTTTATACAGCTGAGCACTAGCAGCAGCTGTTATACAAGCAGCAGACAATTTTGGCCCAAGCATTTGTCAAGCTGTATCATAGACACTGATGACTAAACTTAGTGATGTCTAAAATGAGTCTATCACATACCCAGATGCAGATGATTATACACTATACCAGTGGTGTTGAAGTTTTAAGTAGGTAGGGCACCAGACCCATTCCCCAGAATTTTACTCCTCTCCATACAGTACAGAGATACTCATACAATACAGAGAGAAGAGCATAATACAGAGATGAACATGCAATAAAACAAGCTAGGTGCCACAAAAAGATAGCTTTAAGATGCATGAGCTGAGTACAATACAGAGATAACCATACCATAAGCAAAGGAAGGGAAAAATAGAGATATAATACGCAGAGCTTTTCACAACTCAAAGATATCTGTACAATACACAGAGCTAGGTAGACTACAGAAATACCCATACAAAATGGTATAGTCGAGTAAAAACAGAGCTGACCACAATAAGGAGATACTAATAACTATACCACACAGCCAGGGTCATTGTAATGGATTACAATACAGAGATACCAACACAGTACAATGTCTCTTTATAATGTTCCAGGTCTCTCGCTCTATCTATCGTCTTAGACTTCTCTAAGCTCTCCCTCTCATGATCTCATCTTCTGTAGTGCTCCTACTATAATAACTTTCTATTAACCCCTTAAGGACCAAACTTCTGGAATAAAAGGAAATCATGACATGTCACACATGTCATGTGTCCTTAAGGGGTTAAACATTGCTGCTGTTTTGAAACATGTCAGCTACTCCATTAGCTCTCAGCACACAGTGTGAAATGGTTAAAAAAATCAAGATACTGATAGACTCCAACCATTTCAGCTACACTTGACTCACCATTAGCTCTCGGCAATACAATTCATCTGATATGGTATTATGGAGCTGAGAAGTTGCTGACATGATTAAAGGACCACTCTAGGCACCCAGACGACTTCAGCTTAATGAAGTGGTCTGGGTGCCAGGTACCTCTAGGATTAACCCTTTTTTTTTTATAAACATAGCAGTTTCAGAGAAACTGCTATGTTTATAATGAGGGTTAATCCAGCCTCCAAATCCTCTAGTGGCTGTCTCATTGAAAATCACAGTGAGAGCACGCAAGCGTCCATAGGAAAGCATTGTAAATGCTTTCCTATGCGACCGGCTGAATGCGAGCGCGGCTCCTGCCGCGCATGCGCATTCAGCCGATGACGTCGCGATCAAGATGGAGAGGAGGAGGAAAGCTCCCCGCCCGGCGCTGGAAAAAGAGGTAAGTTTAACCCCTTCCTCTCTCCAGAGCCTGGCGGGAGGGGGTCCCTGAGGGTGGGGGCACCCTCAGGGTACTCTAGTGCCAGGAAAACGAGTATGTTTTCCTGGCACTAGAGTGGTCCTTTAACAGAAGCAATAAACATTACAGATTAAACAACTCGAAATGAGAATCAGATTAGTCCTCAGAGTCACAGCCCCAGTCCTGCAGTTTGAAGTTTCACAACTTTTCAAATGGCCACAGCATGATTGTCTCAGGTCTTAGCTGTAGAGTGGCTGGGCTTTCCTGGCTTTGTATATCATTTATGTATTTGAGTACATTCCTTTGCCTAATCAGTCCTCTGGACAGTCACAGAGAAAAAGATGTGACATTTGGTAGGGGCCAGGAGCTGATGCTGCTGTCTCTCCCTATGCTACTTCTAAGATGGCTTCTTCTCTCCTGTGAACACTATAACCCCACTACCTGTAAGCCCACCACTTGTTTGTTTTAACAGAATTATTCTAACCATCATGGTCTCAACTGCATTTTGAACTCTACAAAAGGTAATTTTCCATCACCTTGTATAATATGAATGCCAAACAGTTTAATTAGATTTGGGCAAATGTTTCAGAAACATCGCAGTTATCAATCAGTTACTTAACGCTACTCCCGCATTTCTTAAACGGGAACTGTAACCTCAACAATAACTTTTAATATCATTTTTAAAATGATTCTTTCATCAAGTTTTTAAAGAAAATGTATTCTTTGTTAAATGACGTACATGTAAAAAATTAGAAAAGCTCATCCTTACATTTAGTATATGACGGGATTCTTCAGCCACATATATGCACCTCGGGTCAGACAGTGTTTGAAAACTGACAGATAGTGGTCTGATGATGTCACTGCACTATGCAGGGAGTGAAATAGGGAACACTGTCTTACCCAAGGTGAATGTTTATGGCTGAAGGATTCTGTCATATGCTAAAAGTAGGGATGAGCTTTTCAAAATTTTCACATATACTTCATTTTTTTTTCCATTCTTTATTTTTGTTGAGCAGTAGATGACAGTTTTGCTGCATTGCCACAATTGCAGTAGAAAGCACGTCAAAAACATACATTGTCATGGCATAGAAAACCAATTGCTCAATTTTTTTTTTAAATATAATAAACAAGAGTAGGAAAAACAGGCTGCATAATCAGGTCAAGTGTTCATGTCTAAACAAGATTTAACATAATAGCCTTTGTCCAGACAGCATATTTAAATATTTAAAAAACGAAAGGTTTCACAAGCATGTGTGATTAATGACATGCATTTTATAACATAGGTTCAAATTAAGCGGAGTAGATGTTGTAACGGACCGTTTTGCACACAAGAGATTAAAAAACGTTTAGGCGATATTCCCCTTTCCAATGCACAGGCAGCTACTGCAAGCACCAGTCTCCCGAACTTCAAAATACACAAATCCTCCAACTTCCGAACAGGAAACACACGAACACTGGAAACAGCTGAACAGGAAAAGCATACAATCAGCTTACACTCCTGGCAATCAGCATACAATCCAAGTCCCCCAATAACGAGACGACACTTCGTTTTGAGGTCAAGCAGAACTGCCTGTCCTGGCACATACAGCCTCTTTTATTCCCAATCCACAAACATAGTACTGCCCACTGGGTTTTACAGAACAACCAATCAATACGTACAATACACACAGACACTCCCACACAAAATCCTCCCCTCTGCCTGTGATATGATTGCTGAACACAATGGGTAATATAATTATCACAGACAGAAAAAATACAGTTTTATAAAACATATCACAGGGACCCCAAAACATGCACTAACCCCATATAGTATATCCTCAGAACCGGGGGATCTGGGTGAACCACATATCCAAAATTCACCCAGATCCGTTCAGTAGTTTGGAAGATACAGTTTAATGCAGATTCCGCAGAACATATACATATTATATAAAAAATAATTACTGTATAATGTGTCCCCTGTTGTATAGTTTAAAACTACTGCACAATGTCTTTGTGCACCAAATACCGGCGAGATGGCACCGTGTAGAAAAGTCACAACAGTGTCTGTGAGTTAAAATGGCCACCATCCATTGTTCTTACCATGTGCTTCATTCATTGTTCTCACCATGTGCCTCTGATACATGAAATGGTGGCCACCCAGTAACTCCACAGTATGTCCCCAGATGGTTCTTAAAGGGCCAGTAGCAGCATACAATACAACATGCCCAAATCAGTTCCTAGAATGGCAATATATCCCAGGGCCATAGTCGCAGGGCAAGAGGCTGGCAAGCAGTCCTCCCCAGGTACAAGTGGCGGGGCTGGTTCCCGCCACAGATGTATAGCCAGCTAGCATTATCAGTGTAGCTTAGTGCCACTGGACACACATCACCTGGAGGAAGTTAGCCTAAAAAGAGAAAGCAAAAGCAAGATGTCCTTGCGAAAGATTGGCATTTCAGCGAGGTAGTCTGGGGTACAGACTCCTCAGGCACTATATGTAGGTGAAGCCAGGGTAATCCACGGATCACAGGAGACAAAGGAGAGGGAGCCAAATCAACACATAGTGCTTTAGTATGTCCTTTTCCAAATTATACTTTTAGGGGAAAGTCTCTTTTACCACAGCACCAGACCTTCAAATACTGCCATCAATCATTTGAATATGCAAAGGTTTAATCTTGTTACACTTGGGTATAGACAAGGTATTGGCCAAAGCAATATCAAGGACACACCCACTAGCGCCAAAGTCCACCATAGTGGATTATTCAATCCTCTGATCTCCCCATCGTAGGAGATGGCCAGAATCAGATATGGCATGTCTGAGCCGGGCTTGGGTACAGAAGAGCTTAGAGAAGCCGGTTTTTCAGGACAGTTTCTTACAATATGATTTGGTTTACTGCAATAGAGGCACAGATCTTTGGATTTTCTCCATGGACCTCTGTGGCAGACCCAATTGTATTGGTTCATCTGTACGACTAAAATCGGTAGCTGATGGTGGGTCAACAGTAGGTGGAGTGTGGAAATACCATTGGTAGCAGCACGTTCCAACCTCCATTCCCGAAAGAGTCTATCAATTTGTATAGACAGCTGTGTGAGTTCCTCCAAAGTATCAGGGATACCAACATGTGAAAGGTCATCCTTAAGAGGTTCAGACAAACCTAAACGAAATTGGTCAATTAAAGCCTCTTCATTCCAAGCAATATCAGCTGCAACATGTCAGAAATCTTTTATGTATTTCACTACAGGCCTCTTTCCTTGTTTAAGAGCGTGTATAATAGACTGAGCAGTAGCTATTTTGTTAGGATCTTCATAGAGGGAGTTCATAGTCAACCTGAACGAATCCCAGCTGTTCAAAAGAGGACTTTGCTTGTTAATGAGATGATGGGCACAGGTTTTGGGTTCTCCTGACAGGAAAGATATCACAGAGTAGATTTTTACAAGGTCATTGTGATACGTGCTGGGTTTAAGGATGAACAATATCTGGCAAGACATGATGAAATTTATATTGATTTCGTTTTTCCTGAGAAGCATTCAGGTAGAGGGACTTGTGGAGCAAGTTGTTCATCGTCAGGAAGTGGAGTCAGGTGTGCAGGATAGGAGGTTGGTGCCCAGGGGCCCACGTGTAGCGGCGGAACTGCGGCCAGTGCAGCTGCACCCGGGCCCGCATGCTGATGGGGCTCATCGAGTGGCTCAAGCATTTAGGGCCACTTGATGGGCCCTATATCTTCAGGGGCCCGGTCTGCTCTGCGGCCGTATAATAGCGAGACCAGGCCCCTTTAGAAATGGCAGCCGCAAGTACTGCTGGGAGGAAGCGACGGCCTGTCACTTCCTGCCAGTTCACTCTGCATGGGAGGAGGAAGCAGACTGGAGGCCGCGAGGAGAGACAGCCGACTCCCATCACCCCAGCCACCTTCCTGCAATGAAAAGGTAAGGAACAGAAGGGTGGCTGAAAAATGAGCTCTGTGTGTGTGTGTATGTATGTATGTATATATCAGTATGTATGTGTATGTATGTATGTATTTCAGTATGTGTGTATGTATTTCAGTATATGTGTATGTATGTCTGTCAGTATGTATGTGTGTATGTATGTCTGTCAGTATGTATGTGTGTATGTATGTCTGTCAGTATGTATGTGTTTGTATGTATATATCATTATGTATGTGTTTATGTGTGTATGTATGTCAGTATGTATGTATGTCAGTATGTCAGTGTGTGTGTATGTATGTCAGTATGTATGTATACCTGTATGTATGTCAGTATGTATGTCTGTGTGTGTCTGTATGTCAGTATGTATGTGTGTGTGAGTGTGTGTCTGTATCTCGTCATGCATGTGTGTGTGTCTGTATGTATGTTAGTATGTGTGTGTGTCTGTTAGTATGTGTGTATCTTTCTTTGTGTGTGTGTGTGTGTGTCCTTTTGTATCAGTGTGTGTGTCTGTATTTGTGTGTGTAAATTCCTGTGGGTGGGATTTGGAGGCGGGCCCTGAGGGCAGGCTTGGAGGCGGGCACCTGGGGGCTCAGACCTTGAGCTGTGGTGCCATCAGCTGTGACTGTAATTGCATTTGTCCTGTTTGCAGATCTTGAACAGTTTGACTTCACTTGAAGGATCAGGGTATTCAAAGCATCTACCATCTCTGTGAACTCCATGACAGGCTCAGTTGTTGTGTTGCGGGTTTGTGTTATATCAGCTCAGTATGCAGAGATTTTATACGGACACAGCCAATAAATTGAAGGTTTTATTTTGAATACAAATAGATATAATGTAAAGGTCCCAATGCAAGTATAAACGGTAAGTAAAGCAATTCCTTCATAAGAAATAAAAGTCTTTAAGGAAAAATAAAGTCTTTTACCAGAGTTTCAGCCACTTGGAAAATAACGAAAGGCTTGATTGAAGTTGTAGTAGAATTGCAGGAGATAAATCAAAGCTGGAACAGGGTTGCAGGGGTTAATCAAAGCTGGGACGGCATTGCAGGCTTTGACCAAGGTTAAAACAGCATTGCAAGGGTTAACCAAGGTTGAAACAACATTGCAGTGGTTAACCAAGGTTGAATTCAGGCAGATAAGAGTTGATTTAGGAAATCCACAGGTCAGTGCATCAACTCACTTCAGTCAGGATCTGGCTCTGTACTACAGGGAAACAACAAAACAACTGAGCCCAGACCCTAGGGTGGTATGTGCTTAAATAGGCCAATGGGAATGGGAGCCCACGCATGAGGAGGGGTCTAAGGGCCTATATAAGTGGAAGGCTCCTCTGGGTAACTAGGTGTCCACACCTCCCTATGTGGGCCGGACGCTATGTCTGTTTGCTAATTGAAAGCCACTGTTTCCCACTACTTCCAGTAAAACCTGTATGGATCCCCAGAGTTCTGATAGCCTGGGGGGTTCCTGGGGCAGTGTGGAGTACATGGCACAAATGCCACCTAGTCCGCCCACCAGAGGGGAGGTACACTGGCAGATGGGCAAAGTTTGTGTTTCCAGGACACCTTAAATTTGGCAACATGCAAATGCACCAAATAGAAATTGCACTCAAAGTGTACACAAGACGATATTTATTATACTGAATGATTCCAATGGTATGATGGCCACTGTTTGGTCTGTGGCATACAATTTCCAGAGTGGTAATACACATATATTGGGGAAATTAAACACATATTGTAATCTGTAACATGATATTGGTAAAACAAATAGGAGGAAAAAACCTGTTCACGAATGCGGAGCCATATGTTGATTCCGAACCCCAGTCATTGTCAGACCCCGATGCCTCCATGTGCTTTTGTTCCATGATGGAGAGATAATGTTACAGTCCACAGCCGAGGAGGGGGTCTAACTATAGGGTCAGGGCAGGTGCCGGATTCGGTGTACTGCTTTTGCTAGGGGCTTTGTCCTTAGACCATAGAGGTATAAGTGTCTTCACTATTCCAAAGGCATTTGCTATGAAGGGGGGCCCCCTTAGCAGAGACATCCCAGGCATCAGAACCTGCCGATAGTGGCCAATACCGGTGAGGGGACTGGCCCTCCTGTCAGTACATTTGAGAGTGTTTTCTCCACTAATGCAGCCACCGTTGTGTGTATCATGACCTGAAATTCCACAGGGTTAGCCAGGGAATCTTCCACAGTGCAGCACACATATAATAGGGGGCTCAACCCAGATGCACAGGGTATGAACCCTTAAATGCTGGGCACTGTCCTGACAGAGAGCACTAATTTGTGCTCAAACGGTTAATTCCAGGTTATGGGAGATATTCCTTTAAGCAGTATGTCCTGGAAATCATGTTCAGCAGTAAACAGAGGCTGTAGCAGCATGTGTCCATACAGTAGTACATTGTAGTAAAACTATAGTAGGGGCATCACCCCAGGTGCACAGGGTATGAATCCGTGAGTGCTGGCCACAGCTCTGACAGGGAGCACTAACGTGTGCTCAAACGGTTAATTCAAGGTTATGGGAAATATTCCATTAAGCAGTATGCCCTGGAAATTATGTCTAGCAGTTAAGAGGCTGTAGCAGAATGCCTCCACTCAGCAGCACAGTGTAGTATAAATATAGCAGGGGCCTCACCCAAGGTGCACAAGGTATAAACCCTTAACTGCTGGCCACAGCTCTGACAGAGAGCACAAATCTGTGCTCAAAGAGTTCATTCATGCTTATGGGAGAATGGGAGATAGTCCTTTCAGCAGTTTGTCCTGGAAATCCTGTCCACTAATTAACAGAGGCTGTAGCAGCATGCCTCCACTCACTAGCACAGTGCAGTCATAATACAGTATGGGGCTTACCTCTTGAGTGCAGGCCACAGTCCTGACAGAGAGCACTAATCCATGCTCTAATAGTTAATCCAAGGTTATGAGTGAAATCCCTTTAAACAGCTTATATAATTGGCCTAATTCAACATTAACATGCAACCCCAATAAGACCCAAAAGCCCCTAAAGCCCCAGAGATGAAGAAGGGGAGAGGACAGAAACCAAGAATAAGGTAGAAACACAATAAATAACATGGAAAAACACAGATGCACATAGTACAGAAGCACAGCAAGAACAAACAGCAAAGTATATCAAAATATATAATACAGAAACAACCTCAAAAAAGGCAATAGAAACTTAAAGTAATGGAGAAGAGTAATACTCTGGCCTGTCTGCTTGACGGAGCAGCAAAGAAAGAGGAAGTGATTAGGTCATTATACCTCACGTCCATCCTACTCTCTTGTGAATGGTTCTTTTTTTTCTGTGTTTCTTTGCTGCAGTGAGAGTTAGTAAGGAGAGATTTTGCAAAATATGAAGCCTGCTCACTTCAAAAACAGTCAAGCATAGCCTTCCTTAAAGTCGGTTGTTCAACATACACTATAACATTTCACACATATTGCGTGACCTGGGCTCTGTGAAGCAAAATTATACAAAAAACAAACAAACAAAAAAATTATATAAAGAAATTAAAAATTAAGGCACAAAAACAGATTTCATGAGGCGAAGCACAGAACATAAGTGAAAACAACACTTCCACATCATTGCAAAAAGCATCAAACGCCTGTGGGGTATTCTCATTTTAGTGTAATTATAGTATTATGACTTTTTATAATACTAACCATCTAAAAAATGCTAATTTATTTACTGCTTTGAGTAGATGGTATCTACACAATTGCCGAAGCACTCAAACGTATGTAAACACTTTTCTTTCTAATTTCTTCTATATCTTAACCAGATATTAAACATTTCCAGTATATCTATCTATCTATCTATCAATCTGTCTGTCTGTCTGTCTGTCTATCTTTTGCTTGTGCAGTCAGTTCGGCTGAATTGATGTTCGGCTGAAATGTAATTCTTGACCGAAAACAAAATTGAACAAACCAAAACAGCTAAATATTGTCCAGCCAGTAAACTACAAAATATACACAATAAAAATATAATATTAGACAAAAAAATGCAGGGAACAGTGCCTTCAGGGATATCCTCAAATCCAGATAGGCAAAAGTGTACAGGTAGCTTTAAGTGGGTCACCAAGATGTCAGCCGCACAGGAATCAATAGAAGCATTTTCAAATAAATAAATGCTCCCATTTATTCTTATGCGGTGGCCATCTTGGTGCCCTGCTTAAAGCTACCTCTACACTTTTTTATTCTATTTTTATAACTTAATAAAATGTTTTTTGTTTTAAAGTCAATTTAATACATATACTACTACACACTCCTATCTTTTTATTCGTTCATTGCTCATTGCATTTTATTTCTTTTTTATGTTAATTGATTTTAGGTCTGATGACTGATGACATCATCTGACCGTTTTGTTTTTTTTGTGTGTGTGTTTTTTTTTTCATTTTAAAGCTATTTAACCCCTTCAGGACGGAGTCAATAGTGCACGTTCTGATCAAAACAAAACGTAAACAAAAACTAGAATTTGCGCTATATGTCTGTTCACCCGTAGTTCCCCTCTTTATATTATATGCACCCACACTTATTATATATCATTTTATTCAGGATAAACAGGGCTTTAATTTATCATTAACTATTCATATATGGAACATAATTTATTTATTTATTTATTTTTGAAATTTATTTAAAAAAATGTGAGAAAATAAGATTTGTTTTTAAAATTTGCATTTCCATCTGACATTTTAACTGTGAATGTCATAATACTGTTAGGTTTTACTGCAAAAAAATGCACATATTTGTAATCAGCGATGTGTCACGAGTACAACAGTACCCCCCATTAACAGGTTTTATGTTGTTTTGGAAAGTTACAGGGCCAAATATAGAACGTTCCATTTTCAAATTGAAATTTTCTAGATTAGTAATGTTACCTTTGAGACGGTGTGTTAGCCCAGGAATGAGAATTACCCCCATAAGGGCATAGCATTTGAAAAAGTAGACAAGCCAAGGTATTGAAAGTGGGGTATGTTTAGTCTTTTTTAGTAGCCACTTAGTCACAAACACTGGCCAAAGTTAGTGGTCATATTTGTTTTTGTGTGAAAAAAGCAAAAAACGAATATTTGGCCAGTGTTTGTGACTAAGTGGCTACTAAGAAAGACTGGACATACCCCACTTGCAATACCTCGGGTTATCTACTTTTGCAAATGGTATGCCATCATGGGGGTAATTCTCATTCCTGGGCTACCATACGCTCTCAAAGGCAACATAACCAATCTGGCAAATTTCAATGTGAAAAAAATGAAATGCAAGCCTTATATGTGACTCTCTAACTTTCCAAAACAACATAAAACCTGTACATGGGGGGTACTGTTATTTTTGGGAGACTTCACTAAACACAAATATTAGTGTTTTAAAACAGTAAAACATATAACAACAATAATATAGACCATAAAAGTGCCGTTCGCTTGTAAAAAATGTGAAAAACGTCACTTTTACTTAAAATATCATCGTTGTAATACAATTTACCAGTTTGAAACACTAATATTTTAGTTCAGCGAAGTCTCCCGAGTAAAACAGTACCCCCTATGTACAGGTTTTATGGTGTCTTGGAGAGTTACAGGGTCAAATATAGTGGTTGCGAATTAAATTCTCTGCACTTTCTCCCTGTGTTGTCAGGCATGTCAATCACATTTTAATTAATCAAATCACATAATTACGTTAAAAGATTATTTACATATACACGTAGAATTTTAATATATATGCATTTATAGGTATTTAAATTCTACGTGTATACTAATGTAATCTTTTATGTAATTATATGTATTTATATATATATATATATTTGCGGTTATTTGTATTTTATATATAGATAGATATATATAGAATGTCATTCTAAGTGTATTTTGTTACCGATATATATATATATATTAATAACAAAATACAGTTAGAATGAAATTACATATGCATACATAATTTATATAAAATTTTGTTTCAATATTTTATTTATTTATTTTATTATTTTATTTATTTATTATTTTAATTATACGTATTTATATATAATATATATATGTACATCTATTATATATATAATATATATACATATTATATATATGTAACGTCATTCTAAGTGTATTTTAATATTAATATATATACTTATATTAATATTAAAATACACTTTGTATGACGTTACATATATATAATATGTATATATATTATAAATATAATATATATACATATTATATATATATATATATAAATATATTTAATTTATTTTTACACTTCTAATATATATATTTTTTTACTTTCCCACCAGCAGGGGGACTGTCTGATATTTCAGACAGTCCCGCTGCTGGCAGATCCATAGCCAGCTATAGGGGGCCATGTGATCGCTCTTTGAGGGTGATCACATGGCCCCCGGGGGCCTCATTTGCCGGAGGGGGGCTGCCTGGGCTGTCAGGCAGCCCCCCAGAAGAGGATCGCGGCGGAGGTAAGTAAATCTCACCTCCAGGGATAGAAAGCCATTACGGCGTACCATGCTGCCGCAACAGCTTTAAAGCCCACTTAAAGCAGACGACATGGTACGTCGTAACACAGGTTAAACAGGACAGGTCGATGGTACTGTAACACTTTGAAAAAGCCTGATTTTAGGTGACACGCATTAGTTTCATACTGTATTTGTTTTTCTTTTTGTTTTCTAATAAAACTAGTTATTGCATGGATTTTGCCTTTTTACCTTTGAAGATTTTAATTGGAGGATTTGCTCAATGATATCCTTGGTGGGGAATATACCACCTACACCTATTAGCAGAGGCGGCTCTCTAATTAGGCGGTTTAGGCGGCCGCCTAAGGCCTCGCGCTGGCGGGGGCCTCGCGGCCGCCTAAACCACCTGTGAGCAGAGTGTGTCAGGTCCTCGGTCAGTGACCGAGGACCTGACACCAGAAGGGGGCCTGGCGGCTTGCCCGGTATGCCGCCGGGTGCGAGGCCCCTCCTGGCTGCCCGGCCACCATCGCAGACACTGGTCTGCAGCTCCGCAGTGTGCAGAGCTGCAGACCATGTGACTCGCGAGAATTGGCCAATCAGAGCGTTGCCGCGGGTTACCGCGGCAACGTTCTGAAATCTCGCGAGATTACATGGTCTGCAGCTATGCGGAGCTGCAGACCGGAAGCAGTAGCCACCGGACCACCAGGGAACCCACTGGACCACCAGGGAAAGGTAGGCTCTCCCTCCCCATCACCCCCACCACACTCAGCCTCACCCACAGCATCACCCCCCACCACCCTCAGCCTCACCCCCCACCACCCTCAGCTTCCCCCCCCACCCTCAGCCTCACCCCCCCACCATCACCCCCCACCACTCTCACCATCACCCCCCACCACCCTCAGCCTCACCCCCACCACCATCACCCTCAGCCTCACCCCCACCATCCTCAGCCTCACTCCTCACCATCACCCCCCACCACTCTCACCATCACCCCCCACCACTCTCACCATCACCCCCCAGCACCCTCAGCCTCACCCCCCACCACCATCATCCCTCCCCACCCTCACCATCACCCCCCACCACCCTCAGCCTCACCCCCCACCACCATCACCCCCACCACCCTCAGCCTCACCCCCACCACCCTCAGCCTCACCCCCCACCACCATCACCCCCACCACCCTCAGCCTCACCCCCACCACCCTCAGCCTCACCCCCCCACACTCAGCCTCACCCACCCACCATCACCCCCCACCACTCTAACCATCACCCCCACCACCCTCAGCCTCACCCCCCACAACCATCACCCCCACCACCCTCAGCCTCACCCCCACCACCATCAGCCTCACCCCCACCACCATCACCCCCCACCACCCTCAGCCTCACCCCCACCACCCTCAGCCTCACCCCCACCACTCTCACCATCACCCCCCAGCACCCTCAGCCTCACCCCCCCTCCCCACCCTCACCCCCACCATCATCCCCACCACCCTCAGCCTCACCCCCACCACCATCACCCCCCACCACCCTCAGCCTCACCCCCACCACCCTCAGCCTCACCCCCCCACCCTCAGTCTCACCCCCCCACCATCACCCCCCACCACTCTCACCATCACCCCCCACCACCCTCAGCCTCACCCCCACCACCATCACACACCACCCTCAGCCTCACCCCCCACCACCATCACCCCCCACCACCCTCTGCCTCACCCCCCACCATCACCCCCCACCACTCTCACCATCACCCCCCAGCACCCTCAGCATCACCCCTCCCCACCCTCACCATCACCCCCCACCACCCTCAGCCTCACCCCCTACCACCATCACCCCCCACCACCCTCAGCTTTACCCCCCACCACCCTCAGCTTTACCCCCCACCACCCTCAGCTTTACCCCCCACCACCCTCAGCCTCACCCCCCACCACCCTCGGCTTCATCCCCCACCACCCTCAGCCTCACCACCCTCATCATCACCACCCCCCCACCACCCTCATCATCACCACCATCCCCCACCACCCTCATCATCACCACCACCCTCAGCATCACTCCCCCCACCACCCTCAGCATCACTCCCCCCACCACCCTCAGCATCACTCCCCCTCACCACCCTCAGCCTCACCCCCACCACCCTCAGCATAACCCTCCGTCACCACCCTCAGCCTCACCCCACTCACCATCACCCCCTCCTTCTCACATTACCCCCTCTCACTCTCACATTACCCCCTCTCACTCTCACATTACCCCCTCTCACTCTCACATTACCCCCTCTCACTCTCACATTACCCCCCTCACTCTCACATTACCCCCCTCACTCTCACATTACCCCCCTCACTCTCTCATTAGCCCCCCCACTCTCACATTAGCCCCCCCACTCTCACATTACCCCCCCCCACTCTCACATTACCCACCCACTCTCACATTACCCACCCACTCTCACATTACCCACCCACTCTCACATTATGCCCCCTCACTCTCACATTATGCCCCCTCACTCACACATTATGCCCCCTCACTCTCACATTACCCCCCTCACTCTCACATTACCCTCACTCTCACATTACCCCCCTCTCACTCTCACATTACCCCCCTCTCACTCTCACATTACCCCCCCTCACTCTCACATTACCCCCCTCACTCTTACATTACCCCCTCACTTTTACATTACCCCCCTCACTCTCACATTACCATCACCCCCCGCTCCCTGTCACATTACCATCACCCCCCGCTCCCTCTCACCATCAACCCCCCGCTCCCTCTCACCATCAACCCCCCGCTCCCTCTCACCATCAACCCCCCGCTCCCTCTCACCATCAACCCCCCGCTCCCTCTCACCATCACACCCCCGCTCCCTCTCACCATCACACCCCCCGCTCCCTCTCACCATCACACCCCCCGCTCCCTCTCACCATCACACCCCCCGCTCCCTCTCACCATCACACCCCCCCGCTCCCTCTCACCATCACACCCCCCGCTCCCTCTCACCATCACACCCCCCGCTCCCTCTCACCATCACACCCCCCGCTCCCTCTCACCATCACACCCCCCCGCTCCCTCTCACCATCACACCCCCCGCTCCCTCTCACCATCACACCCCCCGCTCCCTCTCACCATCACACCCCCCGCTCCCTCTCACCATCACACCCCCCGCTCCCTCTCACCATCACACCCCCGCTCCCTCTCACCATCATCCCCCCGCTCCCTCTCACCATCACCCCCCTTTCACCATCACCCATCACCCGCCTCTCACCATCACCCCCCCCCCATACACACAACACACTTCAAGCAGCTACCCCATACACAGGGTCTCAGACAAAAACGCAAACATGCTCACAGAGACATACATTCACACACACAATGATACTCTCTGTCAGACACACTCTCAGGCACATACACAGGTAGACAGTGCATCAATGTGTATATGTGACACTTTTTTGTTAGTGGGGCCTCATGTTTGCGTTTCGCCTAAGGCCTCATAAAGTCTAGAGCCGCCTCTGCCTATTAGGATTGAGCAATACCTGATATTGCTCTCATCTTGCTAGTATACCTCCTTTTCCTTTGTATCCTTTTTCAGTTATTTTATACAGAGAGCACTAGATTTTGTTTTTATGTTGCCATTACACATACCGATGACATCTGACTGCAACATTGTGGTACACTAAAAAAGGAGACCTCCACTACTATTCAAGATGCCTTCCAACATATTACTACGACTACCTATATATCCACAGACGGGGATTATATTATCCAGGTGCAAATATCTGGAGCCAAACACAGGCTCCAGAAAATTGGAAGTGCATTTTCATCTATTTATTTTTTCACTATTTACTTAAATACTACACCTTTTATCCCCTATATTGGCTCATCCCTATCTGGATTTGATGATATCCCTGAAGGCGCTGCTTCCCTGCATTTCTTTTCCTATCTACAACATTTCCAGAAAGAAGAGACTCTGGTTTGGGAAGTTCAAGCTTCCACACATTTAAGAAACCAGCGCTAGAAATTCCATAATTTTATCAATAAATATTATATTACTGACATTTATTTCATAGAGTGAGAAGAAATAACCAACAGAGGGCCAAAAAGATAAGCCGTGATAAATATATATTTTTATATAATTATGGATTTATTAAATATATAATAAGTAAATATCTATTTATTTTACTGCCCTTCCTTTTTTCCCTCAATTGGTCACTTCTCACTTGACCTGTGAATAAAATCAACATTTAGCAGCTGTCCCCAAGCCATCAAGAATAGAAGTATTCCGGAGTTACATAATTCAGAAAAACTGCAGAATGCCCAAAATTCAGATGAATCACAATTTGTTTTTTGATCTATCCATCTGTCTGTCTGTCTATCTCCATATCTGTCTGTGCATCAACTGCCTTGTCTGTCTATCTATCTATCTGTTCGTCTGTCAATTGACCGACTTGTTTGTCTATCTACCTATCTGTCTGTCAATTTACTGCCTTGTCTGTCAATTGACTGCCTTGTCTGTCAATCTACCTATCTCTCTGTCAATTGACTGCCTTGTCTGTCTGTCTGTCTGTCTATTTATTTATTCATGTATGTATTAACATAGAGAACTCAGCACAAATTCTTATTTAGCGTGGATGGGACCCAGCAAGGGATGTTATTGTTGTAAGTCGAACAATCAGACCTTCTGATATCTAACTCTTTTGAATGCAGTCATGAAAGTTATGTGGTGTACATCAAAGCTTTGTTTTCTGTGACATGCTGGTGTTTGGACAGATATTCTATCACTCACGGGGCATGCTACATTTTTGTAGACAGCACAGCTTCAGCCCAAATTTCTGTGACTTGATCTTGTCTGATCTTTGCAGCTCCTGACTATTGTGTATGTTTTACGAGGCTGGTGGTGAGGGGCAGCAACCCATCGGAAGCTGCTTTGAAGATATAGGTTTCACTGTTCATATAAATGATTATTATATGAACACCAAAACCAGAGCTCATTATAGATGACAGCCATTTTTATGCAATTCCTTTGAAAGATGAAAACACACTGGAGTTCAAGACCAAACAAATTCTTTATCACCAATCCTGCTGCTTTGTGTTACAGACTTTTTTCCCTATAAAAAGAATCTCAAAACAGAATGGAAGCTTAGAACATTGCCTTTCATCTAAAAAAATCAACTGGAATTTTTTTCTAACGTTTCACTAAAATTGTGAATATGTTTGAGAAGCCTAAGAAATACAAACTAAGGACTCCAAAGTTGTTACCAATTGGCCATTACTCTTTAACCCCTTAAGGACCAAACTTCTGGAATAAAAGGGAATCATGACGTGTCAGACATGTCATGTGTCCTTAAGGGGTTAAAGTTGCTTCTGCTTATTTTAGCAATTAACAGCTGTTTCTCAACTGCACAAGCCCACTATTAGCAGCTCTCATTACTGGTTAACGTCACTGTAATTGGCTCCAACAGAATATGATAACAGCTAGATACCACCTAGTTTCTAACATTGTCTTTTAAGTTTTACCGGCAGCAACTACCTCTTAAAATGTAAAACCTGTCTCTGCCTGCAAGAAACAGACAAAAAGCAAGTTAACAACTGCTATGCCCCCAAGCATCTAAGAGCTGCCTGGTTCTGCATGTGTGAGTCCAACCCTGTCCACTAGCTGGACCACAATAATGTAGGTAAAATACTAATGAGTGTACCTCAGGTCCCAAGAGATGCCTAGTCTCCTGGGCACTTTATAAATAATTGTGACCTCAAAGGGCATAGGAGGCCGAGCTTAATTACCATTGTCCCAGCTGCACAAAGAGTAAAATAGAGTCCTATGATCCAATCTCATTGGGGTCCAAAGGACACCATTCCTTTTCATTCATTTTATGCAATATTTTTATGCCTTTCAGTGCCCCAGCAAATAGCAGGTTATTGTACTGCTCAACTCGTTGGCACTAAAAGTGTTACGTTACTATAGCAATTAACTGTTCCATGCATTCTTCTTCTTTTTTTTTTACAAATTTAATCACTATGTGGTGATCATTATCAGTTGCCTTAGATCACGGGTGCCCAAAATGTAGATCTCCAGATGTTGTAGACCTACAACTCCCATGATGTTTGCATGCCATTAGAATGACAAGGCATCATGGAAGTTGTAGTTTTAAAACATCTGGGGTTCTACATTTTGGGCAACCTTGTTTTAGATGTTACTTGCAATAGACCACAAAATAATAGCAACAAGGTTAGAGCCTTACAGCAGATAATTATGAAAAAGTTGGAAACAAGTCCTAGGATTTTTGGATCAAAGCTGTAAAGGGCAAGGGCCGTTGTCACCATGTACGTACTCTTGTAACCTATCTACTCCTGTTCAGCATCCAGGGTGTTGTCCTATGTCCTGCCTATAAATCTCTCTACTTGATGTTGTTTGGTCCTTCACACCTCAGTATTAATACTCAGTCTCTTCTGATTTATTGGTTTTAACTTCCTTCTTGGAGCAAAATAAGCTTGAAGATATATATAGGGCTCCATACACCTATACCTGCATACATAGATACATATATAGAGATAAATATATAAATAAATGTAAGCAGCTGCACTCTTAATAAAAGTCTGTTTGGATATACAAAAGCTACATGATAAATCCATGTGCCTTAATTCCAAGACGCTGAATGAAATGCTGCTGAAAACTTTCAATAAAACAATAAAATGGCGGGTATCTGATTACCACTGACCTTTTATAAAAAGCAGTACTTCTCACTGAGTAACTTGTTACTTGAATCATAGTTGAGCTCAACAGTCAGATAGTAAAAAAAATTTCAAAACCGGAATGTTCAGATGACCATAGGTAGGTATTAACTAACAAAGGAAGAAATTTACCGAATTTACAGTAACTTCTATCAGTGAATGAATAACAATATAAAAATCAATGATTTTATTTTTTTTAGCCTTTCCTTTATGCCTTATGCAGGGCCGGTGCAAAAACATTTGCTGCCCTCCCCGCCCATGTGACATCACAATGCCCCACCGATATGATCTGCAATATGAACTAACACCAGTTAGTAGTGTGAAAGAGAGAGTTTTTGGTGTAGGATAGGGGCTGAGTCCTACCAGCCCCTTTGTGCTTCTCTTTCCCCCCTTCTGCAGCCTCTCTCCCCTCCTGTCCCTTTGTGCTCTCCCCTGCCCCACTGTCCCTTAGTGATCTACCCTGTCCCTTAGTGATCTCCCCTGTCCCTTAGTGCTCTCCCCTCCTGTCTCTTAGAGATCTCCCCTCCTGTTTCCTAGTGCTCTCTCCTACCCCCCATCCCTTGGTGTTCCCCCCCATCCCTTAGTTGTCTCTCCTACCCCTTGTCCCTTAGAGCTATCCCCTGCCCCATCCTATAGAGCTCTCCCTTCCGTCCCTTAGAGCTCTCCCCTGCAACTTAGTGGTCTCTCCTCTCCTCCCCTGGACCTTAGTGGTCTCTAGCCCCACCTCCCTTAGTGGTCTCTCCTCTTCTACCCCTTTTCCATTAGTGGTCTCTTGTCTCCCCCCTTAGTGGTCTCTGCTCTCCTCAGCCCCCCATAGTGGACTCTCCCCCCACTTTCCATTAGTCATCTGTCCTCTCCCCACCTTTTCATTAGTGGCCTCTCCCCTCTCCCCCCCTTTCCATTAGTGGTTTCTCCTCTCCACCCTTTGTTGTTTCTCCTCCCTCCATCCCCATCCTACCTCAGTGGTCTCTTCTCACCCACCCCCTTAGTGGTCTCTCCTCCCCCACCACTCTTAGTGGTCTCTCCACCACCCCCCCAGCCCTGTCCCTTAGTGGTCTCTCCCCCATGTTCTCCTCACCCCCTCCCTAACTTAGTGGATTATCCCCCATCCCCCCACATTCTCCTCACCCCCCCCTACCTTAGTGGTCTCTCCCACCCACATTCTCCTCACCCTCCCTCCCACGTTCTCCTCTCCCCCCAACCTTACGTTAGGGGTCTCTCCTCCACCCCCCTGCCCCCCACCACGTTCTCCTCACCCCCTCCCTAACTTAGTGGCTCTCCCCCCCAAAGTTCTCCTCACCCTCCCTCCCTCCCACGTTCTCCTGACCCCCTCCCTCCCTTAGTGGACCCCCCTTACCCTGTGTATCCTGGCCGAGCTCCTCTCCGGTCCGCGGTACAGGAGCTTCTGTTTTCTGTACCCGGCCGGACTGACAGGAAGTGCACACTGATGTTCATTTACCGCGGATCGGAGAGGAGCTCGGCTTGTTACACTGAGGGACTGATAGGAGGGAGCACTGTACGCTTCCCTCCTGCTGATCCCTCACACTTGTGCCCCCGGGCCAGTGCGCCCTAATGGAGCATGAGAGGGGCCGGATATAAGGGCGCAGGGCGCCCACTCCTAAGTGGCTGCCTAGGTCACCTTATAGGAAGTGCCGGCCCTGGCCTTATGATACTTTATGGGGCGCTGTATGATTTGCTATCTTTACATTTCTCAGGGGAAAGACCTTGGTTGGAGGTGTAAAACTACTTCAGTGTGGCAGAGATTTTTAAAGCAACAAAAAAGTTACCGTTTGTGTACAAAAAGCCCCAAAAATAACATTGTGAGCAATTTGGTCTTTAATTCATTTTGGCATACTAACTCTGAAGACAAATAATAAAAATGGTTACAGCATTCAATAGAATATTTTTACTGTGATGTTTATCCTCGAGGCACTAAAAGGGTTAAGTGAACGATTAAAAAAAAAAAAGCAGAATACAGCAATCACATCAATTCCGGTCACGGCCAAGAGCAATCTTTAAGACAAGCACATGGGAGAGTATGTGTATTGATTTTGTTGAGAGATAAATTGGAGTGGAGTTGTTAAAATTAGTGCTGCTTGGAACAGTTCACAGTAAATCAGGATATGAACTGGGTTCAATGCTAATTTCTGCGACCCATTAACTCCGTAAGTACCAAGAGTGGTCTGAGTGGGTTGCTGCTTTGCATGTTACTTTACCGACAAGATTGAACAGCTAAGGAAATATTTCTCCCCACCTTGCCATTCTCTTTCTCAACCACACGTAGATAATGCCTTTCCTATCCTTCAGACTTTCTCCCCGGCTACTGAACAAGAGGTGGCTGTGCTTCTCCTTTCCTCTCGTCCCATCACTTGCCCGCTCGATCCTGTCCCATCTCACCTTATCAGATCTCTCTATACTTGTCTTGTACCTTCCTTAACTCACATCTTTAACTGCTCTCTCTTCTGGCGTTGTCCCTGTGACCTTAAACATGCCACTGTAGTACCTATCCTGAAAAAAAACCATCTCTTAACCCATCCTCCCCCTCTAACTATCATCCCATATCCCTGTTCGCTTTTTCCTCAAAGCTTCTGGAAAGACTTGTCTGTGCCCATGTGTCTCATTTTCTCCATTCTAACTCTCTCTTTGGTCCTATTCAATCTGGCTTCCACCCTCTACACTCTACTGAGACTGCTCTTATCAAAGTGACTAATGACCTAATCGCAGCTAAATCTAAAGTCCACTACTCCATACTAATTCTTCTTGACCTCTCTGCTGCCTTTGACACCGTTAATCATATGCTCTCCTTCTTTTGAACTCTTCAATCACTCGGTCTCTGTGACTCTGTCCTCTTGTGGTTTTCCTCTTATCTCTCGCTCATTCAGTGTCTCCTTTTCTAATGATACCTTATCCTCTCATTCTGTCTCGGTTGGAGTCCCCCAAGGCTCTGTCCTTGGTCCCCCTTCTATTTTCTTTTTATACTGCCTCTTTTGGCAAACATATTACCTCTTTTGGATTCCACTACCACCTGTACGCTATTGACACCCAGACATATGTCTCCTCCCCGGACCTCTCCCCTGCAGTCCTGCAACGTGTCACTGCTTGCCTATCTTCCATCTCTGACTGGATGTCCTCCCGCCTTCTGAAACTCAAGCTCTCTAAAACTGAGCCCCTGCATCTGTGTCTGTGTATCTGCATGTGTGTAATTGTGTGTATCTGTGTGTCTGTGTATCTGCCTGTGTGTCAATGTATAGGTGTCTGTCTATCTGCATGTGTGTTAGAGTATGTGTCTTTGTATCTGCATGTGTGTCAGTATGTGTATCTGTGCATCTGTATGTGTGTCTGTGTGTAGCTGCATGTCTGTACTTGTGTATGGCAGGTTATATGTACATGTGCATGCATCTCAGCATTCAAACATCAACACTACACACAACTACACCCATGCATCCAAGCATCAACACTACATACAGACACACCAATACATCCAAAGGCAAGCGCTATGCATGAGTAAACCACTGCTTTTAAATGGCAACAGAGCATATAAAACACACAACACTACACACAAATACACCCCTACATTCACACGAACATACCCCATACAAAACATGCTTACACACTGTGGCAAAAGTAACCTTGCTACTGTTTTTTGGAGGGGCCTGTTTGGCAGCCTCCTGCCCTGTAACTATGGCCCCTGCAATAGACCTGGCTAAAACAGGCTCTGTTTGTGCAATTGGGACTATATGGTTCGTTTACCGAACAGCCGCACGAAACGGAGACCACCCTGGAGCTTGTTAAGCTTAATTGATACATTAACAAACAATAAAGCAAACACCATTCCCTCACACAGTGGTAAAATGGTGCTCAAGAGTGGAGCGCTTAAATCATACACTTACCCCTCGGGGTTAAAGAGGAGTATACAACAGTAGTGAAGTCCTAGAGAATATATGGAATACAAATATAGAGTAGCACTGTACAGCAAATGTACTATATAAATGTTTAGCAAGGGCGCACTCACGTGATTCAGAGCCTATGGATGATCGGCTCTGATCTTGTATGCAGACGTGTACTTTAAGGTGACACACACCTATCTTGCGTAAGTCACAACCTCAGAAAGGGGAAGAAAACGGAAGAAACAGGGAAGCAAAGCCGACCCTGGTGTAGAGACCTTCAGTGTATTCAATATATGTAATACTAGTACAGGTAATTGCTCACCTTCTAAAGAGCCTATAACCTGGCTCTCAGTGTATGCACAAATATATCAATTCAGGGTGATATTAGCCCTTCTTGGTAGCAGAAAGTGGAGTTCCTTCAAACCAGCTTGCAATCAAATTGAAACATTTATTCAATAAAAAATAAAAATACATACAAAAGATGCTGGTGTCTGGAACCCGTCCAAAACGCGTTTCACCGATTCAATTCAGCATTCAATTCAGCTTTATCAATTTGACCAATTGATAAAGCTGAATTGAATCAGTGAAACGCGTTTTGGACGGGTTCCAGACACCAGCATCTTTTGTATGTATTTTTATTTTTTATTGAATAAATGTTTCAATTTGATTGCAAGCTGGTTTGAAGGAACTCCACTTTCTGCTACCAAGAAGGACTAATATCACCCTGAATTGATATATTTGTGCATACACTGAGAGCCAGGTTATAGGCTCTTTAGAATGTGAGCAATTACCTGTACTAGTATTATATATATATTGAATACACTGAAGGTCTCTACACCAGGGTCGGCTTTGCTTCCCTGTTTCTTCCGTTTTCTTCCCCTTTCTGAGGTTGTGACTTACGCAAGATAGGTGTGTGTCACCTTAAAGTACACGTCTGCATACAAGATCAGAGCCGATCATCCATAGGCTCTGAATCACGTGAGTGCGCCCTTGCTAAACATTCATATAGTACATTTGCTGTACAGTGCTACTCTATATTTGTATTCTATATATTCTCTAGGACTTCACTACTGCTGCATACTCCTCTTTAACCCCGAGGGGTAAGTGTATGATTTAAGCGCTCCACTCTTGAGCACCATTTTACCACTGTGTGAGGGAATGGTGTTTGCTTTATTGTTTGTTACTCTATACTAGGACGAAGGGTTCCTATTTGGGTGGTAGCTGCTACTTTATTGTATCTATTTTCATATTGTATAAGCGCCTATTTCACAGATATCCACATATTTTTTAATTGATACATTGTTGCAATTTCCACCGCAGTGGTCCAAGTGTTTGTCTGGGTGGCCGCAATTCCTATGGACCACCACGAGGTGGCAGTCATCTTGTTCGCATGGACCAAAACCGCAAATAGACTTCAGGGGGACTTAGCCGTGAATGCCCTGGAACTATTTTTGGCAAGAAAACTTTGCGGTTCCCGGTCGGTTCCCCAGCGGCACTTAGCCGCGATTCTATGGAACTATTTTCGGCCTAAAGACTTGACGGTTCCCGGTCGGTCATCCAGCGACACTTAGCCGCGATTCCATGCAACTAATTTCGGCAGGTCACTCAAGTAAATGACTTCCAGGAATTTCCTGAACCCCTTAACTGATCTGGGAGATTATTGGATATGTTGGTCACCCAGATCAGGGCTATCAAGGGATGTAACATTTGTGGGGTTTTATGTATTTTTAGGGTACTTTTTGGGTGTTTTTTTTTTTTAAAAGTATGTTTTTTTCTGATCTTGGAGATAATTTAATTAGAATTAATACAGTTACTGATCCAATTATCTCCCAGGCAGAGGGGCGAGATTGTGTGCGGTGTGTGGGAGTGTCATGCCTTGTAACCTTACTGTTATTGGCTCATTGGTCTGTGAAGTTGCAAATCAGTCCCCCACAAGGTCCCTGTGGGTGTACCCCTTGCATGGGGATTGTCATATAAGGCCAAGTGTGGCTCCCATTAAACTGAGATTCTTTTACCCCTTCATGAAGTCTTGGCTTATGTTTGGGGGATTGGAGAACTATGTTCACTCTGGGGATTGCTATATCACAATACTCCCCTGAGTATAATCACTAGCTCTTATAGGAGCTGTTCCTGCTACGCTCTCTGGACTAGCAAAGGTCTACCCACTGGAAGCTGGATCCTGGTCTTGGGTCCAGGATGGGTGGAGGACGGCGAGACCCTTACCAAGTTGCGGTGGTTTGTGGGGTTTACGGTGGTTATGGTGTTCCAGTACAGTGCTTATGATGCTCTCAAGTACTAGGAAGCAGTGATTGACGGTGATATTCGTTCGGGGTGCCAGGCGGTCCGTCCCACACTCAAATTCTCATCGCTAAATACCACCCCTGCAAGGATGGGCAAATGGTAAATTCACAGCTGGCAAAGCATTGGGGGAGTTATATGACAGAACTTTTGGCCATCCTTACGATAGGGGGAGCCCAAAAAAGCTCTTGCTCCAAGGCCCTCTCTACTTTAGTTCCACCAGTGATAGAGATACCCACACAAATCAGTATTTCTGAATAATGTACCATCTCTCACTCTCTTGTCTAATTTGAGCTTTCTAGTACTCTCTTAGGTCTCCCTCTTCTGATCTCATTTTCAGTAGTAACATGCTATGACAAATTTAGCTTTCTAGCAAATGTTGCTGTTGCTATGATTTGTGTATTCCTGACTCACTATTAGCTTTGAGCATACAGTGTACACAGGGTTAAAGCAATTGATAGACTCTTTATTACATTTGCAACTGGCGATGTGATCTATCTGCAGTGGTAATGTGGAGCCAAGCAGTGGTTGACATGGTTAATAGAAGCAACAGTCATTACAAATTGAAATCAGAACCAGCTCAGTCACCAGAGTCACAGCCCCTGTCCTGTGGTTTGAAGCTTCACAAGTTTTCATCTTGCCACAGCATGTGTATCTCAGATCTCAGCTACAGAGTAACTGAACACTTTAATGACAATGGTGGGCACTGAGAAGCTGAGCCTACACTATGCACTAGGCAGTAAGAGTTATTAAAACCACTAGTGGCAGGCAGCAGAATTCTGTCTGTCAGAGATGTTTGCAATTGTTCTACTTACCCTTGTTCTTCCTAGGCTTCCCTGGCATTATATATTTTAGTAAATCCCCCTGCTTAATCAGCCCTAAGGCAGTCACTGTAGCTATTGGTGGAGGGAAAAAATATAATATTATAAACTTACATATGCAGACATCCCAACTTAGAAAAGGAGGTGGTTTCCCAATGTACCAACCCCCATCCCCTCCCCTCCCTTCCCCTCCCTCAGGGCCGGACTGGCCCACCGGGATACCGGGAAATTTCCCGGTGGGCCGTCGGCACCTGGGGCCGGGGTGACCTGCGGCCACAGGGAGAACTTGAAAGGCGGCCGCAGGGGAAGCTTTTCATGAGGCCGCTGGGGGAGCAGGCTCTTCTGGGGGAGCAGGCTGTTTTGTCTCTGCTCCCCCTCCCTCGCGCGCTAGTAAGAGACCGGGGCCGGAATATGACGTCATGCTCCGGTCTCATTAAGCTGCGCGCGAGGGAGGGGGAGCAGAGACAGAACAGCCTGCTCCCCCAGAAGAGCCTGCTCCCCCAGCGGCCTCATGAAAAGCTTCCCCTGCGGCCACCTTTCAAGTTCTCCCTGCGGCCGCCAGCACAGCAATCAGTCTGCCCACCCACAGGTACCAAAAAGTGTGTGTGTGTGTGTGTGTGTGTCTGTCATGCTGTGTGTCTGTGTGTGTGTCATGCTGTGTGTGTGTGTCTGTCTGTCTGTGTCATGCTGTGTGTCTGTGTCATGCTGTGTGTGTCTGTGTCATGCTGTGTGTGTGTCTGTATCATGCTGTGTGTCTGTCTGTGTCATGCTGTGTGTCTGTCTGTGTCATGCTGTGTGTGTGTGTCTGTGTCATGCTGTGTGTGTGTGTGTCTGTTTCATGCTGTGTGTGTGTCTGTCTGTCTGTGTCATGCTGTGTGTCTGCGTCATGCTGTGTGTGTCTGTGTCATGCTGTGTGTGTGTCTGTATCATGATGTGTGTCTGTCTGTGTCATGCTGTGTGTCTGTCTGTGTCATGCTGTGTGTGTGTCTTTATCATGCTGTGTGTGTGTCTGTATCATGCAGTGTGTGTGTCTGTCTGTGTCATGCTGTGTGCGTGTCTGTCTGTGTCATGCTGTGTGTGTCTGTTTGTGTCATGCTGTGTGTGTGTCTGTCTGTGGCATGCGGTGTGTGTGTGTCTGTCTGTGTCATGCGGTGTGTCTGTGTCATGCTGTGTGTCTGTCTGTGTCATGCAGTGTGTGTGTGTGTCTGTGTTATGCTGTGTGTCTATCTGTGTCATGTTGTGTGTGTGTCTGTCTGTGTTACGCTGTGTGTGTCTGTCTGTGTTACGCTGTGTGTGTGTCTGTATGTGTCATGCTGTGTGTCTGTATGTGTCGTCTGTGTCACGGTGTGTGTGTGTCTGTGTCATGGTGTGTGTGTGTGTCTGTCATGGTGTGTGTGTCAGTCGTGGTGTGTGTGTGTGTGTCAGTCGTGGTGTCTGTGTGTGTTTTTAAAAATAGTGCTTGGCTCACCTTTTTTTTTTTTTCCAACGTCGTGCTGGTCTCTGCCTCTATGACTGAGATCATCAAGCTTGATGATCTCAGCCAATCCGCACTGACACAGGAAGCGCCTCTAGTGACTGTCTGAGTGTCTGTCACTAGAGGTGCCACTAGAAAGCAATGTAAACACTGCCTTTTCTCTGCAAAGTCAGTGTTTACATTCAAAAGCCTGCAGGGACAGGCTATAGACACCAGAACCACTACATTAAGCTGTGTGTGTGTGCGCCTGCTAGTGAGCTTGCTTGCTTGCTTGTGTATGTGTGTGCCTGCTAGTGAGTGAGCTTGTGTTTTTATGTCAATGAGCTTATGTATATTAGTGAAATTGTTTGTCTATGAGGCTGTGTATCAATGAGCTTGTGTGTGTCAGTGAGATTGTCTGTGTCTGCATGTGAGTATGCTTACTGTATAATTAAATGTTTTACTCTGAAAGGACCAATATTTTATATTAGAAAAAGCAATATATATATATATACATATATATATATATTTATATATATATATTTTATATATATTACTCTATTATCTGGGGTGGCAAGACATATCCTTACATATTACATGCGACAATATATGGCGCAATGACTTATGGGGCTGACATAGATTTTTTTTCCAGGGCTGCTTTGTATCCCCAGTTCGGCCCTGCCCTCCCTGCGCATTCACATGCACACCCCCACAGCAGACACACAGCTTGCAAACGTGTATGAACAAATTCACACACAGATACACGCACTGGCACATACACACTCAGATACACACTGATACACAGATACAGACAATGGCACACAGATACACACATTGACTCTCAGATACACACACTGACGAACACACTCAGATACATACACTGGCACATACACTCATATACACACTGACACACAGATACACACACTCAGATACACACTGACACTCAGATACACACACATAGATTCACACACCTACACAAACATTTAGAAACTGTCAGGATCGGGACAGGGATCCAACACGCAGAGTACAAACAGTAGCCAGATACGTATACCGGACCTTAGAATGGCCAGACTAACGTAAGTAGAACAGTATAGAATGGTCAAAGACAAGCCGAGGTCGAGGGTAAGAGAAGACAGGTAAGCGAGAGACAAGCCGAATCAAGGGTAACAGAGATAAGCAGAGTAAGGTAAACAAGCCGGGTCAAAACCAAAAGGGATAATAGAATACACAAGCACTGAGTGACTAGAACAAGCTAGAACCACGACAGGGCAATGAGCTAATGAAAGAAGCTCTGTTAAATACCCTGTTCAGGGCAGTAACCACACCTCCGAGACGTCCTGATTGGTCCTGCAGCAATTGACTGACAGGTCGATCCGGGGGAGTGTCCTGATCATGACTTCCTGCCTAGATGGTGTAAAAGGCAGTCACTCCCTCGCGGCCGGCCTTGCATGACCGGATAGACCGCGGGGAAGGGAGTCATCAGACCGTCTGGATGGTGGAACAGCTAAGTCTCTACCTCTTTTGGAGGTAGAGACCACAGGTACCCTGACAGTACCCCCCCTCTCAGATACGCCCACCGGGCGGAATGAACCGGGACGAGATGGGAAGCGAGAGTGATACGCCCTGCGGAGACGGGGAGCATGAACATCCTCCTGAGGTACCCAACTCCTCTCCTCAGGACCATATCCCTTCCAATCAACCAGATATTGTACTCTCCCCCGGGAGATTCGAGAATCAATAATAGAGTTGACCTCATACTCCTCCTGACCCTCCACCTGAACGGAGCGAGGAGGGGCTATTGTGGAGGAAAATCTGTTACATATGAGTGGTTTCAGTAATGAAACGTGAAACGAGTTCGGAATGCGTAAGGTATTAGGAAGAGCTAAACGATACGCAACCGGATTGATACGGGTCAGCACCCTGTAGGGTCCAATATAACGAGGAGCGAACTTCATGGAGGGCACTTTTAAATGGATGTTCCTCGTGCTCAGCCATACCCTATCACCTGGAACAAAGACCGGAGCCGCCCTTCTACGTTTATCAGCGTGTTTCTTGACCAACATAGAGTTGTGCACAAGGATTTGTCGAGTTTGATCCCACAACTTCCTCAAATTGGCAACATGAACATCAACCGACGGCACCCCCTGGGAAGGAGAATCCGAAGGAAGAATAGACGGATGAAAACCATAATTCATGAAGAAGGGGCTTGAATGAGTAGAATCGCAAACGAGATTGTTGTGTGCAAACTCCGCCCAAGGAATCAAACCGACCCAATCATCCTGGTGTTCAGAAACAAAGCATCGTAAATATTGTTCAATTTTCTGGTTGGTACGTTCAGCAGCTCCGTTAGACTGAGGATGATAGGCAGAAGAAAAGTTTAATTTAATACCAAGTTGAGAGCAGAAGGACCTCCAAAAGCGGGAAACAAATTGGGAGCCTCTGTCCGATACAATTTGAGAGGGTATCCCATGTAGGCGAAAAATCTCCTTGGCGAATATCTCTGCCAATTCGGGAGAAGACGGAAGTTTAGGCAGGGGAATGAAGTGTGCCATCCTAGTAAACCTGTCAACCACGGTGAGGATAACAGTCTGTCTTTTAGAGATAGGTAGATCGACAATAAAGTCCATGGCCAAACAGGACCATGGTTTCTCTGGAACCTCCAAGGGTTGCAGGAGTCCACATGGAAGCGTATGGGGTTGTTTGGTTTTAGTACAAACTTCACATGCAGCGACGAACTCCTCAACATCCCTCCGTAAAGTAGACCACCAGAAGTCCTTAGAGATCAAGGCGTAAGTTTTGCGAATACCAGGATGTCCCGCCATCTTGCTATTATGTAAACACTGTAAAAGTTCCAGTTGAAAAGCAGGAGGAACGAAATGACGACCCGCAGGGGTCTGTTTAGGTGCGAGATGTTGCAACTTAATGATCTCGGCCAGTAATGGAGAATGAATCCTGAGATTCGTATTAGCAATGATATTGCACTTCGGAACTATAGAAGAAAGAACTGGTTCAGGTACAGTAGAAGGTTCATATTGGCGAGATAATGCATCGGCTTTAGAGTTTTTAGAACCAGGTCTGTAAGTCAGTACATAATTGAAGTGAGTCAGGAATAAGGACCAACGAGCTTGTCTAGAGGATAAGCGCTTAGCCTCCCCAATATATGACAAGTTTTTGTGGTCTGTCAAAATCGTAATAGGGTGTAGGGTCCCCTCCAACAAATGTCTCCACTCCTTTAAGGCTTTAATGACTGCTAACAGTTCCCTGTCTCCGATGTCATATCTGCTCTCAGCCCCAGAAAGTTTCCTGGAAAAAAAACCACACGGGTGTAATGGTTTATCTACCGCTAATCTTTGTGACAGAACCGCACCTACTCCTGTCTCAGAGGCATCGACCTCGAGTAGAAACGGCAAAGTCGTATCAGGATGGACTAATATTGGAGCAGAAGCAAAAAGTTCTTTGAGCCTCTTGAAAGCAGCGAGAGCTTCAGGAGACCACGTCTTAGTTTCTGCCCCCTGTTTGGTCATATTGGTAATGGGCGCAATAATAGACGAGTAACCCTTAATGAAGCGCCTATAATAATTGGAGAAACCAATAAACCTCTGAATAGCCTTGAGGCCCTGTCGTAATGTCAGGATCGGGACAGGGATCCAACACGCAGAGTACAAACAGTAGCCAGATACGTATACCGGACCTTAGAATGGCCAGACTAACGTAAGTAGAACAGTATAGAATGGTCAAAGACAAGCCGAGGTCGAGGGTAAGAGAAGACAGGTAAGCGAGAGACAAGCCGAATCAAGGGTAACAGAGATAAGCAGAGTAAGGTAAACAAGCCGGGTCAAAACCAAAAGGGATAATAGAATACACAAGCACTGAGTGACTAGAACAAGCTAGAACCACGACAGGGCAATGAGCTAATGAAAGAAGCTCTGTTAAATACCCTGTTCAGGGCAGTAACCACACCTCCGAGACGTCCTGATTGGTCCTGCAGCAATTGACTGACAGGTCGATCCGGGGGAGTGTCCTGATCATGACTTCCTGCCTAGATGGTGTAAAAGGCAGTCACTCCCTCGCGGCCGGCCTTGCATGACCGGATAGACCGCGGGGAAGGGAGTCATCAGACCGTCTGGATGGTGGAACAGCTAAGTCTCTACCTCTTTTGGAGGTAGAGACCACAGGTACCCTGACAGTACCCCCCCTCTCAGATACGCCCACCGGGCGGAATGAACCGGGACGAGATGGGAAGCGAGAGTGATACGCCCTGCGGAGACGGGGAGCATGAACATCCTCCTGAGGTACCCAACTCCTCTCCTCAGGACCATATCCCTTCCAATCAACCAGATATTGTACTCTCCCCCGGGAGATTCGAGAATCAATAATAGAGTTGACCTCATACTCCTCCTGACCCTCCACCTGAACGGAGCGAGGAGGGGCTATTGTGGAGGAAAATCTGTTACATATGAGTGGTTTCAGTAATGAAACGTGAAACGAGTTCGGAATGCGTAAGGTATTAGGAAGAGCTAAACGATACGCAACCGGATTGATACGGGTCAGCACCCTGTAGGGTCCAATATAACGAGGAGCGAACTTCATGGAGGGCACTTTTAAATGGATGTTCCTCGTGCTCAGCCATACCCTATCACCTGGAACAAAGACCGGAGCCGCCCTTCTACGTTTATCAGCGTGTTTCTTGACCAACATAGAGTTGTGCACAAGGATTTGTCGAGTTTGATCCCACAACTTCCTCAAATTGGCAACATGAACATCAACCGACGGCACCCCCTGGGAAGGAGAATCCGAAGGAAGAATAGACGGATGAAAACCATAATTCATGAAGAAGGGGCTTGAATGAGTAGAATCGCAAACGAGATTGTTGTGTGCAAACTCCGCCCAAGGAATCAAACCGACCCAATCATCCTGGTGTTCAGAAACAAAGCATCGTAAATATTGTTCAATTTTCTGGTTGGTACGTTCAGCAGCTCCGTTAGACTGAGGATGATAGGCAGAAGAAAAGTTTAATTTAATACCAAGTTGAGAGCAGAAGGACCTCCAAAAGCGGGAAACAAATTGGGAGCCTCTGTCCGATACAATTTGAGAGGGTATCCCATGTAGGCGAAAAATCTCCTTGGCGAATATCTCTGCCAATTCGGGAGAAGACGGAAGTTTAGGCAGGGGAATGAAGTGTGCCATCCTAGTAAACCTGTCAACCACGGTGAGGATAACAGTCTGTCTTTTAGAGATAGGTAGATCGACAATAAAGTCCATGGCCAAACAGGACCATGGTTTCTCTGGAACCTCCAAGGGTTGCAGGAGTCCACATGGAAGCGTATGGGGTTGTTTGGTTTTAGTACAAACTTCACATGCAGCGATGAACTCCTCAACATCCCTCCGTAAAGTAGACCACCAGAAGTCCTTAGAGATCAAGGCGTAAGTTTTGCGAATACCAGGATGTCCCGCCATCTTGCTATTATGTAAACACTGTAAAAGTTCCAGTTGAAAAGCAGGAGGAACGAAATGACGACCCGCAGGGGTCTGTTTAGGTGCGAGATGTTGCAACTTAATGATCTCGGCCAGTAATGGAGAATGAATCCTGAGATTCGTATTAGCAATGATATTGCACTTCGGAACTATAGAAGAAAGAACTGGTTCAGGTACAGTAGAAGGTTCATATTGGCGAGATAATGCATCGGCTTTAGAGTTTTTAGAACCAGGTCTGTAAGTCAGTACATAATTGAAGTGAGTCAGGAATAAGGACCAACGAGCTTGTCTAGAGGATAAGCGCTTAGCCTCCCCAATATATGACAAGTTTTTGTGGTCTGTCAAAATCGTAATAGGGTGTAGGGTCCCCTCCAACAAATGTCTCCACTCCTTTAAGGCTTTAATGACTGCTAACAGTTCCCTGTCTCCGATGTCATATCTGCTCTCAGCCCCAGAAAGTTTCCTGGAAAAAAAACCACACGGGTGTAATGGTTTATCTACCGCTAATCTTTGTGACAGAACCGCACCTACTCCTGTCTCAGAGGCATCGACCTCGAGTAGAAACGGCAAAGTCGTATCAGGATGGACTAATATTGGAGCAGAAGCAAAAAGTTCTTTGAGCCTCTTGAAAGCAGCGAGAGCTTCAGGAGACCACGTCTTAGTTTCTGCCCCCTGTTTGGTCATATTGGTAATGGGCGCAATAATAGACGAGTAACCCTTAATGAAGCGCCTATAATAATTGGAGAAACCAATAAACCTCTGAATAGCCTTGAGGCCCTGTCGTAATGTCAGGATCGGGACAGGGATCCAACACGCAGAGTACAAACAGTAGCCAGATACGTATACCGGACCTTAGAATGGCCAGACTAACGTAAGTAGAACAGTATAGAATGGTCAAAGACAAGCCGAGGTCGAGGGTAAGAGAAGACAGGTAAGCGAGAGACAAGCCGAATCAAGGGTAACAGAGATAAGCAGAGTAAGGTAAACAAGCCGGGTCAAAACCAAAAGGGATAATAGAATACACAAGCACTGAGTGACTAGAACAAGCTAGAACCACGACAGGGCAATGAGCTAATGAAAGAAGCTCTGTTAAATACCCTGTTCAGGGCAGTAACCACACCTCCGAGACGTCCTGATTGGTCCTGCAGCAATTGACTGACAGGTCGATCCGGGGGAGTGTCCTGATCATGACTTCCTGCCTAGATGGTGTAAAAGGCAGTCACTCCCTCGCGGCCGGCCTTGCATGACCGGATAGACCGCGGGGAAGGGAGTCATCAGACCGTCTGGATGGTGGAACAGCTAAGTCTCTACCTCTTTTGGCGGTAGAGACCACAGGTACCCTGACAGAAACACACACTGATACAAACACTCAGATACACACTGGCACATGCACACAGATGCACACAGATGCACATACACTCAGATACGCACACTGACACAAACACTCAGATACACACTGTGGCAAACTCCCCCTTTTAGCTGAATTTGCCACAAGTTTTTGGAGGGGACTACTTGCCAGCCTTTTACCCTGGGACTATGGGCCCTGTGATAACCCATGTTCAAAAGTACTGTTTCTGCCCCTTGGACTTTTAACTGGAACAGATTCAAACATGTGGCGGCTGCCCTCTTAATTTGTCCAGCGGTGTTTTGTCGTCGAGTGTATGGAACTATTTTGGGCATGGGACCGTGTGCACGGTGGGGCAAAAATAAGACTTCCAGGAAATTCCTGAACCGATCTGGGTGATGTTTGGATATGTTGTTCACCCAGATCGGGGCTATTGTGGGGATATGTTGTATTTTGGGGTACTTTTTGGGGTTTGTAACAATGTATGTTTTTTTTCTGTTTAGAGTTAATTGAGTTAGCCCATTGTCTTTGTTAACTGAATCACAGGCAGAGGGGAGGGATTGTGTACACTGTAGGGGAGTATCAGACACTGTACATTGTTTTTGGTTGGTTTGTACATCTTGTAATTCAGTGTTCCATCAGGTCCAGGGTGTGTTCCCCTGGCCTGAGGAATTGTATAAAAGCCAACCTTAACCATTAAAGCTGAGATTCCTGCTTAAACTCCAAAACTGTGTGTCGTCCTGTTATTGGAGGGAAAGAAGACTTGCTCCTGTGTCTGCTGTTCCAGCTTGCAGGAGATTCAACGGGTAAAGTCCTTGTAAGGACTAGAGCTAATTCCCCATTCGGCTCCAGGAAGGAGCAGTTCCAGGGCCCCAGTCCAGCCACGGCGACTGTGGGCAGAAGTGCTGCGGTTTGTCCCCTGTTCCAACTAGGAAGCAGTCCTTTGGCAGAGGTACCCAGCCGGGGTACAGGGAGCTCCGCTACAATTGGTGGCAAGTGGCAGGATGGCTTCCTAGCCTTGGGAAAACCAGCACTACTGCAGTATGGAAGACAAGTACTGCCGGGCAGTATCCGGCTTCGATGCCAGGCTCCAGCAGCGACTTCGGGATGTGCTGCGCAGTATGGAGCACCCTATCCCAGAGGATAGACAGACAGAGTGGAGGGTGACACTTCGAACCGATCTCTGGAAAGGATACCTCAGCAAAATTCGACCCTTCCAGAGTGGGGAAATCCTGACCACCAACCAGCGCCAAGCAGAAAAGCTAGAACTGCGGATGCCGTTCCTGGGAAACCAGCCCTCAGAGGAATGGGTAAGAGAACTGGAGAACCTTGTCATGACTGAAGTATGGTTGGATGAATCATACCGGGCGTTGTAGTGGCATGCATTCATTAACTACCCGGGGCGGGTCAATCTCCAATGGATCGAAGGAGAAGACTACGATGGCCTTGGTCTTTTGTGGGAGGTTTTTGAATATGGTGTGGCATTAGGAGACCCAGACAGTTCCTGCTTCTGGTGCATATGAGATGAGCGGGAAGACCGCTTGGGCCTTATGGAGATAGCAGAAATGCAACCAGATTTGTCTTTTCTTGCCAACCAAGAGTGGGAGCTCAAGCTGGACTACGCTCACCTATTTAGCCGGGTGATGCCGCCTGTCTCTGACATGATGGGGCTTATGGACTGTATACCACCGGGAGCGTTGAGTTTCGTCCCTCCTCCCCAGCAACTAAGCCTGTCATCAGGAGACCTGGGTACTGTATCACCTACGTTCCAACCAGCCCCAGAGATGGAAGACCTAATGGACTAGTTCTGGAAAGACACCCAGTTGGCAGATGGATATGTTAGGAGTGGGGACAGTCGGTCCCTCTCCACAGCGACAGTGTGTATTCCAGGGAGAGAAGTGTGTCGTCCTTTCCCCTCAGCGGCAGTTTATCTTGCAGGGAGAGGAGACAACCGGTCTCTCTTCCCAGTGGCAGTGTGCATGCCAGGCGGCCGAAGGTGTCATCCTTTCCCCCCAGCGGCAATTTTCCATGCAGGGAGAGGAGACAACAGGTCGGTCAAATTATGACTTCCAGGAAATTCCTTGTGACGAGACCAATCTCGCCACATTGCATTGGAGAAGCCTGGTTGCCCGCCTGTTGCCTCTGGACTACGGCCCCATGTTAAAAAGCCTTCTTTTCCCCTGCAGAAAAGGCTTGTTCGTGCCTTTCTGCCCGGCGGTCGGTAGATTCAATCTACTGAACAAACAACCGAATGACTGGACCACCTGTATTGGGAGTGTGTCGGCAATTTACCTCCCAGAAGCTGCGGCTAACCGCAGCTTAATTGGCGAATGCTGGGTGGCCTTTGTTTGTTTGCCAAACACGTGGCGGCGGGCATTTTAAAGTCCCAAACGGCCAGCGGTGTTCAGCGCCCAAACTATGGAACTGGAAACGGACACTTATTTGTGCACCGCTGAGCCGTCAGCCTCCTTGCTTCTGCATTCGGTCATTTAACCGGATGCCTGTTCATTCGGTAGTTTAACCGTATGAACAGCATTACCCCAGATAGCCATGCCATGGAGCCTATTCGTGTAACGAAAGACTATGGGAAAGACTTTTGCTCCATGGCGATTGAACTGTATGTATGTGATCTGAGCGCCATCCGGTAATAATGTGCGCTCAGATCTAAGCTATCTGGGGATAGGTAGAATGTATATGTTCTGTGCAACAGTTGTAACTTTATACATTTTTTATGTATTTTTCTGTCTTTTACTGCCATGTGGCTAATGGAGTTTTGCCTCTGTCCTTGGAGATAATTGGATTACTTCCCAATTATCTCCAGGATAGAGGGGAGGGATTGTAATGTACTGTGGGAGTGTTTTAACCCTGTATGCCTGTGATTGGTCATTTTACCATTTGTGTCCCAGTCTTCCATCTGGTCCCCTAGGGGAGTGTCCACCAGGTGGAAGACCTGCATAAATACCGGGCAGGTAACCCACATTAAACCACACCACTGCTTGACCCTCAACACGGAGCTCTGTCTCGTCTTTGGGGGGATTTACTGTATGCTGTTAGAGACTGATTGCTAGGAGTGTAAGCCGCTTGGGTGCTTTTCCTATTCGTCTGCTAGCAGCTATTTGTGAGGTTCCAGTTCGGGAGTTTGGAGTGCTATTTTGTATGCAGTTCGGGAGTTTGGAGTATTCCCTTGTATTCAGTTCGGGAGTTTGGTGTTCTGCAGTAGCTGTGCCTGTATCTCTGGAAGGGGAAGATCTTCTAAACGGCGGTTTAACCCTTTTATGCCTTAGGATGCCGTTACATTCCTAAACCCCTGAACCGATCTGGGTGATTTTTGGATATATTGGTCTCCCAGATCAGGGCTATCAGGGGGTGTGATGGGGTTTTATGTATTTTAAGGTACTTTTAGGGTGTTTGGGAAATGTGTGTTTTTTGTGATTGGAGATAATTGAGTTAAATGCAGGCACAGGGGAGGGATTATCTTGTTTTGTATGGGAGTGTCCTGGAGCTGAGAGCCAATATAATTGTGTGTATGTTTTTACTGTAGGCTACTCTCAGGTCCAGGGGGGAGTGCCCCTTGCATGGTGACCTGCATATAATGCCAGTTGTGGCTGCCATTAAACGTATTTCAGCTTGTACTCCTCAAACTATGTGTCGCCTGGTTACTGGGAGGGGAAAGGGCTAATCACTGTTCCAGCTTGTTCCAGTGTGGAGGATTCAGCGGGGAAAGTCCGTGTAAGGACTAGAGCTCCCAGGACAGTGACGTCCAGTGCCTGGGGGTGTCTAGTGCCAATTCCCCCTTTGGCTCCAGAAGGGAGTGGTTCCAGGACTAAAGCTCCCAGGACTGATGTCGTCCAGTGCCTGGGGGTGTCTAGAGCGAATTCCCATTTTGCTCCAGGAGGTAGCGGTTCCAGGACTAGAGCTCCCAGGACTGAGTGTCGTCCAGTGCCTGGGGGTTGCTAGAGTAAGTTCCCCATTCGGCTCCAGGAGAGACCGGTTCCAGGGCCCCAGTCAAGCAATGGCGACTGTCGGCAGAAGTGCTGCGGTTTGTTCCCTGTTCCAGCTAGGAAGCGGTCCTTGGCGCAGGTACCCAGCCAGGGGTACAGGGAGGTCCGCCACACTGAGGAGATAGGGGAGGCTTTTAACACCTTAAGGACACATGACATCAGTATTATTCAAAACTATATCATCTCCCAGAAAAAACTCCATTAGATGTAGTAAACGAATATATTTATTCTGTTAATCTCCCTAAGCTTACATCAATACAATTAGCTTCAATAAAGAAAAAAAAATATCAAAAGAAGAAACAATGAGAGCTATAGACAGATCTTGATAGGTACAAACCACCTGGACCCGATAGATTTGGGAATGTTTTTTATAAAGAGATGAAATATTTAATCGTAGAACATTTAACCAACCCTTTTAATAACGCTGTAGACAAAGTCAGATTTCCAAGTGAGATGTTAAAAGCGAACATCCTACCTATACTGAAACCCTGAAAAGATCCAACAAACTTAAAAAGTTATCATCCAATATCTCTTATAAATGTGGATACCAAATTGTTTTCTTCTATTATAGCACAGTGATTCATTATGATCAGATAGGTTTTCTCACTGAAAGAATGGTTAGTAATAATATTAGAAGGCTGATTGATGTAATAGATTCAGCGGATAAAAATGGAGATCCCATGCTAATCCTGTCTTTCGATGCTGAAAAGGCGTTTGACAGGGTTAGCTGGGATTTCATGGAATCTACTCTTAAAGCGTTTGTGTTGTCAGGCTGGATATCAACTGCAATTTTATCATTATATAAAGCACCAACGGCAAGGACAATAGGCCCCAACATATGTGCAAATTGGTTTAAATGAAAAAATGGTACGGATGGTACGGGACAAGGCTGTCCCCTATCTCCTCTCCTGTATATAATAACTATTGAAATATTAGCATTAAGACTTAATAATATGATAAAGGGTCATTCTACAACACAAAGCAAAACTTTCTGCATTGTCTGCATAAAACTCTCACTTTATGCAGACAATGTTATCATTTTCTACACTCCAAGATATTTACATATTTGGGGATAAAGATATTATGAAGATTAATGTATATAAATGTTATAAAAAAACTTATGAAGATTAATGTATATAAATTTGGATAATGTATATAAACATCACAAAGCGAGTTAAAACTCTCACATTATGCAGACAATGTTATCCTTTTTTTTAATCTAATCCTTCAACATCACTTCCATATACCTTAGAAGAATTAGACACATATAGTAAAGTATCAAATTACAAAGTGAATAATTTAAAATCTACCACTGTATATATTAATATTTCTAAAAATGATATAAAAGGTTATCAACAACAATATGGTTTTCTACACCCCTAGATATTTACATATTTGGGGATAAAGATATGCAAAAACGTAAAAAGATTAATGGATATACATTTTATGGAACTTCTAAAAGAAACTGCATCGTTTGGAGGTCTTTTAGTGTGGGCAGATGAATATCCTGAAGTCATATGGATATATATGTTCTGGATGTTGTCACTGGGCGTTCCCACACCATTGTTGACAATGCTGAAGTCTGCCTTCTCAAACTTTGTTTGGAGAGGAAATAAAACAAGAATTAAGAATTCTATATTGTCAAATAAAATTGGGAAAGGGGAAATGGGATTCCCGGACATAATAAAATACTATGAGGCGGGCATAGCCATGCATATAATGATAATTCAATTACAGCAAAGTAAATTAGAGACATGGTATAGTATAGAAATGGAAGTCATTCAGATCAAAAACCCATTAGATTTAATATGGAACACACAAAAAATGGGATTACTCAAATTCTTGTATATTATCAAATAATGCCGATATGGATAAAATTGAGTCTGGGATTGGAAAATAAAATATTAGTTTTTTTTATATTTATGTATTAAAAAGAGCAATAAATAACTTTTCTTTAAAATTCTGGAAATTTAGACATATAGGTACTGTAAAAGATCTATTCTTAAACGATAAGATAAAATCTTTCAATCTTTTAATGAGAGAGTTTCAGTTGATGAATAAGGAGTCCTTCTCTTATATTAGAGTAAAGCACTTTTTGGATCAAACCTCAATAGTATCAAATGGTAATTTATATAACATTATGAAAGGTAAACTTAAGGGTAGTAGATCAAAACATCTGTTCTCTCGATGTGTATGATTGATGGAAGACAGTAAAAAAAATATAACACCTCCCACAATAAAAAAAAAAAGAACTAGATATTTAAAGATTAGTATATGTGAAAAAGATACATAACTATGTACATTCTCTTCCATTGATTGAAACACAGTTTAAAGTTGTAAATGCATGGTATATGACCCCAAGAAGATTATCAAAATTCACATATGGAGTAAATGAAAACTGTTGGAGATGTGGGGCAGAAAATGGAAATTATATCCATATATGGTGATCATGTAAATAGTGTTGAGTATTTGGATATGGGTTAAAAAAATAATATTCAGTTTATGTAAAGTTAAACTTCCTATAACTCCAAAGGGCATGTTGCTACATTTAAACTGGCCTAATTTAAAAAGGTCAGAACAATTTTTAATAATTCAAAACCTAATTGCTGGTAAAATTGTTGTGGCTAGAAATTGGAAGAATGACCATGAGATATTTTTTTCTCAAATAAGCTCACAACTAATTTTCAGCTGAGAATGGAAAATAATTATACCAAATATCCAAATACAGCTTCAGACTTATGGGATATATGGGAAAAGGAAATCGGAAAAATGGCTAATACATGTATCATAGATAAATAACATTTAAAGGGCAATCGAAGAGTTGGGGACTCTCTGTGACTGAACAAATTAAGATGTGTTTTGTTTTTTTATGTACAAGAAAGAATCTTATCAATATAAATAGCTAAATCAAATAGTATTGGTACTATTTCTTTCTATTGGTACTATACCAGATTCTTTCTTAGGTATGATTTTATGTGTAAATGTATCTTGTATTTTCTTTTTTTTTATTGTTTTTGATATATGCAATATTTAATAAAAAGGAAAGGGAAAGAAAAGAAAAGAAAAGAAAAGGAAGGGGGAAAGGAGGATAAAATAAAATGAGGTAAAAAGGGATAAAAAGGGAAAGAAGAGAGAAACTAAATAGTAATACAGTAATATTTTAAACTTGGGATAGCCTTCTTGACAGATGTTTTGTATATTAGAATATTTGTGGGCTGGCAACATATATAAAATTCAATCCTTTTTCTGCATATGTACAATTTTATGTGTTGTTTGTCATTTGTCTATTTAATGTGTTTTTCTAGTGAATGAAAATCAATAAAAAATAAAAAATATAAATATATATATATATATATATTCTCCTCACTGCTGCAAAGACGGAAATTACACTCCTGATGAAACAATATGGATTCTAGAATCACTCCTCAAAATATATAATCTTTTTTTATTCTTATTCTTTTGTTTCTTCTTTAGCTGGGAAATTAGTGTAGAGAGATCCCAGCAGACCCCTTGGCACCCACTCAACAGTCACTGACAAGACAGTAGCAGAGCAGACAGAGCAGACAGAGCAGTCACATGGCAGATGTCTTCTCAGGCTGTAGGGGTGCTCTGTGCAGCCCACTGTTGCTTATCACACAGAGCTAACCACCCCATCCCCCATTTGTTTGCTTCTTGTCACTAATAATCATGGTTAACCATATCACTAAAAATATTGATGAAAAACACTTCCCATTCTCAGCATCCTGCAGCAGCCTACAGGTACATACTTCTTACAAATGTGTACATGTTGCATGTGCATCTGGATATAATATGTACATAAGGGTTTGCATAGAAGGTGTGTATTAGAACCTGTACATAATGTATATGGTTAGTGGGTGGGTTGGTGAAGTTGCCTGTATTGGTGCATAAATATAGAGTGTTGAGGAACTAAAGGAGCAACCATGCAGCAAGAGGGTGAGAGACAACATGCACGTTGTTATCAAATGAATTGGATGGTGACGGATATAAAAATCCACATGAGTTGCATATAAAGTAAATCAGCCTTCAAATGTACAGTGCCTATGAGTAGTACACCCAGAGCACTCCTACTTAGCTCACTCCTCTCACTGAAAATAGAAAAGTAGAGAATTGTAAACCATCCTCCAACTTTATAACAACTTGGCTTTGTTAGTCTGAAATTAGGTTTTCAATTTACTACAACTAATCTATGTTATACATCTGTGAAAAATCCATCTATATTACAGTTGTACTCAAAAGTTTGCATACCCTTGGAAAATTGGTAATATATGTATATAACTTTTTTATAGAAAACATGAGTGAGCAGGCAAAAAACATTGATTAATTTCTTAGGTTATAACAAATTGGCACAATCATAAAACATAGCATTGCGACGAAGAAAAAAAATCAAATGACCCCTGTTTAAAAGTCTGCATACTGTTATACCTTGAAACAACCACACCATCTTTTTCCAGAGCATCCTGTGTTTCTCCTGAGGTTACCTGTTTTCTTTGTATCCTGAACAAGTCTTCTGGCAGTTGTTGCTGAAATCTTTCTTGTTCTACCTGACCTTGGCTTTGTATCAAAAGATCCCCAAATTTTCCACTTCTTAATAAGTGATTGAGCAGTACTGACTGGCATTTTCAAGGCTTTGGATATCTTTTTTTATTCTTTTCCATCTTTATAAAGTTCTATTACCTTATTACGCAGGTCTTTTGACAGTTCTTTTCTGTTCCTCATTTCTCCGTATCTAGCCTGTTCAGTGCATCCACATGGGAGCTAACAAACTCATTGACTATGTATACACTGTTATGCCACAAGTAGAATAGATGTGGAACACAATTGCAGATTTGAAAATTTCTTATTATTTAACAGAGCGTGTTTGAAGATAGGAAAAAATCCTTCAAATAAGAACAGCTACTGTAGCTTTAAGGATTAGTGGATATTGCAGGTGGTTAGTTGAAAAGCAAAAAACAATAGCAAACTGTAGCAGAGATATTGGTAACAGAGTTTTAGTAGGAGAGGTTTTAGCAAGCAGGATAAAGTTCATTAGCAATGCAATTCCCAGAAATTTACTAAATGTATACTTAGAGTTTGAAGGGAGTAGTCTTCCAAAGGCAGTTTAGCTTGAGCCAAGATATATTGGCTCAAAACTTCTTTCAGTCCGGGTCTTTGGGATTGGACAGAGCAGTAAAGTCCAAGATTCAGTCCGAGATCAAAGGAGAGGAGAAGGCAGGGAATCCGTTTAAACAGTCCAAGGGTTCGGTACACAAGAATTAACGAAGAGGAGCTTAGCCGCTAATATGAATGCGGAAGTGACCTAACTCAATCACTAAGCAATTTTGAAACTGGCGCGGTTTCTCTATGAGGCTTGAGAGAGCTGCATCAGAGAAGGGGGCGGGGATTGTTCCGCATACCCGGAAGTGTCAGAACGGAGCCGATTGGAAAGATAAGTCCTGACAGTACCCCCCACATAAGGAGCACACCCAGGGTGCCATTACTTTGGTTTCTCAGGATAACGATTGTGGAAAGCGGAATCTAATTTATCAGCATGTACATCAGAAGAGTATTCCCACGTGTCGTCTTCAGTCCCATAACCCTTTCATCTGATAAGATACTGTAAGGAACTTAGATAAATTCTTGAGTCAAGAATTTTACCTATCTCATATTCTTCTTCACCCTGTACTATGATAGGTGTAGCGTAATGTATTAAGCCTGTCCTGTAACATGCCTATGTGACTGTATTCGTTTTATTGTATTCGTGTATATCTGTATAATTTCGTATGTGGGTTCGGTAGTTTCATGGGAATGAAACTACCGAACCATCAGACCACCCCAGTGAGAAGTGTGCGCCTCGTTAGGCGTTCACACTTCTCGTAAACCGCAGCTTAATATGTAATTGTTAATGCTTGGGTGGCCGCTGTTCGGTATACAAACCACGTGCGGCGGCCATCTTACGCATAAAAATCTCAGCGGTGTTTGGTCGTCGAGTGTCTGGAACTCAAATCGGACACTCAAACAACCGAACACCGCTGAGACCTCCAGAGCTCCGTAACTACCGAACGGAGAGACCTAACGAACTCCCATTCGGTAGAAACAAAGTACCGACCAAGGGAACTCTAATACATGTGAATTTAAGTATGGATGGCAAGGATTACTATATGTTTTTACTGCCGAACGGAGACTGACCACAGGGCCCAAACACCTGGAACCCTTTTCAGATACCACCTCGTGTGCAGTCGGTCAAACTTCACCCTCCATCTAACTCCTGAACCCCTGGTCCGATCTGGGTGAATTTTGGATATATTCTTCACCCAGATCAGGGCTACCTGGCGGTACCCTAATATTTATGCTATGTACTAGTTTAGGGGTACATCCAGGTTTGGGGTAAACGTACAGTATAGTTAAGGGGATTATGAGTCACTCTGAGGGGAGGAGATGTGTGGGAGGTAACGGTTATATTATTGGTTACTGTCCTAATTACTGTGAATCCCTCCCTTGCATGGGAGAATGCTTTATAAGGAGACTGTGTGGATTAAAAGTCAGTTCTGTTCCTGATGCTGTGTTTTGCCTGCTGAAAGTACTACTCTATGGATTTTTAATACTTGTTCATGAGCCTCACTGGGATCTATAGTGGAGTTAACCTGTGAAATATCAGGCCTCCGCTACAATAGGGTCAGGATTAGACAGATGTTCCCTATGGAATGGATCTGGGAGATAAGGTTTAAGAAGTGAAACATGAAAAACGGGATGAAGTTTAAGAGAAGGAGGGAGTTTCAATCTCACAGCATTGTTATTGATAATGGACTCAATCGGGAAGGGACCGAGAAAGAGAGAACTCTTGGGACGGGTTGTAGAAACATTTTTTGATGACAGCCAAACAGAGTCACCGACTTTATAACCAGGTGGAGGTCTCCTCTTAGTATCAGAATATTTCTTATGAATGACCATAGAAGTCTCAAGGTTCTTCTTTAACTGTTCAAACAATGAAGACATTTCAGAGTTTTAAATGGAAACCATAGGGTTAGATGTCGTTCTGAGTTCATCGGGGAACGAAGAGGGATGGAATCCATAATATGAAAAGAACTGAGTCATCTTGCTGCTGGAGTGTATAGAATTATTGTAGGCAAATTCGGCCATAGGCAACCAATTAATCCAATCATCTTGCAAATATGTGCAGTAACAACAAAGGTATTGTTCTAAACATTGATTGACCCATTCTGTTTGACCATTAGTTTGAGGATGGTATGCAGAAGAGAGCTTACGTTGGATTTGAAGAGAGGAACACATCTCCTTCCAGAATCGTGAAGTAAACTGGGTACTTCTGTCAGAGATGATTTCTTCAGGAAATCCATGTAATTTGATTATATTGTCTATGAAGGTTTTGGAAAGTTCGGACAATGAAGGTAGTTTTTTTAATGGAATGAAATACCTGTAAGCCTAACTGACTAAGTTAATCATTGCTGCATGAGATGGAAAGCAAGGCAAAGAAATCTTCTGGATACTTTTGGTCCTGTCTTTGGTTGATTGAGTCTTACTATATAGTACTTAATCTATGATGTTTGACCCTATTCCTAATAACCACCTATCCTGCCCAATCACAAAACTGAATAAGAATCTAAACTAAAGCAGGGCATAAAAACAATGCAGGTTACAAGAGGCAGACAAAGGTCAGGCTGAACAATCAGAAGCACAGAAAGAGGCAGATGTAATACACAAGAAAAGGCAGACATAGGAACACAGTAAAGTGACATAGAACACAAGCAATCTAGATTCATTACGGAAGGCAAGAGCTGACTTTGGAGCTGGCTCTGGAGCTGTCAGTATAAACATTCATGGAATGAAGTGAAGGCTTGGCGTTAAAGGTGAACAGTCACATCCCAAGATATTTAATAACACTTGTATTGATCAAGTAAACATATGTTTGTCTGAAAAATAAATGTAGAAATTCACGTTTCTGTATGTGTCTTTTTCCTGTCCAGGGCATATCCATCTTGGTCCCTCTCAGCCATAGTTATAAATGTGTCCATTTTCTGCGACATGGCGCAGTTAGTATAAGATAAGAAACAGAAACAATTGAATGGATGATGATGTCACTTCTTTTATATACAGTTAACCCCTTAAGGACACATGACATGTGTGACATGTCACGATTCCCTTTTATTCCAGAAGTTTGGTCCTTAAGGGGTTAAAAGAAAACAAAGCAAAGAGCAAAACAAATCACACAAAATAGGTTAACATATATTATATGTGATATTCAATGTTTTATTTAAAGGTGTATTTTCAAGTTTAAATGTAATAAATTACCACCCCTTGTATGATATATAAATGAAAAGAACCTAAGACTGTCCAACATGTACAGTGATTGTGAGGGACAAACTGACCGGGAAGAGTTAAGATCCCCATCTTTTGGAATTGGCTAACAATCTAATATCTTTAATGAAGATAACACTTTTATCTGTACTTACTTTCAAATCTCTCTCTTGCACATCAATTGTACGTGAGAAAGGGGTTTAAGGATAAGTCTGCTTACCCAAAGCCATTTCCACTTAAAAACAATTATTCGCCTCCCCACCTTCCCGTCATACTTAGGCTTATCAATAAACTGCAGTCTTTAAGTTTGGATTTCAATATTGTTGAATAGATAATGCAGTTGCTGTGTGACAGGCAACAGAGGATTGTAGTCAATGAATTATATTCGAAGCAAGGCCTAGTTACCAGTGGGGTACCTCAGGGATCTGTACTTGGAACTATTATCTTTAATATTTTTATTAGTAATATTGCAGAAGATATGGTAAGGTTGTCTTTTTGCTGATCATGCTAAGATATGTAACAGGGTTGCTGGTCCAGGAATAAGCCAAATGGCAAATGATTTAGGTAAACTAGAAAAATGGTCATAGCTGTGGCAGCTGACATTTAATGTGCATAAGTGCAAGATAATGCATCTTGGACGTAAAAACCCAAGGGCAGAGTATAGAATATTTGATAGAGTCCTAAACTCAACATATGAGAAAAGGGATTTAGGGGTAATTATTTCAGATGACTTAAAGGTAGGCAGACAATGTAATAGAGCAGCAGGAAATGCTAGCAGAATGCTTGGTTGTATAGGGAGAGGTATTAGCAGTAGAAAGAGGGAAATGCTCATGCCATTGTACAGAACACTAGTCAGACCTCAATTGGAGTATTGTACAAAGTGATGGAGACCGTATCTCCAGAATTATATTGAAGAGAGTTCAGAGAAGGGCTACTAAACTGGTTTCTGGATTACAGGATAAAACTTACAAGGAAAGGTTAAAGGATCTTAACATGTATAGCTTGGAGAAAAGACTAGACAGGGGGGATATGATATAAAAATTAAATACATAAAGGGAATCACAGTAAAGGAGGAGACTATATTTAAAAGAAGAAAAACTACCACAACAAGAGAACGTAGTCTTAAATTAGAGGGGCAAAGGTTTAAAAATAATATCAGGAAGTATTACTTTACATAGAGGGTAGTGGATGCATGGAATAGCCATCCAGCTAAAATGGTAGCGGTTAACACAGTAAAGGAGTTTAAGCATGCGTGGGATAGGCATAAGGCTATCCTAGCTATAAGATAAGACCAGGTGCTAATGAAAGTATTTAGAAAATTGGGCAGACTAGATGGGCCGAATGGTTCTTATCTGCTGTCACATACTATGCTTTTATGTTTCTACTAAAACAGGTCCTGGAGATCGGGAATACAATGGCACATGTGGAGCAAAAACTCAGTGAGTTCGCCAAGGCCCACAACGATATAGCAGACCACGTTCAAACACTTGAGCATAAAATAGAGCTCATGGAGTCCCATATGGCGGACTCTGAAGACAGATCATGGAGAAACAACCTCCGCCTACAAGGAATACCAAAGGACGTTCTCCCTTGCGACCTACAAGCCTACATCAGAGGCCTACTGTGGGCATTCTCTCCTGAAATACCGGCAGATATGCTTCTGGTAGACAGGGTACATAGAGTCCCTAAACCGCGGAGCTTACCGGATTCGGTCCCAGGAGATGTCTTGCTGAGGGCTCATTATTTCCACATAAAAGAGATTGTACTACGCACCAGTAGGAACAGGTCGGATCCACATGCAGACTTCCCCACGGTGAAAATTATGGCGGACCTCTCATCAGCGATTCTCAAAAGCAGAAAGGACTTCCCCGCGATAACGGAGGAGTTATGCAACGCTGGGATCCGATACCGCTGGGGTTATCCTACCAAACTCCTGATCACGAAGAACTGCGGAATAAAAGTTATCCACACACACCTTAAGATGGCCTTAAACAGCTCTGGGAATGGGGTCTACTCACTAAAATCCCACAGAAACCTGCCAGCCCTCCAGGTCGTCTACCACCGGAGTGGAGCACAGTCTCTGCTTAAATGTGGACGTTACTGGATGTCGCACAGATCATTACAAACCCAGCAAGTATAGACAATATATGTACAAATGTTTAAAAATAGATATTCTATATGCCACTGTTTACCCAATATATTAGTTAGAGTTTCAAAACGTGTTAGCACCTGTATCTGATCTAACTTGATGTGTTTGCTATATTGAGTTCAGCACAACTGTAACCCAGCGGTTAATCTGTAATACATAAGTGTAGCCTACCGGGCCTCACACCGTGCCCATTGAGGACCGTAGATGCAACATCTAATAATATCCCCTAACTGTGCGAATTGTACTTTATCACACGTCAAACGCAAATAAATGCTCACACCGACAGTGGTGTACACAAAATCCGTGGGGCCCCGGTGCTAAACTGATCCATGGACCCCCCTCCCTCTCCCCCCTTCTCTGCCCCGATCCATGGGCCCCCCCTCACATACATACAGACAGACAAACACACAGACAAATACACACCCCCACAGACACATACATACACACAGACAGACACACACATACAGAGACACAGACAGACACACACACACAGAGACACACAGACACAGACATATAGAAAATGTTTCCTACCTTTTGTAACTTTCCCTGGGGTCCACTGGGGGCTCAGCCTGATGGGAGTCAGAGTTCCCACTCTGACTCCCACCTACTTCCTCCCGCACGAGCTGTTAGCTGGGAGGAGTGACCGGGGAGTCACTTCTTCCCAGCAGTGATGTAATCACAGGGGGCCCGGTCGCGCTGTTAAAGCGCCCAGCACAGACCGGGCCCCCTGATAATCCATATCCATCGGGTGGCTGACAGCATGGGCCACCTGATGGACCCCTTAACATGCGGCCCCAGCGGTTTGCCGCGCGGGCCGGGGCCACAAAACGTGGCAGCTGGTACCCGGTCGTGGGGGTCCACAGGACGGCCGGGCCACCTGGAGCTGAAACCCCTGCAACCGCAGTATGTACGCCGCTGCACACCAATATGACAAAGGGACACAAAGCACAAAGACCCTTTCCCATTACACCTTGTCGACTAGTTAATACAGCTATGATAGTGGTTTAAACAGTAGATATGTATACCACCTCAAACTAGCACTCTGAGCGTCTATTACTTCTCACATGAGAGCCTAATGGCCACACAACATGAGACGTATAGTGTACTCAACCCCCATGACACGTACCATATGAGCTAAGACCAACGTTGGGGTCACATTGTATATACTTTGGTTTTTACTCCCTAATGTTTCCCTTCCCCCTCTCGCCCGTTCTACTCCTAGCATGTCAAAAGACCATCCCCGCAAGGGGACAAATGCCATCTCCAATACCTATGCAATTAATATATAATTATGTGACAGTGGAGCCACAGCTCATTAACTACCTTCACAATAAACCAATAAAATGAGAATATATTCACAACACTCGAGGGTTCAATAACCTCCATAAAAGATGTGTTTTGCTAGAGGATGCCAAGTGCTTCAGAGCTGACATTCTATGTATTCAGGAAACACACTTTGTCATGGCAAGAGTGCCGAAGTTTGCATTGAAAGACTACCCCCACCAATACCATGCAACCCATACCTCCAAATCGAAGGGAGTATCACTCCTCCTACACACATCCCTGTCTATAGAACTCCTCCACATTAAAAAGGATAGCCAAGGCAGGTTTATTATACTCCAACGTCTCATTAACGATCTGCCATATGTACTAGTTAGCTTTCATTGTCCAAGTACAAACCAAAGGAATTTCCTCCACCCAAACTACATGCTCAGTGATTCTGTGTGGAGACTTGAATCACCCTCTGGACTCTCACATGGACACCACCATTCATGAAAAAGCCCCTAGGCACCTAGCAGTGAAATCCCAAAGCAAAGCATTAAATAAATTACTAGGGGAATATAGGTTATATTACACTTGCGAACCTACCACTCTAATGAACAAACCTTTACATATCTCTCCACGGTACATAAATCTTACTCCAGGACAGACCTCATTTTATTGGTTGGTCCTCTTCTACCTAGGGATACTGAAAGTGACATAGGGGACATAGTGAGGTCGGACCATGCACCAACCATACTAGAACTTAGAGATGATTATTAACACAGCGGGAAAACACCCTGGCATGTTAATGACTCACTTCTGCACAATAGCACATTTGCCCTCCAAACATATGTTTAAATCAACAACACCCCAGACATCCCCCCAGCAACTTTATGGCAAGCCCACAAACCAGTCATTAGGGACCTACTGATAAGTCACGCCTCCTACTTAAAAAAGAAAGCCCACCCTTTTGTGCATTCTACGGGACACGACAAATGCAAAACTGATACACGATACCACTACATGCATCAATGACCTAGCATTGTCAAAGAATACACACATACTTCAGAAACTGAAGCAAAAAACATACTCCCAAGGAAACAAAAGCAGGGAAACATTTAGCAACGTTATTACGACAAAAACAAGCCAATTACAAAATACCATATTTGTTTAAAGACAAAGGCACCAAAATAGACAGCCCACAAGACGTAAATGATGCTATAGCATCTTATTACTACACATTGTATAATCTCAAGGACGACCAGGACCTACATCAACTCACATCACAGAAAATTAAGGAGTTCTTACAACTCCCCACTCTGCCATTGCTGACAGACCAACAAAGATAAACAATACGAGCAATCTAACAACACAGGAGATCCTGCAAACGATCAATTCTCTTCCTCAAGGCAAGTCCCCAGGACCAGATGTCCTGACAAATGCATACTATAAGAAATTTGTCACTTTCCTCGCCCCCCATTTAGAAAACATACATTCCACCAAATTCTGCAAACAGGTCAGATTACATCAGAAATGCTAATGGCACATGTGGCCACTCTCCCAAAAGCAGGAAAGCCCCCCACCAAATGCCAAAATCTGAGACCAATCTCCCTCCTTAATACCGATGTTAAATTGATAGCCAAGATCTTCTCCAACAGAATGGCACCAATAATTCCATCCCTGATTCATGAAGATCAAGTGGGGTTTGTCAGCAGCAGGGGCAAACGGTACATGGAAAATCTTAAACTTGTTAAGCGGGGCGTAGGGAGGAGGGGCCCACTGCATGCTGCTCTCTCTTCGCGGAGAAAGCATTTGACAGGCTGCACTGGCCCTTCCTCCGCGCGGACCTGCAAAAGTTCGGATTTCCCACTGACTTCCTAGCCCTTGTATCAGCATTTATATTCAACACCATCAGCAAGAGTAACCAAATGAGGCTTTATCTCAAAACATTTTACAATATCAAATGGCTCCAGACAGGGATGTCCCCTATCAACTCTACTCTACATCCTATCCCTAGAACCACTCACACAACCAATAAGAGACAATCCGATTATCCATGGATTTACCAGTCAAGGTCGCGAATACAAATTATCATTATTCGCAGATGGCATACTCCTTACGCTAGAGCAACCCTATATCTCATTGCCGAACTTTCATGATACCCTCTACAGTAAGTGTTCCCACTACAAACTTAACATCTCCAAAACACAAGCTATGAGTATCAACATTTCCTAAGGCAAATTGGAACAGCTCCAAAAGCACTTTAACTATAACTGGAGACATGACCACTTAAAATTCCCTGGAATTAATGTTACCCCTATGCTGACTAACTTATACAAGACGAACTACGTGGAAATACTACATGACGTAAAAAAATTACTTCTGGGTTGGAAGAAGAAATATATCTCATGGTCGGGCAGGATAGCGGCAGTGAAAATGATTATCCTACCAAAATTACAATACCTCTTCAGAACACTGCCAATGAGAGTACCGCAAAAGTTCTTTATAGAAGCACAAACAATAATACAAATATTCATATGGAACAATAGTAAACATAGAGTAGCAAAACAAATGATGTACGCACCATTCAACCAGGGAGGGATGGTAGTTCCGGACCTGAAAGGTTACTACCAGACAGCACTAATAGGGGCCTTGATGGCGGCATACCACCGCAAACACTCCCTACCATGGACAATAGAAATTATCCATGCAGCAGGAATCCCCATAGACATTCTGGCATTACTCCCAAGACCACACCGCCCCGCCAACAGCACGTTGCTTCCCACAACTGCCCTCACATTCAACATATGGGACAAGCTCTGCCACAAAATGGGATAGTGGAGGAAATACTTGTCCCCAACACCGCTACAGGCCTTACACTATTTGATCCTGACTTAAATTAACAAATATGGCACAGATGTGGCATCACATTTGCAGCATATTCTCTTAGGACAGGAACTAAAGACATTTGATGACCTGCAAACCAATTTCCAATTAAACGCAATGGTCACATTTTCCTACTTACAAATACAATCTTGGTTCAAAAAACAAACTTTGACACTAGCAATAGATGTAAAGGAGCTACAGCTAATGGAGGTAAAAAAAAAAAAATCAGCTCACATTTGTTACCCCCTAAAAAATTGATATCGACCATTTACCAAGCTACACACTTGCAACACATTAGAAAACTTCTCCTATATAAAAGTCTGTGAGAAAGAATTCACATATGCCTTGGAACCACCTCAATGGAGAGAAATTTTACTAGCACACTGATCGCTATCGAAATGAGCCTCCTATATGGAGCTCTCCTGCAAACCCCTCTATAGGTGGTATCTGGTGCCCACGTGCATCAAGGCAGCACACCCACAAGCTTCGGATTTGTGCTAGAGATGCCTACAGCACAAAGGCAAAATGCTCCACACGTGGTGGCTATGCCCCCTTATCACTACCTTCTGGTCTGAAGTAGCCAAATTAATACATGACAGCACAGGGGTGAAATTACCTCACAAACCAGAACCAAAATCTCCTGCCAAAGGGCCTTCAAAAGAGCCAACAATATCTGGTCTTCCATATTCTGATGGCAGTCCTAATAGTAGTCAGTAGACGCTGGCGTTCCGCCAGGTCACCGTCCATTGCCCAATGCATACGTACCGTAGACACCACCAAAACTTATGAGAAAATGGCCAGATGTACTACGAACCCCAGGAGATTTCGGATTATAGCATGGGACAGATGGGACGCATACACAGAACACACCACCTAAAGCCAAAACTGAGCAAACCACTACCGTTCAGCAGCTGTGCTCCGTCGCAAAACTGTATATTGACAATGTGACATTGTAACTTCCTGTGGTCGAACTCCACTCCACCAGAGGCTACATAGCACACAATGTATCAAGGTTCGCTGCCCACCCATATAGAACACTGGGACATGTCCCATACCTCTGAAATACCCTCTATGCTACTTAGCACACGCACTTTAAAGCCTGAACGGATGGCTAACGTCCAGAGCAGCCCCAGTTATCCCCTTCCTCCCCCTATTTTTCCACCGTACCTTCATCTTCATGTCACTAAACCTCAAAGCCACCTTTCGAATGACACAACTCACACACCAACAAGCTGTACCTAACTAATAAACATAAAGGGAAGACAGTGCACAACTAAGTCTAAGAAACACGGCTTTATATACTGATTGTACTTATGTGTTAGGTCTGTTGACAATGGCCCGCATGTTGCAAAAATGTTGCTGCATCTGTGTGCCTAATTTGTGAATGATTTCCCCTTCCCCCTTTCTTTTCTGTATCCCCAAAAGATCTAATAGAAATTGTCAATGCAAAAAAAAACCTACATAATTTAATAATTTTTATAAATATTGGCACTGTTCCCCTTTATTAATTTAAAGCAAAGAGCTACCCACTATTTTAACTCTTATAGACATTGTATTAGAGAATTTGTATATCACACATTAATCACAAAATAATTATAAAAATATAAGTTATTGTGACAATAATAATAATAATAGGTAACATGTGTGACAATAGCCAGTGAATATTTAAGTATAACATAAGTATACAATATGGCAATGGTTTTGATACAATTACAGATAGTTTAATAGTAACATACCCAAATAGATGCAAATTTTCAACAGGACAGGGCACTTCACTTTGAGATCAGATAGACATTTCTTAACACAGAACTCAGCATCTCACCTTGGACATTCCTTTATGCAGATTTTTTTCTCATCATCCAAGCAGCACAACTTAAAGCAATAAAAAAAACACTTTGGCTAGCAGTTTAACACCTTAAGGACCAAACTTCTGGAATAAAAGGGAATCATGACACACATGTCATGTGTCATTAAGGGGTTAAATCACACTGAATTAACTCACTGCTGGCTGCAATTCTCACAGGAAAAATATCTTTTATTTTGCAATGACAAATACAATAATTCTCATGCCAGATCAGTTAACCATTCCTTCTCATCCAATACCCAATAAAAATAATTCTAACCAGATTTTACAATTGCAGAATATTCACCTTTCCTGATTAAAGATTACTATCCCTAAATTCAGATAAGTAATATGTCTGGATAGAAGTTTGGTATGCTAAACTTGGCAAATTACCAGTAAATATATTATACCCTTATTCCTTCTGCAGTAAGGAATTTGGAACAGCATATTTCATTAGCTAATTATGATTTCATAATAGCTGAAATCTGACTAACCTTTATCCAGGTATATTTCTGCTTTGAGTAAAATTAATTAATTTAAATTAAATTAAATTAGCTTTCTTGGTAGAATTTATTTTAGGCTTGGAGATATATCCCAAGTATGGGAGAAGAATTGTGACCTGGGTAATCCGTCTGGTTACACCATTTTAGAGATAGTAGGTCAGACTCATTTCCCCAGTAACTGGACGGGACACAGTTCCAGGGTACAACTTTGACAATGATTATTTGGGCACACAGCTTTTTATGCACAGACCCCCAAAGGGGGTCTCCATCCAACACAACACAATCTCATGCAGGAGGGGGCTGAGGAACAGATAACCATTTCCCGCTCTGGGAGATACTAACAGGACACAGGAACACACATGAGTACACATTACATACAGGGGGTAAACTTTGGGGCTCGGCACCCGGGGACGGGAAGGGGGTACAGGGTACACTTTATACAGATGAATAGCACTGGGTACCCCCTAGGATCCCTGCAAAAAGCAGGGCGATCGGATGTACAGAGCCGGAGATATCAGCGTTGAGAGTCTGGGGCTCAAGGCTCTGTACATCCCCGAAATTAGTTCCATGGTGTTGCTTGGTTTAGTCCAGCAAATTCAAACTTCGTGCCTAAACCAAGCAACAACCAATTAGCTGAAAGGGTGTGAACCAGATCGCACCAATCAGCGTCAGGGGGAGGAAGGAGTTTTGCCGCACCAATCCAATTGGTGCTCGGGGAGGAGAGGGGTTTCGCAGCCCAATCAGAAGATAGGGCGCGAAACCTGATGTCACCAATCCACTGAAAGTCATGCCAATCAGCGCCCAGGGACGAGAGGGGTTTCACCACACAATCAGACAGAAGGGCACGAAACCCCGTTTGAACAAGTGCTCCTTCTCATTTTGGTCGCCTGCTCCCTGCTGCAACCAATCAGCACTTTACTCGCGCCGACCAGCCAAGAGAATAGCGCAAACTCAGTTTGAATGGGCGCTCTTTGTCCCATTGGTCGGCACAGACTTCCATGCGGCCAGCGGGAACCTTGTGGCCATGTGGAGCGCCCCGGGTGGTCAAAAGGTATATTGCAGGATTTTATGGTCAAAATTACAGAAAGAGTTGTTTAAAATGTATACATTTGTTTACACATTTTGAGTTTGTTAATCACTATTAAAATATAATACACAAAATATCCAAATGTTAACATTAAAAGCTTTAAAACAAGAATGTAATATTTTTCTTATATTGTCATAACCAGAACAAATGTTTAGCATCAAATCACATGTTTAGCTGCGTTAGTTGTCTATAATTATAATAGGCACTTGACTTGTGCAAAAATATGTTTCAGCTGGCTGATCCGAGTCAAAATAATTTCAGTCAACACCTGAACAAGTCAATTTTCCCAGGATCTACATGTGGAGTCTGTGCAGGTGAATCCCAGATGGATACGTTCATGCAGGTGTGGATAAAGGGAATTTGATTCAGACTAACCAGTGGAATCACATTTTTGCACAGATCTAAAAAACTGTGAAAAATATGGAGGGTTATATATTTATGTAGGGTATGAAACATATCCTTTAAAAATTATGTATATTTATGTAATGCATGTTTGTATAGTAAATGAGGTTCGTGTAGTAAATTAGTTAGAGTGAAAATACTGATGCATGAAGATATAGCAAATATGCAAACATTCCTTTTGTCCTCAAGGTATGTAGTAAAAAAAAAACCTTGTCATGAAGGGGATAAATTAATATTAACCAAGTTATGACAATATTTGATCACACTGCCATACACAGTAAAAATCTGATAATGTGATAAACAACTTACCTTAAGGGCTAACATAATATATGGTTGCACTACCATCGTTCAGCAACACTTTGGTAATGTGATAAATCTCTTCAGGATAAAAAGTGAGAATTCACTAGATCTAAGACAGAAAACAGACATACAAAAAAAATGAAACAATTACAAAATAAACACTAAACAATTACAAAATAATCAAAACAGAATTTAAAACAAAACAGAAAATATTCTTTATATTTTTTTCAGCAGTTTGTAAATGTGTCAATTTCAATAGAAATTGCCACTTTTATAACTGAGATTTTAAACGTCTCCCTTGTTGTCACTGAGACAGCTCCACAGAGCCTGAATGAATTTTCGCTAGTCAGAAATTTGTCCACCATTAGATTACCAAAAGGGTTCACATTTTCTTCACATATTAAGTGAAAAAGTAACCAATAGAGGGAAAAAGAAGAGGAGCATCTATATTTATATATTTGTTAAATATATAATTTATAAGTATAAAGACATTTGTTTTTTGCTGCTTTGTTGGTCACTTCTGACATCAGATGTGAACAAAAACATCCCTTTTTTTTGGTATCATGAGCAGATCTACAAATCACAAATAAAAACAAACATGCTTGTCCATTGCACAGGTTTTTTGATTTGTAATTATTCTATATGGTGGTTCAGAAATAGGAAATTTGGATGATCACCTAATCAGCCCAAATGCTGTGGGACTCAATGTCTCTTATTAGTGAACTGATGGAGTCTGTGTCAAGGATAAAGGGCAGGGCTCGCAAAGACTGTAGATAACCGGTCTGCAGCTTTTGCAAGAAGTTATTTTCATATATCCCTAAAGAAAACATACAGAAAAAAAGGATGCCTGTTTTATTTGGGGTATGTCTACAAAATTGTGAAAACAATTTAAAATAAAGTGGTGTGTGCCTTTAAGATGAATTCCTAAATTGGCAACATTGGCATCCACTAGCTTAAAGGTACATTGTAGGCACTACAACATTTTCATCTCATTGTATTGAATTTAGAGCCAAGCAGCACAGAGGATGTATAGCCTTACAATATTAAAAGCCGGTTCACAATGAATGGAAGAATAGCACCAGAGGCCTCCAGACACTATAACCACTTAAATGAGATGAAGCAGTTACCGTTCATATCACCCTATACTCAATTGGATTGGAGGACATTACTGAAGGCGCTGCTTCCATACATCACCTTTTCACATTCATCTACAGCCAGAAGTAAGAGACTCTGGTTTGGGAAGTCTGAGCAGCCATTGCACAAGCGCTATAAATCTAATTTCTTCTATCTATTTGTAGTGGTTATGGCACTAGATATGCCCTGTGCCCCTCTAGATTAAGTAGCTAAATAATTTAAGAAAGGTTTGAAAATGTACCTGGTGTCCAAAGGGTAACCATTCCTTATTCTGTTAGTTATTATAAGCTTAGCCCTGTTTAGTACATTGTCAGCTCATTGGCTGAGCAAATCAGCTGTCTGTGTTCAACCAATGAGGTAAACCATGCACTGCTGAGTTTATCTTCAATGGGCAGGCGAATTTTAAAACCCACAGGGACTCTTTCTGGCCACAATAGTGATGGAAAAGTTGTTTCAAGGGGACTAACACCTGGACTGTGGCATGCCGGAGGGGGATCCTTGGCAAAACTCCCATGGAAAATGACATAGTTGATGCAGAGTCTGGTTTTAATCCATAAAGGGCATAAATCACCTAACATTCCTAAATTGTTTGGAATAACGTGCTTTAAAACATCAGGTATGATGTTGTATCGATCAGGAAGTGTAAGGGTTACGCCCGCTTCACAGTGACAGACCAAACTCCCCGTTTAACGCACCGCAAACACAGCAAACTGTTGTCAGAGGCAGACACACCAAAAAAATGCCACACTGCTGAGCTCTGCAATGACGGCATTCTGGTGGTGGCAATAGCATGCGTTGATTGGCGTGCTGTATGGCTGACCCCGGGTGCCGATGCATGCTGTCTGACTGTGCCACTAGCTCCTTGCGACGACCTCCCCCTGCTTCCAACTCGTCTCCTCCGCCTCTCTGTTTCCCCATCTGAACTTTCCCCCTGTTCTTCTTCTCTTCTAGCGGGCACCCACGTGACATCCACGGACGCATTGTCATCATCAACCGCTTCACTTGTATCTGACAACTCAGCAAAGGAAGCAGCAGCGGGTACAACATCATCATCATCACACCGTACGTCCATGTGTGTAATGCTGCTTGACTGAGACATATCCCTGTTATCTACATCCTCTGGCAATAATGGTTGCGCATCATTCATTTCTTCCAACTGACGTGTAAATAACTCCTCTGACAGATCAAGTGAAGCGGCTGTGGTACTAGTGTTGGTGGTGGTGGCAGGCGGGCGAGTGGTAACTTGAGAGGTGCCCGAAGCTAAGCTGGAGGAGGATGGTGCGTCAAGGTTCCAAGCGGAAGCTGTAGAAGATTGGGTGTCCTGTGTTAGCCAGTAAACTATGTCCTCAGAACTTTTCGATTTCAGGGTACGTGGCCTCTGAACACTGGGCATTATTCTAGGGCCAAAGGTTATCACAGCACCACGACCACGACAGCCCCTGCGGGGTGGCCTGCCTCTGCCTGTCATTTTTTTTTCGATTAGTGGTACTATGCTTAATAGCGGTCAGCAACTCGACTTACTTACCTCCGAGTGGCAAGTGTGGCCTGGTGCTCACCGGACGGGAGAGTATTGCCCAGGAGCAGCTACTTCCCGGCAGGAGCTCCGTTACTTCCCCCCCCCCCCCCCAGACCGGTGGGGGTTATTCCGGTCCACCCCTGAGAGGCTGTCTGGAGCTAATGGATGCACAGAGCACAGCCGCCCAGGCTGACATACTCATCTGCGACTCTCCCAATATGGCGGCAGCCGCGTGTCCTCCAGGTACCAGCAAAGCATGGCAGGATATTGAGTCTAAGCTGGACAGACTCTTTAATCAATTTTGGAAGCAAATAACAAGCAGGAAGCCCCAACAAGCTCCACCACAGCTAAGCAAAGCAGTCCCCATTAAAATCCACCAACGCAAAAGGCGTCGAAGACGGGACCGGAGGCACAAACAGAAATGCAGAGCCTGCTCCACGTCAAGCACTCGCCTCCACCTTAAGCCACCACAATCCCGCACCGGACGTGAAGCACCACCGGGACAGATCCGACCACCCGACAAAACAAGCTTCCACCACCTCAAGCCGCGAACCCGGCACTCAGCCAGAGACTTGCCTTTGTTGATCCAGGTATCAGGGACTCCCAGGGTCTGCACCTGGCGCCCAGAAGGGATCGGATGAGCACAAGCAATAAACAGCAGCCTGCCAAGCATGTCCCACTATAGCCGATCCTCCACACCATGCCTTTGATCACATGAACTGCTCTCTGCACATTAACTAATCGTAAAGTAGCAAGCGTTTAAACATGTAATTATTTCACCTCCTAAAGAGTTTATTGTCGTAGTTCCTTACATGCCTTTACCTTAACCGTTCATGTATTATGTTATTCACTAGTCTCATCTCATGGGGCGACTCACACTTGATTTATAACTAGTGGTGGAGCTGCTGATATAAATACACAGTTGATCACGTGCAAGCTACACCCTAAACATGACAGCCATCTTTCACAACAATGTACTGCTATATACTCATACCCTCAGTGCAACTAGCACGTTCAGCCTAGCATGCTCAAATATAACACACTTCTGTCTAAAAAAAAAGAATGCAGCTTCCGAATGAATGGATGCTGTCCAGGAGGTGGGAGGGTCTGGGAGGGAGGGTCTGCTGCTGATTGGCTGGAATGTGTCTGCTGACTGTGAGGTACAGGGTCAAAGTTTACTCAATGATGACGAATAGGGGTGGACCGAACATCACATTTGTTCGCCATCCATGGTGAACGCGAACAAGCTATGTTCGCCAGGAACTATTCGCAAGCGAACTATTCGGGACATCTGTAATGAGCTGTGATGAAACAGCTTACCTAGTTTTCTGATAAATTTATTGTCTACTTAATTGTCTAGAAATAAACAGTTTTTCCACTTTATAAAATATTTGTCAGTTAATAATGTTGCATAATGCCAAGACTAAGGCACTCTGAGTGACATTTAAGCTAATCATCGTAACAAAGCCTTCCAAATCAAAATATCTCAATTATTCTCTGAATAAAGGCTTGGAAAGCCTTCATGTGAAACTATAGATATAAAGCCATTATCCTATTAATGGCTTGCACAAGAGTTCAAAGTAGGACAAATTACATGTGTTCTGATGTTCTCATCTATTCCCACAAACAGCCTGTATAAACACACACAGCTAAACTCTATGCTAAACCATAATGAACAATTCTACCCAAATTCTAATGTTAGGAAGAAACTGCATATTAGCATTCCCAGAACATTCCTGCCTAAATTTCTCCTGATTGGAGAATAACAGAAACTATTATTTGTCTTTATATGACAGATACTCTATAAGTAAAAGCTAAAAGCTCTTGGTATCATCTGTAGTTAAAAAAAGAAATGAATGCCTAGAACTCCTTGCTAGATCAATGCACCTACCTGTCTATCACCTAATTTCAAGCCTATGTAAGAAATAAGATTTCATGCATATTTTTGGAAAGAGTATGTTTATGATTAAAGTCAAGAAGGAAGAGATTTATTTGAAATCATCAAAATTTGTCAATTTTCTAGTTGTGACATAGTGGCAGGCATTTTTCACCAGTCTGGTATTTGCATCAATGTGTTCTCTCTCTATACTGCCTCTCTTGGCAAACTCAATAATTCATATGGATTCCACTACCACCTGAACGACAACGACGTCCAGATATACCTCTCCTCCCCTGGCCTCTCCCCTGCTGTCCTACAACAAATCACCAATTGCCTCTCTTCTATCTCTGATTAGATGTCAGACAATATCTCTAAAACTGAGTTTCTTATTTTTCCTCCTGTCTTGGTGTCACCTTTGCACCTCATGTCCAGTCCGTTGCTAAAACTGTCGATTCCAGCTTAAAAACATTGCCCGCATACGCCCCTTGCTTACGCAAGATGCTGCCAAGGAGTTTGTTCATACTCTAGTAATCTCTTGCATTGATTACTGTAATTCTCTCCTATTTGGTCTACACAGAAGCCGTACTGCCCCCCTACAATCTGTGATGAATGCTGCTGCCAGGCTGATCTTTCTCTCCTTTCGCTCCTCTCACACCTCACCCCTCTGTCGATCCTTACACTGGCTTCCTTTACCCTACAAGTGTCAATTTAAAATACTAACCCTTACCTATAAAGCTCTAACCAACTCTATCCCCTCTTACATCTCTTCACTAATTTATAGGTATGCCCCCTCTCAGTCTCTCCGCTCTACTGGTAAACTTCTTCTGTCTGCTGCTCGCACTCTTACCGCAAATTCACGCCTGCAAGACTTCTCACAGGTGGCTCCTTTGCTTTGGAGCAGCCTGTCTACCCCTGTCAGACTCTCCCTTAGTCTTCAATCCTTTAAGAAGTCCCTCAAAACCCATCTTTTCAGGATTGCTTATTGCCTCCAAGAGTAACTTCTATCTCTCAAACTGTCCCCTTGCTCTCTCCTAAAAGGCCACACTCCACTCTCCCCTCCAGTTCTGCTACTTTCCCACCATTTCTATTTGCTGTCTCCCTCAATACCCTTCTTATTGTGGTTTTTATACCTCACCTCCTCTAGACTATAAGCTCGTTTGAGCAGGGTCCTCAACTACCTATTGTTGTTGTTGTTACATTTTGTTATTGTCTCATTTGGTAAATACCCCTCTTATTGTAAAGCGCTGTGGAATAAGCAGGCGCTATATAAATACCAATAATAATAATGATATTAATAATAATGTACATAACCGACATCTTCCTAATTTAAAAAGCCACATACATGGCTGGTTATGTTTTATTTCCCTCACCATGGAGTTTTGCACAAGAATCTTATTGAATGCAATAGGATGATGCCTCAGTTTGCTTGAAGAGAATATTTTATAAAACATATCATCTCTAGCCTCTTCCACGTCCATGACCATTTAGCTCTGCTTTGCTCTATGGACAGCCAATGACAACCCAGTCTAATTTAATACAGTTATCCATTCTTCCCTTTGTTAATATTCACACAATCAAATTTCTAGAATAATAGATATCAACATCCTAGAAGGAAGGTAGCTGTAGTCTGGAGATGTTTGCTGTAAATCAACCTTGTCCTGTTCATTTTTATGTACATGTTTATGAGGGATATGATGAATTGATTCATTATCTTACAATACATCTGAACAGTCATGTTGCCTCCTTAGACCCCTGCAGAGCTCCGAGCATTTTAATGCAACGCATCTGTTACATTTGTTCTCAGTTAGTAATAAATTAAAAATGTACTTTTCTTTCGGCTAAGCAATCAGCTTTGTTTTTTCCATCAAAAAAAAAAAATATGTTAAACAAAAAGTCATGAAAAGAGAGTTATTATTTTTTTTTTTATTATTATTTTTTTATAAAATGATTGTATAATCCAGTGGGTTGTTTTTCATTTATTTATTTATTTTTTTGTCTTTTTTATTTTTTTTATTTCTTAATCTGTTTGAAAAAAGAAAATATTTCAAATTTAATTTTGGTAACATTGAAATGTAAACAGAGAGCAAGCCACTGTTTGGATGTTTCCTTTAAATTGAAAAGCTTGTTTCTCCCTCCTAAAACCAGTGGCCCATAAAAGCACACTGAAAATAAAATCATTGCCTATTTATTTTTTAAGCATATTCCCTTATACAGGCTTCCAAATGTGCCCATCAGGACATCTAGATGAGAGCAGTAATAAACATTTGGTCTAGCTCAATCCAGAAGTCTAATGATTTAATAAATTCTGTGCTTACAGCTATTTATCTCTGTTAAAAGGATCTGTTTACCGCAGATGTTATTATACATCACATTTACAAGTTTTAAAGAACAAGAAGTTTGATATAGGAGATATAATCTGCACACAACCTGCTGTGCCTATTGCTGGGTTCTGCAATTTCCATGTGATCACCTCTACAGGTGTCAAAAAGCAGCTATCTAAATAAGTATTTTTGGCAGCACTACACGATATCAACAATTTGTTCTTTATGTAACATTTTAACAATGTATATTCTGTATAGCTCTCCCAATAACCAAGATGACTATGGTGCAAGCATGAATGCTAGAGGAGACGTGAACGCTTTTTTTTTTAAATGCATCATTGAAGTAAATGACTATTAAAAATTTGTAAATGAAAAAAACATTGGAGAGGCTGCTTGTTTGGAATAAATCTCAGTAATTCTATAGTCTGAATGTGGCGGCGAGGCTCATCTTCCTTTCCTCCCGCACCTCCCCCCTTTGTCAGTCCCTCCATTGGCTTCCCGTAAGATATAGGACTCAATTTAAGATCCTGATACTTGCTTACAAATCTCTACACAATGCTGCTCCCCAGGGCCGCCATCAGGGGGTGACAACCGTGACGGTTGTCACGGTCCTGGGGGGCCCGGACTACTTTGGCAGTCCAGGGCCCCACAATTACTTTCTGCACATATATATAGCGATCATCGCTATATATATGTGCAGCCGCAGGCCCCCCGGCTCCCTATACTTGTAGAAGGGGCCCAGCGGACTGCACAAGCACTTTCCAGCATTTCCCTGTCTCTAACTCCCGCGAGACGTGCGGCCGTTAGAGCGTTGCCATGGCAACGCTCCGCGCGGCGCGCACACCACATCTCGCGGGAGTGAGAGCAGGAAATGCTGTAAAGTACTCCTGCAGTCCGCTGGGCCCCCTCTACAAGTATAGGGAGCCGGGGGGGCCTACAATGGCACCGGACCACCAGGGATCAAAGGATCTTCCCCCCTCCCTGAACCAGGTTAGAAACAGGGAGGGGGGAATAACAGAAATACATTTACATTACTAGTACTACATTTACATGCATACACTACTAAACACATACACACACTGCATTCACTGCATTCATTACACACACACTGCATTCACTGCATTCATTACACACACACTGCATTCACTGCATTCATTACACACACACTGCATTCATTACACTCACACACACTGCCTCCACTGCACTAACAAACACACTGCATCCACTGCACTAACACACACACTGCATTCACTGCACTAACACACACTGCATTCACTGCACTAACACACACACTGCATCCACTGCACTAACACACACACTGCATCCACTGCACTAACACACACACTGCATCCACTGCACTAACACACACACTGCATCCACTGCACTAACACACACACACACTGCATCCACTGCACTAACACACACACTGCATTCACTGCACTAACACACACACACTGCATTCACTGCACTAACACTGCATTCACTGCACTAACACACTGCATTCACTGCACTAACACACACACTGCATTCACTACACTGACACACACTGCACTAACACACACACTGCGTCCACTGCACTAACACACACTGCATTCACTACACTGACACACACTCTGCATTCACTACACTGACACACACTCTGCATTCACTACACTGACACACACTGCACTAACACACACACACTGCATCCACTGCACTGACACACACACTGCATTAATTGCACTGACACACACTGCATTCACTACACTGACACACACTGCCCTAACACACACACACTGCATCCACTGCACTGACACACACTCTGCATTCAACTACACTGACACACACTGCATTCACTACACTGACACACACTCTGCATTCACTGCACTGACACACACTGCATTCATTACACTGACACACACTGCATTCATTACACTGACACACACTCTGCATTCACTACACTGACACACACTGCACTAACACGCACACACTGCATCCACTGCACTAACACGCACACTATATCCACTGCACTAACATACACAGTGCATTCACTACACTGACACACACTCTGCATTCACTACACTGACACACACACTGCCTTTACTACACTGACACACACACTGCATTCACTACACTGACACACACTCTGCATTTACTGCACTAACACACACTGCATTCATTACACTGACACACTCTGCACTAAAACACACACACACTGCATCCACTGCACTAACACACACACTGCATTCACTACACTGACACACACTGCACTAACACACACACTGCATCCACTGCACTAACACACACTGCATTCACTACACTGACACACACTCTGCATTCACTACACTGACACACACTGCACTAACACACACACACTGCATCCACTGCACTAACACACACTGCATTAATTGCACTGACACATACACTGCATTCACTACACTGACACACACACTGCATTCATTACACTGACACACACTGCATTCATTACACTGACACACACTTTGCATTCACTACACTGACACACACTGCCCTAACACACACACACACACACTGCATCCACTGCACTGACACACACTCTGCATTCACTACACTGACACACACTGCACTAACACACACACACTGCATCCACTGAACTAACACACACACTGCATTCACTACACTGACACACACTCTGCATTCACTGCACTGACACACACTCTGCATTCACTGCACTGACACACACTGCATTCATTACACTGACACACACTGCATTCATTACACTGACACACACTCCTCCCATAGTTTTCTCCCCCCCCTCCCCTCCTCCCATAGTGTTCTCCCCCTCCCCTCCTCCCATAGTGTTCTCCCCCTCCCCTCCTCCCATAGTGTTCTTCCCCTCCCCTCCTCCCATAGTGTTCTCCCCCCTCCTCCTCCCATAGTGTTCTCCCCCCTCCTCCTCCCATAGTGTTCTCCCCCCCTCCCCTCCTCCCATAGTGTTCGACCCCCTCCCCTCCTCCCATAGTGTTCTCCCCCCTCTTCCTCCCCCCCATAGTGTTCTCCCCCTCCTCCTCCCCCATAGTGTTCTGCCCCCCTCCCCTTGTCCCATAGTGCACTTTTCCTCCCATAGTACCCCCCCTCCCCTTGTCCCATAGTGTGCACCCCCTCCTCTTGTCCCATAATTTCTTACCTGTCTTGTAGCGTGGGCCAGCTTCACAGCGCGCACCGCGGTACAGGAACTTCAATTTCAGGTTCCGGTTTCCGGTGGGACTGAAAGGAAGTGTGCACACTGAGTGCGCACTTCCTTTCAGTCCCGCCGGAAACCGGAACCTGAAATTGAAGTTCCAGTACCGCGTGCGCGCTGTGCTGCCCCCACGCTACAAGACAGGTAAGTAAACCTTCACATTCACTCCATAAGACGCACAGACATTTCCCTTCACTTTTGAGGGGAAAAAAGTGCGTCTTATGGAGCGAAAAATACGGTAACCTATGTTCGTACTCCTACCTCTGATGCTTGCAATAAAGACATCTCTAGGGCTACACCATTCCTATGAAACAATCTCCCCCTCTCTGTTAGACTCTCACTCAATCTCCACTCCTTCAAAAAAATCTTTGAAAACTTTCTTCTTTAGGAAAGCATATCAATTAAAATGTGAACAGATTACTCTACCCGCACCCTGATTCCTTGACATATGCACCGTCGTTATTCGGCAGGTGCTACTTTAGTTTTACCTTAAATAAAACACTGACACCAAAATTTTCTGTTGGAGTATAACGTCCACAGCTTTATTAATTATTAAATATATAAATAAATTAACATTTAGGGTCATTGTCCAACTAACATTATATTACTATCCCCCCGCACAATACCCCTGACAATGACCCTATCTTTTGAACAATAATTGACATTCACTTAACATTTAACTAGTAACACACGGCCTACCAGAGAGGCCCCAAAAAACCATACTGTTAACTGTAGGGGTGTACCCAGACACCCCTACCCCCTAGGTTCGTAGCCACCGAAGAGCTTGAACCTACCAACACTCTAATCCATCTGGCCTACTCCAGCCTAGGCCTTGGCCTGTCCATTCCTAATTCCAGCTAAATCCTGCCTTTAACACGCCCTGTTCCCGCCGCTGTGACCAAACGGGAACTAACCTCAAATATATAGGGAGGGTGGGAGGGACAAGTAACAGGTCAGTGAAATTCCGATTAACTGGCCCCTCTCTTAAGATGGCCGCTTATTTAAACTACCTTTCTCCTCCCCTTCTTAGCCCTGCCCTAAACCCATCCCATAATTTATTCACCTGCCCACTTCCTGGCCTTGTCAAGGCCCACTCCCCTGTTTCACTGTTCCATGGGCTTCACTCCTGGCACTGTCATCAAAACAAAACTCTTAGCCCTCAATGAATACTATCCTAGCAACCTACTTTTCTAACCTTCCCTTACCTTTTGTTTCACTATACCCCACTCCCTCTAGCATGTAAGCTCATTGAGCAGGGCCCTCAATCCCTCTGTTCCCGTGCGTCAAACTTGTCTGGTGACAAATACATGTCTGTTGTCCACCCATTGTACAGCGCTTGTTGGTGCTTTATTAATATTAATAATAATTGTCCTTACTTAAAGGGACACTGTAATCACTATAACCATTTCATCTCTTTGAATTGGTTATAGCGCCTGGAGCCACCATGTGCTATCTCTCCATTCAATGTTAAACTGCTTTAGAGCAGTTTAACACTAAATAAATGTCCCTGGCCACCCACAGTCCAGCCCTTTCTGGAGGTGTGGCTAAGGCACAGATTACACACTTCCTTGTTGTCATACCCAGTTGAAGCTCTGCACAGGCTAAGACTTTCTCATTAGCCAAAGCAGCACAGATGAGATGGGCTGCTGGGGACTAGCATTTAGCATTAAAACATAAACACATTGAAAACTGTTTAATGCTGAATGAAATTACAGAGCCAGGGGACTCCATACACTATAACTAGTTTAATTAAATGAAGCCCACAAAAGTGTCTTCAGTGTCCCTTTAACAAGTCCTGGTCTTTCCATTATTCTCTAAGCACAAAGAGTTTCTATGTTTGTTGTTAGGAGCAAGGCCAGATTAAGAGTCCATTGGGCCTGGTACTGACAATTATGATGGACCTAATTACAGAATCTTATCTACAGAAAACACTAAAACAGTCATACCTCCCCAGTGTCATTTATCTGTTGGAGGTGGTACTGGAGTGAAACTCACATAATGCAGCTATAAGAAAACACTCCTTATGCTAATCTCTCGCTTTGATCTCCAACAAATCCATACCCCATAACAGCAGCATCCGGTGAAGCAGGACGTCTGTGAGTGGAGTAAAAGGGTGGGCCACTGACACAAACCTCATAATCAGCACCGCCCAAAGAGGTAGACATGACCAGAAATGGGGCTGGTCTGCCTCAAGATTTGGAAGGTTAGCCTAGTGTGAATGCTTGTCAAACTGCCTGTCAATCATGCAGGCTAGCCAATTAAGGGAGGGCATACTATGCAGACAGCGCCCTGAGTTTGGCACAAATTCATCTAATGATGCGCTAGCTCTACACTTTCTGAGGACTGTCCCCTAGCACTCACCTGTCCACTCCTCTCCTTCTCTTCATAGTAGCAGGCAGAAGCGTCTGGTGTGCAGTCTGGAATAGTAGTGAGTGCATGTAGTGAGTGTAGAGGAAAGGGGACATGCCACAGTGTTAGAGAGACAGAAGCAGCAAGGGCATTTGCCCAGTGTGCAAAGTCAGCTTTACCTTAATTAATTGCAACCAGACCACACAATATTTGTTCCCCTACAGCCCTCTTACGTTTTCATACTTAATTCTCTCTGACAAAGCAATTAAACTATTCCACAGGCATGGGCCTGGAACTTCAGCTCCATTAGCCCCTATATTAAACCAGCCCTGGTTAGGAACTTTTTGTTGAAAGCTGTCTGGTTCATGGCCATGAGTATTTTAATTTCTTCAAAATATTTCCTGAATTAAAATGTTTGTGGATTAAACATGCAGGGCAAGATTTTAATTATGTCCTGTCACTATCTTACACGGTGTACAGAAAGGGTAATTTAAAACAAAATCTTATTTTTTTATTTATTAATTTTTAAAGGATTCGGTCTAAGTACCAAAGAGACTTTCGCTTAATTAAGTAGTTTTGGGGCATAGATCATGCCTCTTCAGACTTGCTGCTCAATTCTCTTCAATGTATTAATTAAAGGGGCACTATAGTCACCAGAACAACTACTGCTTTCTGTCCCTGCAGACATTTTCATGTAAACACAGCCTTTTCAGAGAAAAATCAATGTCTACATTGCTCCCTAGGGATACTTTCAGTGGCAGCAACTCAGACAGCCACTAGAGGTGCTTCCTAGGCAGAGGAGTAACTAGAAACAACCGGCCCCGGTGTGAAAATCCTGTGAGACCATGTTCCGCTCCACCACGCTACACACAGAGACAGGCAGGAGGGGAGCAGCACATCATAGCACTCCCCTCCTGGTGGTCACCAATCAATCACGGCCCTGGAGTGACTGGCCCAGTCACAGGTGTGACCCATAAGACCGTGGTAGTTATGCCACTGTTCCTGGGCTGTGTAGCAATGACGTTCAGCGTCTCCACACTCTGCCTGACCTATACCCTAGGAGCCTAAAAGCCCTAGGAGCCTTTTTGTATTGTGGTTGTTTAATTTTGTAGCCATGCCCCCAAATTGTTTTAATCATGTTTATATTTCTGATCCTATAGTGTTCCTTTAAATAAAATAATTTAAACTCTGCATGACGGCTGACTCCTTTTCTTGTTGCTCCCCCAATAAGACACCACACACCTTTTCTGTGAATAAGGGCAATGGCCACAGCTTTATTAAATTCATCTCAATTCAAATAACCATAACCTGTCAGCTGTTGGGCGGTTAACCCAACAGGCAGTTCTCCACCTCTTTTGCATCACATGTTAATTAAACATATCCATAGAGAGAACTCTAAACATGACAAGGAGTCTAATTGAAATCCTAAGTAATACTCAATAATCGTATAGGTATAATACCCTATTTAATCTTAAAGGTACAAAGAAGAATACAAATCTGTATAACATAATGAGACATAGGAGAAAAGAATTGGATCAAAAGATCACTCTATTGGAAATTCCCAAAATGTATAAGTTAACCTAGAATTAACCATTTAGTTAACATTCCATAAATTCATGGACTAGCCAATCATAAATGAATATAAACCAATGGTTAAGGAATCTAAGTAAATACATGAGTGAAAATATACAATATTAAGAACATAGTCACAATATAGAAAATTAAAATGTATATAATGAAATAAGACGTTCCTTACATGTAACTGCCCTAATCCAGGTGGGCACCAGAGGGTAAACAATACGCTTCAAGTAGCGCTGTAAAAGAAAGAAAAAAATCTCACTAATAATAAATACACACAAGATTAGAAAAAAGAAGTAAGAGAAAATTCTCTATTAGGTCCCTTGGGCCATAATGTGTTTAATGTGTGGATTGCAAGAGGACTCCTTTTTAAGCAAACCTTGATGGCTGCCACCTCTCCTGAGTGGGGGCACATGGTCAATAACCTAAAAACTCAATTGAGAAATATTGTGACTATGTTACATGAAGTGTGCAGGAATAGGTAATTCCTTTTGTCTAGTTCTCATAGTTGATTTATGCTTATTAAGTCTCTCACGGACCTTCAAAGTGGTCTACATAGAGAAGGCCACATGGGCATTGAAGGACATATACAACATAGGTCGACTCACATGTGAAATAATTCTTAATATTATATGAACGACCTGTTTGGGGATGAAAAAATGTATCACCTTTAATAATAGAGTTGCAGGAACTACAGTTATGGCATGGAAATGTGCCATATACTGGAATGGAAATAAATCTTTGGGTTATTGATTTCGAAGGGCCAATATCGGCTTCAACCAAAGTATTCCTTATGTTCTGCAGTCTTTTGTACGAAAATAGGGGAGTTCCTTGGAAATCCGGAATACCCAGGATGGATCTTTTAAGGATACCCCAGTGTTTGCGGATAATATGTGCCACTTTGTTGCTATACAAATTGTATGTAGATACAAAAAAGTATCCGAGTCTGATTACTAGAAGATTTGAATTTGGGTCTCAACAAAGAATCCCTTTCAATGCCTAATACTTTTTCTTTTTCAGAATTCAAGAGTGTAGCTGGATAGCCATGACCTAGAAACTTATTGCTCATCTCTTTAAATCGCTGTAGGCGAGTTGAGGGGTCCGCAACATTCCTGGCTACTCGAATGAACTGACTGCGGGGTAAAGAACGGATAGTCCACTGGGGATGAAAACTATTAAACTCCAACAGACTATTCCTGTCCGTGGGTTTAGTATGTAAATCTGTTAAAAAAAAACTGTCCCCATGCCGAATGATCTTTAACCCCTTAAGGATCAAACTTCTGGAATAAAAGGGAATCATGACATTTCACACATGTCATGTGTCCTTAAGGGATTAAATACAGGAAACGAATTGCAGTCACGCTACATTCGATAGTAAATTGAATATCCCCACAGACCGCGTTCATGTCGCCAAAGAAAGAATAAAGTTCTTTCCTGGTGCCACACAATATGCCAAACACGTCATCGATGATCCTCCACCAGACACGTGCATGCGCCATGAACAAGTCATATACGTGTCTGATTTCGAATCCATCCATGAACAGGTTGGCATATGATGGAGCCATATTGGAGCCCATAGTCGTGCCCTTAAGTTGTCTATAGTAGTTGTCCCCAAACAGGAAATAATTCCTGTGTAGCAACAAGTCCAAAATTGACATAAAGAATTCAACCTGTGCATTAGTAAATTGGCTCCTGCTGAGAATATCTCTAATAGTCCTCAAACCTGCCTCATTAGGAATGGAGGTATAGAGATTAACTATGTCCCAGGTAAATAATATACACAGAGTATCAATCTTGAGAATAGAAAGTTTACGAACAACGTCACTGCTATCAAGTATATAGGACCTAGCATCACTAACAAAAGGCTGCAGTATTCTGTCCAGGAAGACCAAAAATGGCTGCAGCGCAGAGTCACTGCTGGCCACTATCGGTCTGCACAGAGGATCTACCAGCCTCTTGTGTATCTTAGGCAATATATAAAATGTAGGCATAATGGGACATACTTTTATGAGGTAGGTTTTAAGGGTCTGGTCCATGATACCATTAGCCACTGCCTGTTCAATTATCAGTTCAATTTCCCTAATAAGAGAGATTGTAGGGTCTGTAGAGCAAATCTCATAGGTGTTTATATTACCCAACTGAAGTTCCACTTCCTTGATGTAATCGACCCTATTCATGACCACCACAGCTCCACCTTTGTCAGCTGGTTTAATAATAAGCTCATGATTATTCCTTAAAGATAATAAAGGTAGACGTTCTACTCTTGTAAGGTTGGAGCCGTGGTGGCCAAGAGTGGCCTCACACTGTACAGGAAGGTTAGAGACAACAGGCCTGGAGAAGCGAGGCGCCAGTGACATATTTAAGCGTCTGGTCCGGTTTTATGGCATAGGACCGCCGAGCAGCACTTTTACTCTTCCTGGAAAGTTGATTATTGTGGTGCATAGCATATGGAGAGGAAGAAAACATGACAGAGGGATCCAACCCCACGCCGCTCACACAGGCCCTAAGCAACCGAGAAAATTGGAAACGGCTCAATGAAGACCCATCCCGATGGATAAGAAGGGAACCCCAAATATCACCCCGCGTCGCCAGAAACACGCGAACCATAGCTACTGGACGAAAAGAATCACCCGTCGCACCTATGCAAACCCGTGCACCCACTCCCCTGGTATCTGTCTTAGACCGTCGCATTAACAAAACCAACCCATCCTCAGAGACCAAGATATCCGACAGGAGCAGCACAGCTGGAGCACTGGCCCAGGGGCCACCCATTCACCAATGCGAGGTGAACATAACAAAAAGGCCACCCGGAACAACTGACCCTCATACCCCGAAAAACAGACCTGAGGCAGGAAGTCTAACAACCGACACAAAACCTCACAGAAGATGGGACAATGACATTTCTTCCATCCCTTTAAGACGCGTGCAACGCAAAACGCTTTTGCAACATCCTTCCAACCAAACCAACTAAACAAAAAGGAAAGGGCGGCCAAGTGTCGCTCCGCAACCACAGCGGACTTACCTGCAGTACACAAGGCCTGAAAGAGAGATAGCATCCGATGAGATATCTCCAATGGACCACACACTGCACCACCAACACCAAACCGACATGTAGGCGGTCCACGTGGACTCCAATAACGAATCCCTCACCAGTCGCCTCATACGTCGTAAACCAGGTCCCACATTTACTTCAGGCAAGGTTTGCACCGCTTCCAGGGCCGCCTCTCAAAATTGGTTCAACTGAAACTGAGACATAGAGTAGGCTATCTTGTTCAGGGTGCCAGAAAAAAACTCCAGGAATGTCAAATTACCAATGAGATCACTGTCCCGCCAGCCCTGTGGCTAACGCTCTGCACACCAACGCCCCTGGAAATATGCCCCAAAACCCAGGGGGCCTGAGGCATTTGTGAACAATTCTAATAGAAAATAAAATAAATAAGAGAGAGCTAACACTTAGAACAATAAAATACTACCACTGCGGGATCTTGGGTAATAAATATAAGCCACTGGATATCTGAAAATAAAGCATAGAATACAAATCAAGTGCAATATATTAATGAACTAATAAAAATGTTAGTCAACTGGTTAAACTCACATGATGCTGAGCCTATTTATAGCAGGCTCAGACTTTCAGGGCTCTTCAATAAATATAACCTCCAGATCACTGCTCCCAAGTTCTGCTTTCCTTCAAAGATATCTGAAAAATTGATTCCAGACTTGGATGAGATTCAAAAAAAATTATTGGAAAAAAAAACAAACAATACAGGAGGAATAAAAACAATAAAAAGTATACTGCTAGCAATACAAAAGTAAGATAAAGCAGTATACAAAAAGTACCAGACTTTTGATTTTGATTCCAGACTTGGATGAGATTCAAAAAAAATTATTTGAAAAAAAAACAAACAATACAGGAGGAATAAAAACAATAAAAAGTATACTGCTAGCAATACAAAAGTAAGATAAAGCAGTATACAAAAAGTACAATGCGTTACGACCTTTCAATCAGTCTTACACTGCTTACCCTTCTTAAAACACCTCAACGCCGAGTGAGCCCCACCACAATGCGAGAACTCGTGCCAAAATCTGCAGGATCTGTCCCACCTGCAATGGCTCTCATTGAAGAGCCAACATACTCCCTTTCGTGGTCCTGCCGATGCACTAACGTGTGCACCGGCAGCTCCCTGAAAGGTGGGCCGAGTGACAAGGGGTCATCAACAGCAGCCACAGGCTACCATCCTACATACCAAAATCCATTCCCGGACTCACGGCCATTTTCTGGCAAAACTGCTGATTTTAGTGAAAAGAGCACTGGCCCCCCTAAATATTATAGGCCACCCGAATTAAATCCAAATATCCGAATAACAACGGCGCCTTCTCCGGACACCATCGTGATAAAATGCCGCTTACACGCAGAACCCTTGTAGCCAATTCCCAAAGATATGCGGAAACTGGTTACCTTTATCACCTTCCGCCACTTCCACTCGCCGTGGCCTGTCAACCGACTCGCGGTCCGGAGGAACCAGGGATAGGAGATCCACAAACTCATCTTTCAGTATTTTGTCCTTGACATCCAGTGGAATGTGCATCCCCAGTGGGGACAATTCACACCCCATCAGGCACGGGCACACCACACCCGCAGCACCTGCATTACTTGTGGAAGCAACCATGCCCCAAGGAGAGGGTACTGCAGGAAGAGGGGAGCCCCTGCCGGGAAGCCTAACCAGGACAGCCCTCAGCAAACTTACCACCTCCCCCTGCCCCTTAACCCCATGCCCACTACTCTGAGCACCCTCACCGACCCCCTTGCTCCCTGCCAGCGCAGCCCAAGCGCTAGTGCAATACTCACTGGGCGCTGTTGCAGGACCTGGCACTGGAACTCCAGGGGACTCCTCCTCCTCCAATACAGACTCTGAGAACTCTCCTTCCAATTCGACCTCCAGGGATCCGCAGCAGCCGAGGACTCACGGCACCCAAGGTCCTGCCCTCCTGCTCCTGGTGTACACCTCCAATTCTCCCTGCAGGGCCTACTCCAGCCAGGACAGAGATTTAGCCAGGCTCCCCCTAATGTCTCTGCTGACTGGTAAGTCTCCTCCCCACTTCTCTCCACCAAAACCCCTTGCATTTGCAACAATCTATCCATTAAAGACCAGCCCACCATACATGGGCAGCAATTGCTCCCCCTTCCCAAGTTGTGCAGAGGGAAACTGTTCTGTAAGTGCTGCCTCCGCACACACATACAGCCTCTCTACATATCATTATCAACTGTCTTATGTTCAGTGTCAGTACAAGTGTTTACTCTAAGCATCCATTAATTTTCATGTGTGTTTTTAAAGAATCCAGATGAGTTTGGGATATATTAAAAAAAATGTTGCGTAAGACAAAACCATGTGTTCATAACACATATGTCAGGGGAATCAATGTGGGGGGAGCTGTGATTGTTTGAGCCCTGTATGTAGGACACTATGTCCCCAGATCTCATACCCTCTGCAGGGCAGGCACCACTAATTTAAAAGGGGCCCTACCAGCCTATACAGAGGGGTACCTTTACTGGCAGATCTCCCTCACCGTCCAATGCCCCCACTGTAGAGGGGAAGGGGGAGCACAGAGAGCCGCTGCTCTCATCATCTGCCATTTTTATACATATATTATTTTTTTGTTAGTTTGTTGTTTTTTTCTTAGAAATGCTTTAGACTTGATAAAGGGGGGTTCACCCGTAATCGTGTCATTTTAGAATTCTGTTAGTCCAATAACAAAAACATTACAAGATACTAATAGCATCTGTTATGTTACAGCTGCATCACTGGACTAATATGGCTACAATCTATACTCTCTCTATATTTATATTTAAAAGAATAAATACATTTTAAACAAATTGAAGCATCATCTCCCACATACATAATACATTCCAAACACACACACTGCATCACTAGCAAAAATACACTACATCCCATACACACATGCACGGTGTCCCCTATACTACATACACACTGCATTCACCACCCACACATCCCTTGCGAATACAGTGTATGCCCTATACACACACTCTATTTACATCACATAAATCCACATACTACACCACTAACACAACAAACAGATTGTGTTACACATATCTGTCAAGCATGTATATGCTTGTGCTTGTCTGTGTATGTATGCCCGTTTGTGCCCATGTGTGTGTATGTGTATCTGTATGTGTATCTGTAAGTAACTATGAGTGTGTCAAGATGTGTGTTAAGTGAAGGGCTTAGAAGAGGGGCAGGGGTGTGGTTAGGGAGGAGCCAGGGTGGGGCACTCCAGCTTAGCATTGGAGGCAAGTTCTGCACCTAAAAGAGGTAACATTTTAGACAGTTAAGAAGGGAATTTAAGAAAATAATAATACCAGCATATGTTTAGAACATAATAGAAATGTATTAAACAAAATGTGCATTTTATACACTAGACATTCCCTTTAAATTATAACACAGTTTTTTTAACCACTTTAAATCTTATATATACCCTTTGTTTGCTATAGTGGACATAATGTGTGTGATCTTCCAGATTGCTAAGGTCCCAATGTTTTGGATGTTCAGAAAAAGAAAAAGGAATGAAGAGATCTCCATAACTGGTCCAATAAATCATAAAAGTGTATAACCTAGCAGTCAACAAGTCATATACTGTCCAGAAGCAGTTTCCATCCATCCCTGGTGCCATAATGTATTTGCTATGGATGGTCATGCTGCTTCCTGCCTAGCATCTGATAATGCAGTTGCAAGGTGCAACATATGATGCTTGCAGAACAGAAACAGAAGCCTATGCAGGAATAAGCACATATTTACATACCTTTCATACATTGCAGCAACAACAGGATAGTAGAAACAAATTGTAGCCCTCCATACAACACTGGGGAAAAATAAAACGGGATTATGCTGTGATGGATTAGGCTAGGCTTCACAAAATGCATCTTGGATGAACATTTCCAAATCCGGTTGATCAAACACATAAGTCGGAAAAGACAAATTAAATAAAAGAGACCAGGAAGACAAACAAAGGAAAAGTAGGAAAGATTGTCAAGTTAGTACATTAAAAAATGTAACACTATAGACTGGCTTGGATTAGCACATTAAAAATCAAAACATGTATTATTTTAGTGTAATCCTACTGCAGAGGGCATAGGGTCAATCCTTGACACCTGTAAACAAATGTTAATCCTCTCTAGCAGGTGAAATGTTCAGCAGCCAGGAGTTCTCCTCAGACTCATTAAAAACCTTAAATCCGAAATGTGGAATCTGAGACTCATAAAAAAAAAAATATATATATTTTGTTTCTGTCTGTATGTGTTTTGAATGCCTACAGCTTTGTTTTTATGAAATATACAACACCAAGGCTAACTGCATATGAAGATTTGCGTAGAGTATTCAGCTTTGGTTTAATACAGTATAACCAGGAGGCAAGTTTGGGAATTATATGAGAAATTTGTTCTAAACAAACAGAAATATCTCTAACAAAGTCTTGATCAATAAGGTTAATAGAAGTGTGAATTTAATAACACAAGTACTGAAATAATAATGAATCAAATGCCTCTGAGACTACTAGTTAGTACTAAATGATTAAATTTAGAGTAACATTAGAAAAAGGCATGCCAGGTACTACTCACACTATTTCCAGCCTCAACTTAAGGACACAGCGTTACCTGCTGGGTCTCTCACTCACGTGGTGCAGATCTCTCTAAACTGCATTTTCCTTGGTTACAGAGAGCATATGGTATAAATCAGGGCTGTCCAACCTGCGGCCCCCCAGATGTTGCTGAACTGCAACTCCCATGATTCCCTGGCTATCTGTTTCATTGAAAGACTCATGGGAGTCGTAGTTCAGCAACATCTGGGGGGCCGCAGGTTGGACAGGCCTGGTATAAATGATCCAAACAGAGGGATGAATCTCTTCTTTTGAAATAGCAGTGTAGCCTCAAATAAATATAGAAAATCTATACTCAATTAAAAATACTTTACAAAAACCCACAGTGCAGACTGTCAAAACCTCTCTAGCGTAACGCGTTGTTTGGGTTTGCAGAGTTGGAGACCAATATGAGGAAGAAAGCTATAAACACAATACACTTGTAGTCAAAAGTCTAAGCAAAGCATTAGTTCAGGCAGCACAGGTTCATAGGCAGAGTCTCAAGAACTCTATTTGCACTCCTAGTGGGTACGTGGACCACACAGAATGCCATGATGGTGGACAGGCACACGTTATGGTGGGAAGCAGCAGTAGCTTTCAAGTCCAATACAATGACTGTATTTATTTAATAACAAACTATGGGGTCTCACATATTGATAGATCTAATAATTGTAAAAAATTGTGACAATTATTTACCATGGGTTTTGTTGAAGAAAAATTGGAATAAGTAATGAGGACAATGAGGTTGTATTATGTTTCAGCAGAAGTTATTTAGGGTTAGAAATGCCCTTCACAGCGCATGGGACACGTGTAACGTATCACTTGTGTTGTAAAAGCTGAAATCCCGAATCCACAACTCTGTGCTGCTAACGTACAATGAAAAGAGCCTACTCATTAATTCAAAACAAACGTTTCTTGCTTTCATCGTGAAGGAGATTCTGCAGATCTGCAGTGCGATGTTTGGTGCAAGCATTTTAGTTACCTCTGTATATAAAACAAGATCAAGCAGAGGTGCTTCTCGTAGATACAGCATCATATTTCCATATGGTGTTAACATTGAATCATTTTACAGTTTAAAGCGCAGAGCTATAGATAACACAGACATCTTGCATTCTCCAGGGAAGTCATATGGTCAGAAGACTGCAAATACAAAACTATTAATTAATCAAATGGAAACAAGAACCCGTTTCTAAGTTATCCGGTTAATAATTGCCCATGCTTTTCAAGACACTGTAAACTTTAACAATATAACAACATTTGCTGATTCCATAGAATCAGAAATTATTAGGCATCAATTTGCATTACTCAGCTGGTTAGAAAGAGGAAAGAGCTGACATTGCCAGCATAAGCCTGTATAATAAAAAAAGGTAAACAGATACATATCATAATATATTTTTAATAACTGCTAGAACAAGCTCTGTTCTTATAAAATATGACACATACACACTAATCAGCCACAATATTAAAGCCACTGACAGGTGAAGTGAATAACATTGATAATATCATTACAATGGCACATCTCAAGGGCTAGGATGCATAAGAACAGTCAGTACTTGAATGTCATGTGTTGGAAGCAGACAAAATGAACAAACAAAAAGATCTGAGTGACTTTGACAAGGGCCAACTAGTGATGGCTAGATGAGTGGGTCAGAGCATCTCCAAAATGGCAAGTTAGCAATGGTTAGTACTTACCAAAACTGGTGTAAGAAAGGACAACCAGTGAGCTGAAATCAGGATCATGGGTACCCTAGGCTCTTTGATGCACATGGGGAGTGAAGGCTAGCCCGTCTGGTCAGATCACACAGAAGATCTATTGTAGCATAACCTGTTGAAAAACACAAAGCTGACCATGATAGAAAGACTGATGGTAAAGGGAATTGTATATTGCTGCTTGCTATTGTTAGTTTTATATTGCTTTTATATTTGTCCCTGAGGAAGTCCTATGTATAGGACAAAACGTGTAGGACCTATAGCCATTTTTTGATTATTTAAATTTGTATTTTATACACAATAAAGCACTTTCATTTTATTACTTTCTGAAGTGGGCATCCAAAAGAAGGGATCCTGGATCAGAGCCTCCGGTATTCCAAGGGAAGGCACCCTAAGGCAATACACAACAACCTGTAGATGCAAATATCCATTTTGATATCTATCCTAGCTGTCCATATAAGAGTTAATTTGAACAAAGAATGAATTTGGCATTTCATCTTTATTTCTCGGAAAAAGGATTTGTATAAAATCCTTTTTGCTGGAAAAATACTGATTTCGAAATGTTCTTGTTAATTGTCCAATATATCGGTATTTGTAAATATCTGGTTTTAATCAAATATGTGATACGTTATATGACGAAAGATTATAACTAGAAACAGCTGTTTATAACTTGTGAAAAACAAATGATGTCACTAATGCTCATGGCCCCCACCGACATGAAAATGGGGTATAAATGCATATGACTGTATAATAAATTTTGAATTGGTTATTGAACAAGTCTCTGCTATTCATTTCCAATTTCCAGAGCTCTGAATGAGTTGGCAAATATCCATCATCCACAAAGGGTCCGGGCTGATTTTATCCCCAACAAACTGGTGTCAGAAGTTTTGGGGGCAATTGGTCGGAGCGGAGATGTCAGGTAAGGGGTTCTTTGAAGACCTTCTTTACCTGCATCTCCTATCACCCACACATTGCTTTGTTATTTATTGGGGTTTCTTACTATTTTAATTTTTTAAAGGGGATTTTCAATGCATAATGTCTTTAGTAGACATGGTTTTTTTAAGTCTCAGGTAGACTTGTTTAACTCCTTTGGTAGGAGGAGTGCCTTTGGCAGGCGGTTTTGTGCACAATTATCTGGACTTTTCCTCTTTGTTAGGGGTTCACCTTTGGCAGGTGGTAAAAGTGTGTATGGGAGACGTCCCATGGTCCCTCTTTGTAAGGGTTGCCTTTTGTAGGTTGTAAAACTGGTTTTCAGTCTTGGCAGACTGAGTTGTTGTATATGTACATGTAACTTTTGCAAACCGTTTATGTACATGTTTATGTACATGTCACTTTTGCAAAGAAAGTTTATTAACGAAAAAAAAAAAAAAAAGTGGTTTTAACCCTGTATGATGGATGTTTGCCATTACTCAAGCTTGCTACTTTATGTGCTGTTTTATTTGACTGTGCAACTTTGATTTTAAGCATGAAGTCTGTGATAAGGGGGTTAAGATAAATAAAATGGGAATGAGGCTGTTTTTAACAACTCCAAACCATTACTCCCTCCTGATTATACCCAGCCTGTCCCCTAAAGACAATAATGATTTGGGTGCTATCCTTGCTGTGATAAGTTAGACCTACCCAAGCAGGAACAAGGGGTTCCCACTGCTCCATAAAGCTCCCTTTTACCACCTGCCCAGGAAGAAAGGATTGGCAGCTCCTCTGAAGCCCTGAGGGTGTCCAAACCAGGTATGAGAATTAAGGGAATAAAATAATTGAGGGAATGTCAAAAGTACATGTAAAGGTGATGATAAATAAAAGAAAAAAATAGAGGTTCATTAAGGGGGTCTACAAATTCATGTTGTAAATGTAGATGATTATAAATTAATATGAAATTTATATTTTCAGCACATGCTTCATTTCGTGCTGTAAACTAACTTGCTTGCTACAGGTACCTGACATGTTGTAAATGCTTTAAATTGTATGTATTCTGTAGAATTGTGAAAATCTGTAAATTGTTGTCTGGGGATGCAGAGATTTTATTGATTGTGACCCAAATGGTGGACCCCCTGTGCAGAAGTGGGTTTGAAATTTTGGTCATAGAATGTAGGATCAGAAACCATGGACAAAGGTTTTTACCTGTGTTTTTATGACTTTTGGGAACTCAAATTGACCGGTCAAAATTTCCCATGCTTTTAACATGGAGTAGTATAAATATTTTGAGTGTTTGAGAGTTCTGACAAATGCAGGTGATACCATGTCTGTGTAATCTGGTCCAAATGTTCTATAAGCGTATAGGAGAGAAATTCTATTGATAAGGTACATATGTTGCAACTGGTTAATGCAAGTGTTATACAAATGTTTAAGTTAAACGCGTTATATGGCCATACGGGATCCCTTCTTTAATAAGAAAACCATTGGTACCAGAACTCCTAAATAATAAAATCAAATAAAAATAAAGAAAATATACAATAATATGTTCTGAATACAGCTGTTAAAAGTTTATTCTGTGTAAATGGTGATTGTGATAAATGTGTTTTGGTTACTCATTTTAAAGTATGCAGTTTGATTGTCATGTATGTTAATGGGTAATTTGCTGTGCTATTCTAAATTATATTTGAATAAATTTGTCTCAGTATTGATACAGCTGGAAATGGTAGCGTAATAATCTAATAATCTATTAAATAACTGATTTATTATTGAATACTAGTCCAAGAGCAATATGAGTTGTAATCCTTAAAGAAAAAAAAAAAAAAAAAAACACGCTAAGTTTTAGCTGTTTTCCAAAATTCTGTTGTAATAATGGACTTCTTGCCAAAATTCGACTTTCCAGTCCAGCTGCCAGGTTTTCTGATCTTAAAGCAGTACTGCTTGCATAGTTGCAGAATGCACAAACAAGGGAAACCTACATTATGTCTGTGTTTCTTTTGGGTGTGACATTTAATAATGTATTTTGGATTGAGTTAATTGCCTGTCCATTAATGGGTTTTTGTGTTGGGATGTCTGCTGGATATCTGCTACATTCGTTGTGTTCTGTGTTATAAGAGGACATGTGTGATATTACAATGAGTATGAAGACTATTTAAAGAATATTTGCATGTCATTAACGCAAGCTTTTAGTGTCTTTTTACAACAGATTAAATGCTGATCAGCTCACGAAAAAGGGGCCCCTGGAAAAAAATCTGCTTTTCAAAATCGTGGATCTCTCATTCTTCATATTATTAGGGGAGTATTTAGCGTTATCTTTAACATAAACAATTGTTATATTATATATTTAACAAGTACAAAATTAATGGATGACCAGAAGTGGATACGTTTTTTCCCAGATTAAGATTCATCTAATATGCCTCATTGATTATAGCAAAATGATGAAATGGTATTTTTAATAGAGATCAGACAATTTATTTTGAGGCAATTCTAAACTACTTATATTTGTATTGGTATATTGAAAGCATTTTGCAGACCCAGAAGAGAATAAATAATATAATAATTCTAAAAGGAACCATACTATGGGAAGAGGTCACCCTATTAACTCTCTAAGGGGTTAAACTCATTTTTGATAAGCATATAAAGTTTAGTTTTTGTGGTTAGTCTTTTGATACTCAATTTGAACTCAATTGAAGTATAACAACCATATCCTTATAGGTGTAGGAAACGGCTGCAATATGATTTTAATATTTGCAATATTTGCAATATATTTGATATGCAATATGATTTTAATATTTGCAATATATGTTTTCAATGTATTCTAACAATAGAAAAGTAACTAACTGCATTACACCTATGACCCAGACTGTCAGTATTGCAAACCCTGTAGGAAGACTCTGCTTTCACTGTTTATGTACTAATTCTTCAAAAGCTTATTAATATTATATCTGTGTGGTACACTAAGAAGTGTACACAAAGAGGGGGTGTGAGTTAGGTAATCTCGACCTGCAAATGGAATATGCTTCATGAGAAAGATACAGCAGGTTGTTTTGATATAAAGAAAGAGGGAAAAGTATGTTGGATCGGTCACAAAGGATTGTGATCTTAAGCAGGGGAGACGAGGACATTTGGGAGGTGATAGGAGATTGAATCAGACAAGTTTTGGAGGCAGAGGTAGAGAATTTTATCAAAGGGTCTAACTTTTGTAGAGGTGGCAACTTCAGCACTGTTTTAATTGTTTTAATTGTGGAGAGCAGGGGTTCACCCCAAGGTACTCGTGGTGAACCTGATCAAGCTGGCCCCACTGGTACTCCTGGTATTGCTGGTGCCCCTGGCTTCCCTGGTGCCTCTGGCTTCCCTGGTGCCTGTGGTGCTCCTGGACCCACCCTGGCAGGTTCCTCAATACCAACCACAGATTCAAACCTATACCCACACTCAACAACCTCAGCCTAATACACAGATGGTTCATGTTCTTAATGTTTTATATATAGATAAAACAGTATTAATGCTGGCTCTTATGGAAACCGTATTAATGCTGGCTCTTAGGGAAAGTACAAGCTGAAGTTGAGATGTAGACATTGTTTGCATAGGCTGCGCAATGTGAAATAACTAAAATAAAATAGGATAATAATAAGTATGCTTAGTCAATTTGTAACGTGGTATCATAGAGGCATCTGCAATAAAATAAGTGAGTTTACAAGACCTGACAAGTGAGGGCAACTTAATATAACACATGTCTACAGTTTGCTGCCCCTTCCTTATCAGAGGCCACTTGCAATTTTAGCAAAGCAAGACAACTCTGTATTAAACAAAGCACTTTGCAACAACAGTAATTCATTTTGTTTCTCCTATTTCATTCCTAGTTGTTCTGAAAAAAAAATATTGTTTAAGTGGGATAACTCTATGGAGGTTCCAGCATGTATTAAACATGATCACACACATACAGAATTGGTGGCTTTTTGGACATCGGGATATATAAAAGGCTTTGGTTTAAAAAAATGTTACCTGGGTCCACAACATTTTTGACAGAATTCAGCATTCCAATTCTATTAAAGTAATTAATTGGGATTATCAAATTAAGGTTTAAGTTTAAGAACAGTATTTTATTAGGAATTATTCCAATATGTATATGTTAGTGTTTTAGTACTCAACAAGCATTTATATAGAATGAGTGCTTCTCTCATCCATGCAAAGGCATTCTAAAGGGAAATTATGTATTACAATTGTATAAAGGACAATGCAATGAAATATAAGCAAAGCTAAGAGAAGTACATGTTACACAAGTTAAGGGTTTAACTTTAGTCTCTAAATTTGAGTTTAGCCTAGATAATGAAGTTATTGATGTCGTACTGATCCTTGTGTTTGTATGATTATAGAGACCATACTGGAGTATTTGTGCCGCCTGATATTTGGGACTACACACCAATCTCTCTGGCTGACCTACCTGCCTACCTACCTACCTTTTTTTGCAATTAAATCTGTTTGGTCAAAATCCATGCTGGCCGAAGAAACTAAAATGCTTACTTATGAGTACATAGACTGGACTTGGAAAGTCCTGAAGGTGCAGTGCTGTCTAATGCCGCTATGTCTGTATTAACCCTTTCAACAATTGGGGTGTTGCAAAGAGCATTGTGGTGAACATCCAGCAAACAGAAGAATTAAGAACTATGTGGAAGCTGACATTGTCTTGTTGTCAGCCATATTGCTACCCTTAGCTATGTTATGGTGTCTAAGATTATGGAACAAAGTTTATGGTGTCTAACATTCTTTATTCTCCTTGAAAGACTTATTCTATTTTTCTGGACTATGCTGGACTATTGAACTATTTTGTTATTTTTATTTTTGTAGAGTTAGCCGGAGAGAGAGGAAGTGTTTACTTACTCAGGCATGGATGTACTATGTGTGTCATTGATGTATGTTGAGTGTACCAAGGATGGATTCCCATTTATTAAGTGTGGATATGACTGGACCATCGAAATAGGGATGTAATTAGGAGACATAGGATGCAAGGTCATGATTGGGATTATTGTTAGAATTACAAACTGATTATAAGTTCTCATGATTTAATATGTAAATGGGCCTTTTGAAACTAATCAAGAAATGTTTCCCAATCCCGATACCCAGCTATTTACTTACAAATGCAGGGTTTTATAAGTCACTAATGCTGTCAACGTGAGGGGATGGCCCTCACTCAGAGTTTCCCCAGATGTGCTTTTTTCCTCAAATATGAGTTTTTGCCACTGGGTTTTTTGACCTGGCCCCAGATCACCGGGTGGAATGGTAATCCAGGACCCTGGTCCAAAGAGGGGATGGATCTTATTCCCGTTTTGACTATACGAGCTTACATTTTGAATTGTAATAATAATAATATTCCCGTTGTTGGGAATAACACTTTGCCTTCACAAATACACTTTGCCTATATTGACCCAAGACTCAAGATACAGATAACATGATGTACACTTAAAAGATCAGCAGATAATTGAAAAAGCTGAAATCAACAGCTCGAACTCCTCTTTAAGGGAAAACCTATGGCACAGAGCAAATGGGGGAAATCGAGGTGAAGAAATAATGAAAGTCCCGCAGACGTGATTAGCACGTCTGAATATACCTCCTCTTGTTTCTCTGCCGCAGGCCTCCCATGGATATTTACCGTAAGATAGATCATGATATGATCTAAGAGGGGAACTGTAGATGCAAATATCCATTTTGATATCTATCCTAGCTGTCCATATAAGAGTTAATTTGAACAAAGAATGAATTTGGCATTTCATCTTTATTTCTCGGAAAAAGGATTTGTATAAAATCCTTTTTGCTGGAAAAATACTGATTTCGAAATGTTCTTGTTAATTGTCCAATATATCGGTATTTGTAAATATCTGGTTTTAATCAAATATGTGATACGTTATATGACGAAAGATTATAACTAGAAACAGCTGTTTATAACTTGTGAAAAACAAATGATGTCACTAATGCTCATGGCCCCCACCGACATGAAAATGGGGTATAAATGCATATGACTGTATAATAAATTTTGAATTGGTTATTGAACAAGTCTCTGCTATTCATTTCCAATTTCCAGAGCTCTGAATGAGTTGGCAAATATCCATCATCCACAAAGGGTCCGGGCTGATTTTATCCCCAACACAACCTTCATTTTGTGAGTGCAACTCTGCTAGTGCATATATTGCAATTTAACCGTGTTACACTAGTGTGCTTTTTGTTTTTTGTAGATCTTCTATATTTGTTTGGTTACATGATAGAAAGGTATCAAAACACACAATGTATGACAGTTTGCTGCATATGAGGCTGCCTCAGAGTGACCAGGATGACCCATGTCCACCACTGAAAGTGCCTTCAATGGAGATGTGAGCGTCAGAACTGAACCATGGAGCAATGACTGTATTAGAATTTTCTATTTATGAAATTGTGTAGATAGGTTTTTTATCTAGTGAGTTTGAATATCATTCTTCTTGTGCAAATAAGAATGCAGTATTATATTTTGTACTATATAGCACATCTATAAAACATATTTATCTCTTTAAAGGAACACAAGTACTAGAAAGTTGTATTCAATACAGTATAGCGTCCCTCTGCCCTCTCTTCTAGCACCCCTTTCTCGCCCACAGTACTCAAAAGGTTACATAGCCCTTTAAACACTGATTTTATTCCAGTGCTGAGGTCCCTTTGTGCTGGCTCTATCTCTGCCTTCTCCGATGTCATTGGTAGGGGGAACTTAATAAGCATGTGCACCGAGCGAATTAGGCCTGTACCATAGAAAATTATTAAACTCTGTCTGGTAGACAGCCACTAGAGAGAATCTTAACACTGCAATGTAAGGGTTAAGGGAACAGGGACACTGCACCCAGATCACTTCAATGAGATGAAGTGTTCTGGGTGCCTATAGTGCCCGTTAATAATAATATATTGAAAATGTAAACAAAATAAACATAACAGAATAAAACTCACCCTCTGTATCTATTCTTCCCATTATAAGGATACACACACAAAGGTTAGGTTAATCAGCAGGTTACTTATGCTAATTCACAGATGGATTCAGGCAAATCCCCCTGTCTATAACTGTAAAAATCCAGAACTTATTTTGCAGCACATATATAAACCATTACCTTTTGTAAAGTCAAAGTCGGTTACCTCTAATTGGTAAATGAGACTTTTACTGTTCCAAGACTCATTTGGATCATGCAAAGTCACATTACGCTAACAGTTTCTTAGATCATAGTCATCAACAGTCAAAACAGATGGCATTTTGCTTAATTGCCCAAAGGACAATTTGCTGGGAATAGAGGAAATTACAGGTAACCAAATATTTCTGGATGAATTATTAGATCGTTCGATGAAATGGATCACCAGTGAACCAGTCATCATCAGGAGTTAATAGATATAACAAGCAGAAATAATAATAGCTACAGTATGTTCGAGAATGTTTGTATATTTGTTTTCCGCATTCCCAGTGGGAGCTGTGCACTGATTAATCACTCCAAGCTAAGACACAGATGTGCAGTGCGACCGTCAGATGTTCTGTTGCTCACCGAGGGAGTTGCATCAGAGGTTCACCTGCCTGCTTTAAAAAATGAATGTACTCAGCACCCACTCTGAAGGTCAAAGTCACATGAATATATGAAGAACACCTAAATGGGGCTAGTGAGCTTTTCTCAGTGTGTAGGGTGATACTGTGACAATTAAATAAAGTGATAATCCTGGAGCCTAATAGGTATAAGCTGGCACCAAACATAACACACACAAATTTTAAATAGGACCCCATTTCCTCACTCATAGTTAGTGTCTTTAATATATTTGTTTTACGCTGTATTTCATTTATAAATGTGTTATCTTTGTTATTGACATCACTGTAAAGAATGTATAACATATATATGGCTTTTAATTTTTCTTTGTTGTCCAAATTTCTGCAAGCCTTAAATGACCATCTCTTGTCTACCATTATAATATACTCTATTGAGTATCTTTTGTCCGTTGAGTTCTGTTGAGTGCACAACCCATTACTTTTAACAATGATCAAAAGAGCATTGTGATTATATCTCCACTCCACTATCAGTAGGCTTTGTAGCTTACAGCCTTGAAAAAGTGGGCTACTGAGTTTGGAACACGCCACAAAGAGGAAATGTTGGACTCATAAATAGTTATGATGGTATTTTCTTCATATCTCAGGACTGCCTGCTATTGTTATGTGCCAGGTGATCCAAAAGGTCTGCTAATTGAAGATGTGCAATGTAATGGCTCTGTTCAATTGCTATTATATATGAAACCCTACCCTTACCTTTTGTGTCATTTTACCCCACTCCCGGTAGCATGTAAGCTCATTGAGCAGGGACCTCATCCCCTCTGTTCCTGTGTGTCCAACTCGTCTGGTTAGAAATACGTGTCTGTTGGTCCTCCCATTGTCCAGCGCTGCGGAACTTGTTGGTGCTTTATAAATATTATTAATAATAATAATAAAAGGTCATTTTATTCCCAAACACAAGAAGCTAAGGGTACGACTTTTATACCCCATAGAGTTCCACCTCAGAGAAAAATGAAAGGGTATTTCTTGTGTGTAAATATGACCCCTTTGTGAGGGGGAAGGTTGTCATACTTGGGCAAAGTCATTATATTTTATTGATGTTACATTACGGCTTAGAGACTGCTAAATTCAGAGATAAGTCTAATTTAGCAAATGATAATTATTTTTACATATTTTGTTCAGTAACCTATGCATGACTAAATATTATTACATTTCACATAGTTACACTTACCTATATTCATTGTTCTGAGGTTTCTCCATTTATCTGCCATTAAATCAAGGTCCTATATTATATTATCATTTCACGGCTTTTCTATCAGTCTCTTTCTATAGCGGAGGCTCAGTGCCAATCCACTAGTCCTGCAGATGAATGCAACCACCACAACCATGCAGCCTTTCACCAGGAAAAGGTACGTAATGGGTTACTTATAGAACACATCATGGTCACATGTAGAACAGACTATCGCCTGTCTTAATCAACCAGCAAACTCTGGCCTTATTCTAGACAAGCAATAGGAATCACTATTCTGAAAGAAGCACTGCAATTAGATCAGATCAATAGCTTGTTTCTGTCTGAAGGGTATTTTTTCTTCATCTCAGTCTAGATTTACACATGAGCTTCTCTCAGCTCATTGAAGAGAGTGATGGGCAATTCAGCAAAATAATGGCAGGCTCTAATCAGTTCAAGAAACAGTTAAACAGGAAGGGAGGGTCAAAGAATTTTATTTAGTCTGGTCAATTTATGTACTATTTCAGGCTCAATGGTGGTGGTTTATTTTAATATTTCACCCTACCTACCTGATGATTAGAGTCCTGTTGCGAATAGGTTAACAGCTGTAGAATAACGTCACTCTTTATTTATCAATATAAAACACACATACAGAGATCAGCCCACATAGATCTGGAGTGCTGAAGGTTGCCTACTCCTGATATATACCATTTCAGTTTCTGAATACTAATTAAATTTGTCTGTCTCAATGAAAAATATTTCACACCATATTGTGTTACGTCCCCCAACAGTGACTTTTTCTCTACAGTCTTTCTCTTACATACTAGATGGTTGTACCATGCTTCCTTTTTTTCTTTTTTCTTTTTTTTTTTTTTTACTTTGTCGCTTCCTATTTATTTGACAGAAAAGAGCCAGCGTCAGAATTATGGTGAGATCAATCTTGATTGCATTATCTTTAGGCCTGGTTTCATGGGCTTGATGGCAGATTGGCAATCACAAACTAATCTCTTCTGACACATTATTGTCTGTTTAATGTGGCTGATACCAATTTGTGACGTTTGATTACCATAATGTAAATTTAACAGCACAATCTTGAAAAGCACCATTGCAGAACACTGGTTAACATATCTACATCACTACTAGAGACATACTTTGTAAGTTTGCCATTTAAAATTTTGTAGGAAATTCATTGTGGGACTTTGAAATTTGCCTTAAAATAACAGGCGTTGTATTACGGACTAAATTAAACTGTTATAGACGAGCATAAAAAATACTTACTTTGTTTTCAAAAGATACATCATCTTTATTGATCGAAGGCCAGGAATTTAAAGTCTATCTCTGAAAATATATTTACAATAAAAAGATCATTGTTGAATAACGGGTTAAATTACATTATTTGCTCCACTTGTTTTGTTTATTCACTTGAAAAAATTCAATAAAAATGTTTGTTCTAAAAAACGTTGCATTATTTGATTGACAATTTAATGGAGTTTCCTCCATAGTCAGTAGAATATATATATACAATTTGAAGGGGAAAAAAATAAGAGTACGCACAGGTTGATTTGTGGTTTATTTTTGCAATGTTTGTGAAATGCGATGTCCAACAAGGACTGGTAACCTTTTGTACTCTTCACTGTGCTTTATCCACTATCCTTAGGCAATTGACACGTAGATTCTTGTAACCTCTCATCATGTCTCTTGTTCTTCAATAAAACAGTTTGAAGAGCCCAGCATCCTTCCTTACCTGGATTTTTAACTTACCATTTAATCTGTAGCTGTGGGTAAAGGTTCTATAGGACATATGGCAAACAAAGTCATAAACAGAAGGTAGTATGTGCTAGAAAATAAAATTTCTAAATATTATGACAATGGTTTATTTTCCCCCCTGTCGAGTTCTTGACAATCTCTTGATGGTACCACCACATCCCAGCTGTAATTGTAATGTGAGGTGCGAAACAAACATATGGGCCTTGGCGTATGCGTGAACAGATACTCGATATCCAGCTGCTGATATTAATCAGGATGTAAATCAACATAAACGAGAAACTAGTTATATTCAGCTTTGATGAGAAAGCAACGGGAAAGATAATATGGAAGGTTTGTGGGTCAGTAAAATTCTGGGTAGCACCTGATAAAATGCATTTTTGTTATTTGACTATCTTTTTTTGAATGTCTCTGAATTTATTAAGGACAAAAGAAAATTTGCAAACATTTGCTATAACTCAATGGCATCTCCAGGTTTTCTCCTCCTTACTGTGAAGGGTTAGGATATGATTAATGACTTGATATATTGAGAATTAAACACCATAATAATTATACTAATCAGACAATAAATGAAATGTATGCTTTACTTGCAGCTAGTGTCAATTCATAATTACAGATGTAATAAAACTGGACAGCTCCTGTCCTTCAGATCTCAATGGGTTAATGCCAAAATCACAAATAACACATATATCTTAATGCCACTTTGGTTTGGTATCACTCCAGTAAAGAGTCTTCGTCTCCTCTCTCTGTCTCGGAGCTCACTTTGCAGACAGTGGACAGAGAATCGATATGGTTGTGTGCGCTGTGAATATGCCAGACTAGGGCAGCTCTGACGCGGATATTTGACTGTAGGTAGTTATCTCTCAGGGGAACACGCATCAAAACCGATGCAATTTGCTCCAAGATGCAGAACAAACATTTACAACATTTACCATGTCCAATTGTATCAGCAGTGGATTTATGAATCTTGCTTACTTGCTTGTTAAAGTTAGTGTTCATCTCCAGGAAAGCAATTTAGTCTAGACGGGTATTTTGGGTTTATATTTTTGAAACTGAAAATCAAAGAAAATGTATTAGTTTTTGGAGAAGAACTTTGATTCACTCTAAGTAAATTATTTAATTATACTGTCTTGTTGCAAAGTCAAGGTTTCAAGGTCAAGCAATGTTAAACTACGGTAATCATATTTGGCAATGGTACAGCTTCTGATATTTGATATCTCATCTTTTATGGGACAGCCAATCCCTGAGCATCTGTTGAGTCTAATATTTAAAGCTGCATTACCATCTGGAAACACATGATCTGCTTCATACTAGTCAACATATCAACACCTCCCTTTGTATTTCCTTGGAGGAAATTAAATGCAAAAGTTATTTAGGTATAATTACTCTGATAAAATGTGTGATGCCCCCAACCACCTATATAAGTTTAAATGCAGTACACAAGGGATTCCGCTCAGATTTCTGCAGCAGAAGGTATTCATTTTTTTTTTATAAAATATATATCTATGTTTCTTGTTGGATAGAGTGACAAAGACTGCATATAGTTGTTTTTTTTATAATCTCCATTTTAAGGGGACACTCAGAGCTCCAATACAACTATTGTGTCAAGTTTTTAAATCTTTAAACATTATAGGCATCAGAACCCTTCACCCTTCAGCTTATTGTATAGGTTCTTGGGCATATAGCCCGCCCCTACAGGCTGACCATTGTAAATGGTGCCTTTTCTGAGAAAAGTTAGTGTTTACGTAGCTGCCTATAACAATCTCTAGTGGCTCGGGCAGCCTCTAGAGGTGTTTCCTGGGCTTGGGCTTGCAAAGATGCCGGACCGGTGTTCGGTTTCTCCGCGCTCTGCATGGAAACGCAGAATGCTCCCGATAGAAATGCATTGTCACTAGCCTCCCAAGATTGATGATCTCAGCCAGGAAGGTAGGACAGCCATGACAAGACCAGGGCACTACAAGAAGATAGATAAGTAAAACTGCTAAAAAAAATTCAAATGGTGGGGATGAACCTAAATTTTCAGTAGTACACTATAGCATTAGGAATACATGTTTGTTCAGTGTCCCCTTAAATTTTAAATGTTTAGTAAATAAGTCAAGATGGTGCAGGTATAAAGAGAGGGCGAAAAACAAGAAAAGAAAAGAGGAGGAGGAGATGATAGTAATTAGAAAACGAGAGAGGGGGTAAAGAAGGACATGAGTTAGGATAGAAAAGGTAACATGAGGAATAGAGTAATTAGAGATAGGTGCCAAAATTAGTGCCATCAAGTTGAGAGAGATCAGGACAAACCCAAATGCCCAAGTAATTTATGTAATCTCCACACCATTTGAAAGAAAACCTGTCTCTTAATTTGCTGAATTCGTTGGATGAGATGGAAACATTAAATGTAAAAAGCAGCCACAGTTTTTTTTATATTTTTTTGTTAAAGAATATTTATTACACAAAATTGTAAACTGTTTGTTAGAAAGAGTCCCCTATAGGTCCCATTAGATACTACAATGGAGTCTAATGGGCCCTGGAGAGGGGTTTCTCTAACACTCTGGCCTTTATTTAAAATATAGTAATATAACATAACTCTCTGATACCAAGCCCAAGCTGGCTCTTCTAACCTTAATTACTATTGCTGGCTGTTTTGGCTGGATGGCAGGCAGGCTGACTGCTGTGGCTCTTTGTCCGTCCCCAAGCCCTTTTGTGTGTCTATTTCTTCTCAAATCCCTTTATGCATCCCCCAACCCCTTATGTCTCTTTTTTTTCCCTTCCAGTGCTCTTCTGTGTGCCTCTTTGAGCCCCCTCCCAGCCCCTCTGTGTGTCTCTTTGTCTCCTAGTCCTTCTGTGTGTTTCTGTTTGTCGCCACCGCCTTTCTGTGTATCTCTTTGCATCCCTCTGTGTGTCTCTTTGTGCTTCAGCCTCTCTGTGTATCTTTTTGGACCCGATCAGCCCCTCTGTGTGTCTCTTTGTACGACCCAGTTCCTCTGTGTGTGTCTATGTCCCCCCTCAGCAACTCTGTGTTTCTTTGTGTCACCAACCCCTTTGTGTGTCTTTTTCATGCGGTATTCAGGTTAGGGTATGTCTTCTGAGACATGAGTTTGTTATATTTATATTGGGGAGACTTTCTTCATCTTGGTTACCAGAAATTACCTGGAAGAGATTGATGAACATGGACATACGGATCCTGACAGCTTCTCTTTCTTGATAGAACACCCATTAAAAATTGCCGCTGCATTAGCAAGAAAACTTTCAAGGAATACTAATGAGACAGTACTAAATGCTTGTAATGAATATTAACCACAATAATCTATAGTTGTGCAAGTAGACTATAAAATTAACATTTATTAAGTATTAATGCTTACACCATCATGTATTACCTGTCCCCACATTAGTTGAGTATAATCCCTTGAGATCCTTGCCAGCATATGAGTAACAGAAGATTTAGTCCTCTATATGGTTTAGGCAGCTACCCATATAAGAGAATGTGTCAGGAATCTGGGAACCTGAACACACACATAATCACAAACAAGAATATTTGAAATACTGGTCCTTAGAATAGCTGGGTTATACAAATAAGCAGAGTCAGTATACAAGTCGTAGTAAAGGGATTACAGAGGTAAGGAATAACGATGAAACAAGCCGAGGTCAATGGATTAGAGAGAGCAGGATAAATGAGAGACAAGAGCCAGTCAAAGTACCAAACAACTAAACAGAAGGAATGCACTGTTGGGCTACCACAGACACACAAGGTCACACAGAGGTTAAAATGGAAATTAAAAGTTAATTTCCCGCACCTGTGACTTTTTAAATTGCAATTAGTGTCTGTGTATAAATAGTCAATGAGTTTGTTGGCTCTCACATGGATGCACTGAGCAGGCTAGATACTGAGCCATGTGGAGCAGGAAATAAGTGTCAAAGGACCTGCGTAACAAGGAAAAGGCTATAAAAAGATATCCAAAGCCTTGAAACTGCCAGTCAGTACTGTTCAATCCCTTATTAGGAAGTGGAAAATGTATGGATCTCTTGATATCAAACCAAGGTCAGGTAGACCAAGAAAGATTTCAACCACAACTGCCAGAAGAATTGTTTGGGATACAAAGAAAAACTCACAGGCTGCTGAAGAAAATTATGACAGTACTTGAACAAAAATTAGCTGCACCAATGCCACAAGAAAAGCCTGGCCCGACAACACCTTGACACGCCTCACAGCTTCTTGTAATTTACAGGGACAAAACCAAAATAGAGCTTTATGGTCACAACCATAAGTGCTATATTTGGAGAGGGGTCAACAAAGCCTATAGTGAAAAGAATACCATCCCCACTGTGAAGCATGGTGGTGGCTCATTGATGTTTTTTTTTTTTGGGGGGGGGGGATGGGGAGTGGTGAGCTCTAAAGGCACGGGGAAACTTGTGAAAATTGATGGCGAGATCAATGCATCATGTTATCAGAAAGTACTGTCAGACAATTTGCATTCTTCTGCACAAAGGCTGTGCATGGGACGCTCTTGGAATTTCCAGCATGACAATGACCCTAAGCACAAGGTTAAATATGAATCCCATAAGAAATAAAAAAATAAATGTGTTTTGCCTGCTCACTAATCTTTTCCTTAAAAAATGGTACAGTACATATATTACCAATTCTCCAAGGGTATGCAAACTTTTGAGCACAACTATATATATATATATATATATATATATATATACACAGATTCTCACAAAAGTGAGTACACCCCTCACATGTTTGTAAATATTTTATTATATCTTTTAATGTGACAACACTGAATAAATGACACTCTGATACAATGTAAAGTAGTAAGTGTATAGCCTATGTAACAGTGTAAATTTGCTCTCCTTCTCAAAATAACTCAACACACAGCCATTAATGTCTAAACTGTTGGCAACAAAAGTGAGTACGCCCAGGGCCGGATTTAGATGAAAAGAGGCCCTAGGCTACTCCACTTATGAGGCCCTTTCACCTCCCATTTTTAAGTTTGTAAATTACATGAGTGACAATAAAATACATCATTACTGTGATATATATCAATATGTTAAATGAAACATGTTGTGATTGGTACTAACCTTTATAAAAAATGTGGCACGGATAATAAATTAAAAAAAAGTCGAGATGAGGAGAGGGGGGGTGATTGTGAGAGGGAGGGGATGATGAAGAGAGGGGGGGGTGACTAAAAAAATTACCTTAAATCCCTGGTGGTCCAGTGGGGGCTGCCTGGTGGTCCGGTAGGGTCCCTGGTGGTCCGGTGGCCCTCATTTCCGGTCTGCAGCTCCGCAGAGCTGCAGACCATGGATCTTGCGAGACCCAATCAGAGCGTTGCCGTGGTAACCCGCGGCAACGCCCTGATTGGGCAGTGCACACGAGATCCATGGTCTGCAGCTCTGCACATTGCGGAGCTGCAGACCGCCGGTCTCGGCGATCGCGGCAGGAGGGGCATTGCAGTCTGCCCCGGGCACCCCCCTAGTAAGTGGGGACCGCCCCCTCCTTAGTACGCCACTGGTCATATCATATGCGTAGAATTTCTCCTTATTTTCCGTTCAGTGTTTTAGTGTTCACTGTTTTTAGAATAGTGTAATTTTAATTTTGCTAACAATATGAATGTAGGCCCCTCTTGATCTTGAGGCCCTAGGCTGAAGCCTAGTTAGCCTATAGGAAAATCCAGCCCTGAGTACGCCCCTAAGTGGAAATGTCCAAATTGGGCCCAATTAGCCATTTTCCCTTTCCAGTGTGATGTGACTCATTAATGTTACAAGGTCTCAAGTGTGAACGGGGAGCAGGTGTGTTAAATTTGATGTTATCGTTCTCACACTCTCTCATACCGATCACTGGAAGTTCAACATGGCAAAAAACTCTCTGAGGATCTGAAAAAAAAGAATTGTTGCTCTATGTAAAGATGGCCTAGGCTATAACAAAAAGAGGAAAATATTTCACCTTTACAGGATAAAATGTAGGTGGAGTGGTGCTGAAATATGGAAAATTGTAACAACCCCCAGTATCTAACAATCACTCAAAAGATGCTACTTGAATGAATAAAACCAAAACACAGTGAGGGGGGTGCAAATAATACGATAAATAATACTTAATACTTATAACTGTGAGACCTCTTGATCAATCTGTAAAAGATAATATAACAGCAGAGACATAGCGTAATACTGCATAGAAGACAAGTTGATCTATAACAGAGGTATTGGGTCACTCACAATCTTCAGAGCCTTAGGAAGCAGGCTCTGTCTGTAACTGCATTCGAATAATAAGCTTATTCAGGCTTTCAACACAATATCTCTGTCTCCTCCTTCCCAGGTAGGTATAAATAAATCGATATCAATGTCGAATGAGGTAAATGAGAATATTTTATGTCCAGATAAAACAATAATAAAATAACAGCAGTACAAACGTGATAAAAAATAAAATAGCAAAGTCCAGGAACACTGATGCGTTTTGACCTTTCAGTCTTTTTCAAAGTGCATAAATGAACCTTGCCCGGCGCTGGTTTAAATTTGTACATTCCGGTATAACATTACACTGTTATACAGGTTGTACACTTACTACTTTACATTGTAGCAGAGTGTCATTTCATCAGTGTTGCCATATGTGAGATACGATATATATATATATATATATATAAACAAAAATTGAAGACAGGAGCACTCTCTGGGATTTCCAAAATATATTTTAAAAAATCACCACCTCTACATCAACGTTTCGACCCTTCTGGGTCTTTATCAAGATCTTGATAAAGACCCAGAAGGGTCGAAACGTTGATGTAGAGGTGGTGATTTTTTGAAATATATTTTGGAAATCCCAGAGAGTGCTCCTGTCTTCAATTTTTGTTTATATGTTTGCTGGGACGCAGTTACTGGATTATAAGTGTGTTTGAGGTTGAGTGCCAGAGGTTGGATCATTTTTTATATAGATAGATAGATAGATAGATAGATAGATATATGTATCAGCTCCATAAGTCTTTCCTCAATACTCCTGTATGCAGCATCTCATCTCCAATCTCTCTCTCCAACAGCTCAGATCTCCCCAAACGTTTCATGCAGCATGCCAGGGGTCTTTGCCAGGCTGCTGCTCCTTATGTTTAGGATTATTGTGATATGCCAAAATAACTGCAGCAATAAACCTGCTCCCCTAACTCAAAGCCAGTAATTTATTTGTCATGTGTCCAATTTGTGCATGCAGTTTGCACACTGCAAGCGCACAACTAGGAAGGACATTTTTTTTACTCACCTGGAGAGAGGCAATCGCAGTGACACACATTTACGGTCACTGACTCGGTTGATCACAGACACTACACAGTCCAGTTCACAAAACCGTGAACCTTAATGATAACTTGCTGATTGGTGGAACCTCTTCCTAGTCAAATAGGAGGATGTCTATTGCTTATAATTTCCTGTTAGAGTGCAGAAGCTTTAGAAAAATGTAAAGGAAACTCGTTTTTACTTTATTTTTGCATCATTTTGAATGTTCAATCTATATAATGCATTAAAATCAGGGATCATTTCCTGCCTGTTACGTCACTTTACCTTTTATTGAACTATAATGATCTATATTGTCAAGTACAACATTTTATATTTAAGTTTCATCTGACTTGTAGTTTTAATTTGGATTAAAAATATGCTTTGGATGTTATATGCCTGTCTTGTGTTGCGTCTCTTTTTAACTGTTTATTTTCAGTTATTGTAGTCCCACTGCCCAAAATAAAACAAAATGCAAAATGCCTTTCTCTGCCTGATATATTCATTTTTCTGAAAATAGATGCAGAACAATTTAATTGCGGTTTTAGTGTTTTACAGCCCCACACAGTTATCCCATTTTTGTATACATTATTTACCATTTTCCTTGAAAAGAAACAATACGTCCTTTCTTATAACATTAACAGGGTAACTACGTTCCTTAGGGTCCACTTCTTGTTAAGTAGAGTCTAGCTAACTTAGATATATTGCTGAAGAAAGTCACAATCGATCACAGTTCTTTCTACGTCAACCATTAGTATGCTGTTTATTTATTTTTTTATTTCTATCGTTTTTGCTGTACTAAAAGCAGGATATTATTTTGAGTTTGTTTACACTGGAACTATCAGTGTAATATTATTATACGTGGGTACAATGTGTACTGTGTTTTGTTTTCTTTGCTGATTAACCTTTTTATAAACACTGGTAGCTGTATTTTTCTTTCTAAAATTCAATGTCCTCAAGTTAAGGGGCATTTCTTTCCCAGTATACTTTATTACACTTTATGATGGCTGTCTCTTTGATGCTATCAGTTAATATGTGACTAAACTAGATCAGTGTCACTTGGTATGTCTTCTGGGATATTGGCTTGGAGTGTCTCCTTGTAAGGTATTTTTTATTATCCAAAGAAAGAGTAAATACATATATTGTTTGTTGGTGCAAAGACATCTGAATTTTAATACATTTTTCAACTCTAGTATTTTTTTCTTTAAAGCAATGTGTAAAAAATCAAGAGTATTATTATTATTATCATTATCATCTACATATTACCAACATATTCTGCATTTGGAAGCATGACAACTGCACCAGGGCACTATTATTATTAGTAACAGTTATATATTATTTATTAATATTATTTTTGTTTATTTTGAGTACAGATTTATTTTTTCCTGTACTGATCTCTTACTTCTCTGGAACACTTTCAAATGAAATACATGAACAATATCGGAAATATCATGCAGTACAGTAGTACCAAATATAAAGAAAACATAGGCAATTCCTATATAGAAATATAACAAACACACACTATTTGAAGAGGTATGGCTAATGTGCAGTGTGGGAAAAAAGGATTACATGTGCAACCAAGTGTGAAAGAGATTACTAATCTATTCATTACACAGAGATGTGTGTTTTATCTCTGGCTGTCTTATATGTTTTTCAATATTAAAGGACCACTATAGGCACCCAGACCACTTCAGCTCAATGAAGTGGTCTGGGTGCCAGGTCCATCTAGGATTAACCCTGCCTGCTGTAAACATAGCAGTTTCAGAGAAACTATACCTAACTACCGACCAATCACTACAACATAGAATGTCCTGTCCGGCATCATAACCTCTGAGATCGATGGGCATATGAGTCAGGGCATGAGCACATGACACTTACAGATTACCCTGAAGAAGTCCTAACCGCGTAGGGCTTGGAGAGCTACATAGTGACTCTATAACAGTGACATTTTTATTGTGTATATTGGATTACTTGCTGCTATCTTCCTTGTTCCATTCTGGAGGGATTTCTTTTTGTTTCCCAGTCCGCAGAAGACCAGGATTGTTGATATGCAAGAATCTTTTCTCTTTTTCGTAAGTGCACTATAAATAAAAGGGGATTTTATCTTTATACTGGTACACTATGTTTGTATTTTCTCCCTCTCTTTCCCATGTATATATGAAATAAGAGAAATCCCTTAAAGGCTACATCATTTAAAGACACCTTTATGAGCCTACAATCAAGTTATATCTTGTGAGTGCAATAATACCACCAGCATTCCACTTAGTCTGCAGTTCTACACTATTTTATTATATTTTCTTCTAGATTGTATATATCTTGTACGTACTAAAGTGAAGCTTACTCATGCTGTTCTACGCAGGCCTCCCTTCCTCAGCAAGATCAACATGAAGAATAGATATGGATACAGGTCCAAGAGTGGTGCTACCATCAGCTATCTCCTCTACATGGATAACATCAAGCTATACGCCAAGACTGAGCACTGTGATAGGAGTGCTCGTGGCTTTAACCCACAAGTTGGAAGTTGCTGAATTATACCACGTTATCAAACTTGATGAACTATGTGAAACTCAACTGTTCATTCATCATGCCAAATTAAAACTGATCAGTGAATTCACTCCTCTCAGTTTTTAGTTTTCCCAAGTTTCCCATAATAATAAGTCCCCCTCTGACTACCCTGCATACTTGTCTAGCAAGCTCAGAAGATAAATTAACCACTCCCAAACCAGTGATGACTTTTCCTAGCAGTGCACTTGCTGTTGGTTTTAGAACCATTTGCTATAGTAAGAAACCAGGTTTCACCCTCATATGGATGCAAAGTTTGTTTGGATAACACCTACAAATTCTTATCTCTTAGTGTTATTCCTGTCCATCTCACTGCTTAGTGTGCCTTCAGAAGATATTTCCATTATAAATAGGGAATTGTCAGAAACTGGCCATGAAAATAAATAAAAATGTTTATATATCTGCACTTCATCCTTGTAAACAGTCAATTCTTTTCTAAGCACTAGAGAAGGCAGAGGTGATATAAAGAGTGAGACTGGCACAGAGTGAACATGATATAAGAAAAGAGAACGAAATGGAGATTATATACTCTGTTGAAGCAGGTACATTCTTTGTTTTAAACCATACAATATTTTATGCGCCATCGACAAACCTATTGCCTGTGCATTCAACAAAGAATCATGATTTCCCTTTAGGGTCATGGTTGAAGTAGTATGGCGACACCTGCTGTTAAACAAAAGGAATTACAGGCCAATTCCTTTTTATTTATTTGTATTTTTGTTAATACATTTTTATTTAATTTTAAAACAACCATCAATTTGGATCCAGAAAGAAAGAAGGGTGGGGTTTAAACAGTAATTCATCGTAAATGTAACTGTCTGTAGTTCTCTATCCCAGCCTATCCATATCTGGTACTGAGACCTTAGGGCAGCCATTATGAAAGAGTTGTATTACTAAAAGGATTCAGAGAGAGAGTATTGGTTTTGTTTACTAAGCAAAAATACACCATCTGTAAAATTATTGTTTTTTTAGCCCAAGTTATAATAAACCACATAATGTAAAGGTGCATGACTGTTATGTGTAGAATATAGCATATCAGAACAATATATTAAAATTCTACTTTGTTCCAGCAGCAGTAGCCTGCTACATGGAGTACGTGTTTAAAGGAGCAACAAGGCTAGCAAAATTAATTGATGGGGGTGATGGGGCCTGCCTCTTGCCCTTTGGAGTTGAACTCACTGAGAGTTTGGGCAACCTTGAGATCCTTCCTGGCCATGCTGGCACTGCAGATAGTTTCTCCTGTGGCAGTGAGTTAAAGAAACACTACACTCACTCAGACCATTTCATCTGGGAAGTGGTCTGGGTGCAATGTCCTGGTCCGCTTGACCCAGTAATGTAAAACATTGCTGATTTTGAGAAACTACACTGATTACATTGCTGGGTTAAGTCCACCTCTAGTAGCTGTTTGTATGACAACCCCTAGAGGTGCTTCCGCTGCAGTGACCAAAAAAAAAGATTGCTTAATGCTTTGCTATGCTAAAGTTTGAATACACACACCACAGATGCTCATTAGGTCTCACATTGTCCTCTATGAGGAGCATTGGATTGACAATCAACAGCGGAGGCTACACCTCCTCCGTGATGTCAGAGGAGAGCTAAGTGGCACTGGATTTTTACCACTTTATATGCTGGTAGACTAATACCACTAAGACAGGGACATTACAGTGTTAAGAATACAGATTTGCATTCCTATCACTATAGCATCACTGTAAAGGAGGCTGCAAGTGCTCCATCACCAAAACGTTTTAATGCAATTGCCTAATTGTGTAAGACCTCATTGGATATGTATGAATAGATATGGTTACCAGGCAATACTTCACATATCTTCACCTTTTCTTCATCACTGGTCCTCACTCGGCTCTGAAATGATGCAGAGGATCTACAAGTAACTACACCTGTCCCCCACTATACAACAGATATTAGGAAGTAGGAAAGACTCTGAACACACAATATGGCATATGTCTAGGTTCTGAGAGCAGTTTACAATGCCCTTTGAAATACCCAGTGCTTACATATAACGTCAGGATTTATCAACACACTCTGGCATTCAGTTACCTGGATGGTCTTTGGTTGGAAAGGTAGTGCTTCTGACCAAATAAAATTTAAATATGGTGTCCTAGCTCACTCACTTAGAGCTGTAGTTGGTTTAGTGTTTGTCTCGAGAAGCATTGTTTGCAGATTTGTTGGCGCATGAGCTGTGTGTTCCATTACATATCTATGGTTGGACACAAGTCACCAGTAATGATTATTTTTTATAAGGAGGTTCAAAGCTAGTAGCTGCTATTCAGATCAGAGACCCTTTCTTGGTGTAATCTTGCATGAAGATGCTTAGAATTTCCCATGAAGTTGCACTGAGCCAATGCTTCTTTATGAGGAGAGGCTGACTGGTGCACGCAGCACACCAGCCCCCCAATGGGAAAGGATTGGATTGATTGAGATCATCTGCAATGATGATCTCGGCCAGTGGAGAAACAGCAGGGGTGGTGAGATCAGAGTGTCAGGGTAGTAAAGGTAAGTAAACTCTTTATTTGACTTGTTAACGGGATGGGTCATAAATCAAAACAGTTAGTAAAATTTGAGTGTTCTGTTAACACTCAACTTTGCAGGTACTTGTGATGTACTTAAACAAAATCGAACTAGAGAAGCTCAAAGATTATCGACTACACCTAGATATGAAATGTCCATTGACTTGTTATGGCAACAAAAAAGGGTTAGTAAAAACAACTTTTGAAAATGGCACAGCGCACCTTGTTAAGTCTTCCATAATTTGACTATGTTTACAGCAGTTTTTTGGTTAAAGTGATTTTCCTGTCCTGGAGAATTTGTTACCTCAGCCACTTATTGAATTTTAAATTAATTTAAATTGACTGCAGATGTTGGAAAAAGGATAGTTCATGATGTGGTTATTTTTTATTTTCCCTATTTTCTGGTACAGTTTAGGAAGTTTATTATTTTTTTTAATATTAGAAATAAGTGATTTTCGGCATCTCTGATAAAATCTAGGAAGAAACTTCTTGAGGCATTATTATATATAGCAATATTACTCTTTTCATATTTGCAATGATTTGCATTTTCAATCTTTTTTTTGATGAAAATACTTTTAACTGTTTGTGTACAAGATGAAAGAACAATCTTTTTTTTCACAGCTTTTTTTTCTACAATCTCCAGTTCTGTTCTATCATTCTATGTATGGAATGCATTGAATTGCTACCTTTTTTATTTATTTATTTATTTTGTATTTATTTATTATAATGCCAATACTTTTTCTAGTAGCCGTGTGATGAATTATATACACATATACCTTTCTATCCATGCTTTTTATTGCCAACAGAGACACAGAAATAATGTATCTTTAATCAAATATAAGTAAAATAGGATGTGTCTATGTGTAGTCTTAATGGACCAGTTTTTTCCAAATTGCAGTCATAATTTAGGAATAGTGAAGAATTTACAAAGGTGTTACACATTTTAGGCCAAAACAGAAAGGCGAGAAAAAATGTTGAAATGGTAAATGTTGCATAAAGATTAATAGAACTCTTGACTTATCGCTTGGGTTTATCTTGTGTATTCCTGCATGCTGCTGACATCACACTGAGTGTTGAGACACATCGGTAATTATCTTTAGAGGTGTTATTGCCTCTGTGAAAATATCCTCCTCATCTTACTGCTTTTTCTTTGTATGAAAAAGGCATGGGAAAACCATGAAATACATCCCTCCTGTCCCTTTCTCCTCTGAAAACACATTAATTGGCACAACTTAAAGGGAAACCCCAGGCACCAATGTCTTTTTAATGCATTTGATAGGTTTCGCCCTCTATAATATTCTGTATTTTTTCACATGTTTAATTCTGTATAATGTTTGCACCAAAAAAATAAATCTTTTGCAGAATGCTGCACAATAAGCCTGCCTCTTTCGCCACCCCGCCTCACTCCAGAAAATGGCTTCCATTCTGTGCTGTCACTCTGTGTGCATACCCTGATAATTAAGTATTCTTGGCATGAAGGGGCATGGCTAAGGAGGGGCACATACATTAAAAAAAAAACATGTATTGTTTTTGCAAAAACTATAAAGATTTCAGCATACGAAAGCACAGAATAATAATGAAAGATAAAAACTTTTTATTGGTGCCTGGAGTATCCCTTTAATTAATTGTGGAGGAGATTTCAAGTGTTGTGGAATGTGTCTATTTGGAGAGATTCAAAAACCTGTTGTTATGCATTAAAGTATCTGATATGTGTCACGTTTTTTCTTAAAAATTCCTAACAACATTTTGTACCTCTTTAACATTTCTAATTTTAAGTTTAATAATTTATTCTAAATAAACACTATTTATGTTTTTTTTATTTTCAGAAATAGAAAACAAGTGCCTATGTAAAATAAATTAACTTATTCTGACTTAAAGGAAAACTCCAGTGCCAGGAAAACAATCCATTTTCCTGGCACTGGAGGTACCCTCTCCCATCCCCGGTTACTGAAGGGGTGAAAACCCCTTCAGTCACTTACCTGAGGCAGCAACGATGTCCCTTGTCACTCATACTGTCTCCATCGGTCGGTGAGCGAGACTGATCCCGCCAACCGGCCGAGGAGACCTAATGCGCATGCGCGGCAATGCCGCACATGCGCATTAACGCTCCCCATAGGAAAGCATTGAAAAAGATTTTCAATGCTTTCCTATGAGGAAATGAGTGACGCTGGAGGTCCTCACACAGCGTGAGGACGTCCAGCGACCCTCTAGCAAAGAAAATCTTTGCTATAAATCAGGAAGTGACCTCACTCAGTGGCATACTAAAGGGGGAGTGGGGGGGGCGGTCCGCCCCGGGTGCCATCATGCAGGGGGGTGCCACCAGGGCTGACCAGGCTTGGGGGTCAGTGAGCTGTGTGGCTGCACCGGTTGCCATAGCAACAGGGGCGCCGGGCAGCCGACACAGCTCACACACAGGGGCTGGCAGCAGGAGCAGGAGATCTGCACGGAGATTTGGGGGCGGAGCCAGAACAGCCGTGGGGGCGGAGCCAAGCCGGATGTGGGGGCGGAGCTAAATGCAGCCTCATACTGCTGCACACAGAGGGGAAGCAGGAAGGAGTCCCTGCTTCCCCAACTACAGCACAGGAGGGACTGGATCCACTCCTCCTCCAGCCCAAGCTTACTGTAAGTGAGAGGGAGTGTGCTGTGTGTAACTATGATTGTGACTGTCTTTGACTGTGTGTGTGTGTAACTGTAATTGTGACTGTCTTTGACTGTGTGAGTGATTGTCTGTGTGACTGTGTGTGTGAATGTCTGCTTGTGATTGTCTGTGTGACTGTGTGTGTGATTGTCTGCCTGTGATTGTCTGTGTGATTGTCTGCCTGTGATTGAGGGTTTGAGTGACTGTCTGTGACTGTGTGTGTGACTGTCTGCCTGTGATTGTGTGTGTGTGTGTGTGTGTGTGACTGTCTGCCTCTGATTGTGTGTGTATGACTGCCTGTGATTGTCTGTGTGACTGTGTGTGTGTGTGACTGTATGCCTGTGTGTGTCTGTGTGTGTGTGACTGTCTGCCTGTGATTGTGGGTGTGTGTGTGTGTGTGTGTATGTATGTGTGTGTGTGAGTGACTGTCTCTGACTGTGTGTGTGGTTGTGACTGTATGGTTGTGTGTGTGTGTGACTGCCTGCCTCTGATTGTGTGTGTGTGTGTGTGTGTGTGTGTGTGACTGTCTGTGATTGTGTTGTGTGTATGTGTGACTGTCTGCCTGTGTGACTGTCTGCCTATGACTGTGTGTGACTGTCTGTGACTATGTGTGTGACTGTCTGCCTGTGATTGTGTGTGTGACTGTCTGTGACTATGTGTGTGACTGTCTGCCTGTGATTGTGTGTGTGACTGTCTGTGAATCTGTGTGTGTATGTGTGACTGTCTGCCTTTGTGATTGCCTGCATTTTTGAATGTCTGCCTGTAACTGTGTGTGAGTGACTGTGTGTGGGACTGTGTGCATCTGACTGTGTCTGACAGTCTTCGCCCTGCAGTGTGCCGGCAGCCAGGATATGATGTCATCGCGGCCTCGGCATCATTACAGGGCGTGCGATGGACCTGTGCAGAAAGAGCACAGAGATCCCAGCAGCAACCACTGACCACCAGGGACTGAATATCCACTCCAGCCCTTCTAGAGCAAGGTAAGAAGACTGGGTGGACCTCGTAATTATTAAATGTGTGTATGTATGTGATGTTTGTGTGTGTATGCGATTGTGTGTCTGTGATTGTATGTGTGTGGGTCAGTGATTGTGTTTGTGCATATCTGTGATTATGTGTATGATTGTGTGTATCTCTGCATATGTGTTTAGTAGATAGCTCCCTTAGTTCCTGTCCTTAAATATTTCAATCCCACATAAGGATAACAAATAAGGGATTTATCTACTAAACAACTGAAAATAAGAAGAGGGCGGTTTTTTTTTTAATCCTTTAGCTGTTTAATAGATTATTCCCTGACTTGGTGCCCGTATGTGAGATTTCCATATTTAAAGATACCAAATGAGGGTGCTGTTTAGCAGATAGCTCCTTATTTGGTGTCCTTAAATATGGCAATCCCACAAAGGATAGCAAATAGAGGAGTTATCTGCTAAACAAAGATTGAAATTGAGAGGTGTCAGCCAGCCCACAACAAGAAATCTGGGTGGCTAATGTGAATTATCTGCAAATGTGTAGTCAGATGCCAGCATGCAGAACACAGCATGCTGGCATCAGACAGCCAATGGCAGCATATTACCCCATCCCCTAGTGAGAAGTTTTACTGCTCCCCCTCCTGTTTTGACTGTGGTGTCTTATGTGCCCCCCCCCCACATATACAGGGAGTGCAGAATTATTAGGCAAATTAGTATTTTGACCACATCATCCTCTTTATGCATGTTGTCTTACTCCAAGCTGTATAGGCTCGAAAGTCTACTACCAATTAAGCATATTAGGTGATGTGCATCTCTGTAATGAGAAGGGGTGTGGTCTAATGACATCAACACCCTATATCAGGTGTGCATAATTATTAGGCAACTTCCTTTCCTTTGGCAAAATGGGTCAAAAGAAGGACTTGACAGGCTCAGAAAAGTCAAAAATAGTGAGATATCTTGCAGAGGGATGCAGCACTCTTAAAATTGCAAAGCTTCTGAAGCGTGATCATCGAACAATCAAGCGTTTCATTCAAAATAGTCAACAGGGTCACAAGAAGCGTGTGGAAAAACCAAGGCGCAAAATAACTGCCCATGAACTGAGAAAAGTCAAGCGTGCAGCTGCCAAGATGCCACTTGCCACCAGTTTGGCCATATTTCAGAGCTGCAACATCACTGGAGTGCCCAAAAGCACAAGGTGTGCAATACTCAGAGACATGGCCAAGGTAAGAAAGGCTGAAAGACGACCACCACTGAACAAGACACACAAGCTGAAACGTTAAGACTGGGCCAAGAAATATCTCAAGACTGATTTTTCTAAGGTTTTATGGACTGATGAAATGAGAGTGAGTCTTGATGGGCCAGATGGATGGGCCCGTGGCTGGATTGGTAAAGGGCAGAGAGCTCCAGTCCGACTCAGACGCCAGCAAGGTGGAGGTGGAGTACTGGTTTGGGCTGGTATCATCAAAGATGAGCTTGTGGGGCCTTTTCGGGTTGAGGATGGAGTCAAGCTCAACTCCCAGTCCTACTGCCAGTTTCTGGGAGACACCTTCTTCAAGCAGTGGTACAGGAAGAAGTCTGCATCCTTCAAGAAAAACATGATTTTCATGCAGGACAATGCTCCATCACACGCGTCCAAGTACTCCACAGCGTGGCTGGCAAGAAAGGGTATAAAAGAAGAAAATCTAATGACATGGCCTCCTTGTTCACCTGATCTGAACCCCATTGAGAACCTGTGGTCCATCATCAAATGTGAGATTTACAAGGAGGGAAAACAGTACACCTCTCTGGACAGTGTCTGGGAGGCTGTGGTTGCTGCTGCACACAATGTTGATGGTGAACAGATCAAAACACTGACAGAATCCATGGATGGCAGGCTTTTGAGTGTCCTTGCAAAGAAAGGTGGCTATATTGGTCACTGATTTGTTTTTGTTATGTTTTTGAATGTCAGAAATGTATATTTGTGAATGTTGAGATGTTATATTGGTTTCACTGGTAAAAATAAATAATTGCAATTTTTGTTAAGTTGCCTAATAATTATGCACAGTAATAGTCACCTGCACACACAGATATCCCCCTAAAATAGCTATAACTAAAAACAAACTAAAAACTACTACCAAAAATATTCAGCTTTGATATTAATGAGTTTTTTGGGTTCATTGAGAACGTGGTTGTTGTTCAATAATAAAATTAATCCTCAAAAATACAACTTGCCTAATAATTCTGCACTCCCTGTATTGTTCCTATAGTCGCCACGATGTATGCATGTGTATCTGTGTGTGACTGTGTTTGTGTGTATATGTATCTGCATGTGTGTATGTCCGTGTATGTGTATATGTGCAGACATCTGAAAATCTCTCCAACACTACACACAAATACACTCATGCATTTCAATGATAACACTACATACAAGCCCACCATTATATATAACCATACCACTGCATTCATATACAACACAACACACAAATGCATGCTTGCATTCAAACGCCAACACTACATACAAACACACCGCTACATTCACTCACATATACTCCATACAAAAACATGCATACATTTAAACACACAAACACTGCTTAGTGCTAAATACATAAAAAAAAATGTTTTGGTTGTTTTTATATTTAAAGTTAAGGGGGGTGGGGGGTGGGGGGTGCCAAAAATAGAACCCGCCAAATGCTCTAGGTACGCCCCTGCAGCCACTAGAGGTGGAGTTAACCCTGCAATGTAATTATTGCAGTTTATAAAAAACTGCAATAATTACACTTGCAGGGTTAAGAGTAGTGGGAGTTGGCACCCAGACCACTCCCATGAGCAGAAGTGGTCTGGGTGCCTGGAGTGTCCCTTTAACCACATCATTTTCACTGCCATTTTGAATAAATACCTTTAAAGGGACACGCTGCACTCAGAAAATAGTGGTATATTCTGGTGTAAATTCTAAATGGAAGGAGGAGTCTGTAAGTGTGCGTGTGTGACAATCTGCCTCTGTGTGTGACTGTGTGACTGTGTGCCTGTGCTTGACTGTCTGCCTGTGTGTGTGTGTGTGTGTGACTGTCTGCGTGTGTGTGTATGTTACTGTATGTTGCTGTCTGCGGATACATGTGTGACTGTCTGCCTGTGTGTGTGACAATCTGCCTGTGTGTGTGTGACTGTGTGCCGTTGTGTGTGTGACTAAAGTACAAAAAGGTTTATTGAAGCCCAATGCCACACAACATTTTGACCTACACTATTGCAGTGCCTAAACCGTTTTGTACTTTATGCATACTGTTATTGGGACCTGGTGCCGAGTCCCGGTTTGGTTGCACCCTGGCTCAGGGTGATGGGATAGAGTGCAGTTGCTTATCGTTTCTCTGTGTGTGTGACTGTCTGCCTGTGTGTCACTGTAACTGTATGTGCATCACTGTCTGCCTGTGTGTGACTGTAAGCATGTGTGTGTGTGTCTGATTTTTCGCACAGGGCACCTAAAGGCCTAAGGCTGGCCCTGGCTGTATCTATCCCAAAGTGCCCACATGGACGTCTCCATTGCTTACTCCTGTCATGGAGGAAGCAATTTATGGACCCCAGAGGTGGGCGGCTGTGAGCACATCAGAGGCAGCGAGGGAGCTGTAATCCTGCTCTGCTCCCTTGTGTGCCTTCTACTGATGCCAAGAGGCTGCTTGCATCAGTAGACTGCCCGCGAGGGAGCAGAGCAGGAGGATTACAGCTCTCTCGCTGCCTATGATGTGCTCACAGCCGCCCGCCTCACAGCAGCCCCATTGGATCCCAGGGACAGATCCCCTCCAGCTCTCCCAAAGGTAAGGAGGCTGGATGGACAGATTTTAATAATATTATTAGTAATTTGTGAGTGTGTGTGAGAGAATGTGTGTGTGTGTCTGTCAGTTAATGTGTGTGTGTGTGTGTGTGTGTCAGTGAATGTGTGTCTGTCAGTGAGTGACTGTCACATCAGTGTTAGTATGTGTTTGTCATTGAGTGTTTGTATGCCTGTCAGTGTGTGTCAGTGAGTGTATCTCTGTCTGCAAGTGAATGTGTGCATGTCAAATCAGTGAGAGTTTGTGTCTGTCAGTAATGTCTGTGTGTTTGTCATTGAATATGGGTGTGACTGTCTGTGTGCATCTGCCAGTAGGTGTGTGTCTGTCAGTGAATGTGTGTGTGTCTATTAGTGAATGTGTGTGTATTTGTCAGTGCATGAGTGTATGTCAGTGAGAGTGTGAGAGTGTCAGTGTGTGTCTGTCAGTGAATATGTGTGTTAAACAGTATGTGAGACAATGACTGTCTGTCAGTAAATGTGTGTATCAGTGAGGGTATTGTCTGTCAGTCTGCCCATCTACACTGGTATCCCCACACTCTGCCCCCACATGGTAATCCCCACTCTCTGCCCCCTGCGCTGTCACCTTCCAACACACTGCCCCCCCACACTGTAACCTTCCTACACACTGCCCCCCCACACTGTAACCTTCCTACACACTTTGCTGCAGAAGGATTTAGATAGACTGGAGGACTGGGCACTCAAATGGCAGATGAAATTTAATGTTGAAAAATGCAAAGTTATGCACTTCGGCGTAAAGAATACACAAGCAACGTATACCCTTAATGGAAGCGAATTAGGGATAACAACACACGAAAAGGACTTGGGAATTGTTATAGACAACAAACTATGCAACAATGTGCAATGTCAATCAGCAGTGGCCAAGGCCAGTAAGGTATTGTCATGCATGAAAAAGGGCATTCATTCCCGGGACGAGAATATCATTTTGCCTCTCTATAAATCACTGGTAAGACCACATATTGAATATGCTGTGCAATTTTGGGCACCTGTTCTAAAGAAGGATATCATGGCACTAGAAAAAGTGCAGAGGCGGGCTACAAAATTAATAAAAGGAATGGAACATATCAGCTATGAAGAAAGGTTAACAAATTTAAACCTATTTAGTTTAGAAAAACGTCGCCTGAGAGGGGATATGATAACATTATACAAATATATTCGGGGCCAATACAAACCATTGTGTGGAAATCTATTCACAAACCGGACTTTACATAGGACACGAGGCCATGCGTTTAGACTGGAAGAAAGAAGATTTCGTCTAAGGCAAAGGAAAGGTTTTTTTACTGTAAGAACAATCAGGATGTGGAATTCTCTGCCTGAAGAAGTGGTTTTATCAGAGTCCATACAGATGTTCAAACAGCTACTAGATGCATACTTGCAAAGACAGAATATTCAAGGATATAATCTTTCAATGTAGGGTAATAACTGCTTGATTCAAGGATAAATCTGACTGCCATTCTGGGGTCAATAAGGATTTTTTTGTCCTAGCTTGTTGCAAAATTGTGCTTCAAACTGGGTTTTTTTTTTTTTTTTTTTTTTTTTTCTCTTTTGGATCAACAGCAAAAAACAGGTGTGAGGAAGGCTGAACTTGATGGACGCAAGTCTCTTTTCAGCTATCTAACTATGTAACTATGTAACGATTTAACTATGTAACACTACCCCCCTATTTTGTCACCTTCCTACACACTCGCCCCCTCTTCCATCCCACAGGTAAGAGGCAGGGAGGGGGGGATAAGCCCAATTTAATATAAATGGCACACCCCAGCACTTATCGAACACTACATGCACTACACAGACACTGCATTCACTACACAGACACTGCATCTACTAGACACACTGCATCCATCACACAAACACTAGGAACACTACACAAACACTGCATACACAATGTATTTAATACACACCCTGCATACAATACACACACTGCATACAATACACACTACTTCCACAACATGGAAGAAGGGGAAAAAAAGACATGAAAGGGAGGGAAACAAAGACATGGATGGAAGGGAAGGTAGAAAAGACAGGAATTCTTCAAACTATGGGATAGATGAGAGGTGAACGGACAGTGTGGCTACATGTAAGGTGTGACACATTACCTAACTGGCTGGAGACTGCAGTTGGCAGAGGGATTAAGGGAGCGTGTGTATGTATGTATGCAGGGCCGGCCTTAGGGGTGTGCGAGCTGTGCGGCCGCACAGGGCGCCATGGAGCAGGGGGCGCCGTGCAGCCGCACAGCCGCACAGCCGGCCGGGATTTAAAAAAAAAAATATATATATATATATATTTTTTTTTTTTAATTTGCAGCGGGGCGGAGCTTACCGTGCGGCGGGGGCGCAGCTAAAAGCGCCGGAAAACTGCTGCAGGGGAAGCAGGAAGGAGTCCCTGCTTCCCCACCAAACAGTCACCAGGAGCTGCACTGCCTCCACAATGAACTCCACAGGTAACTGTGGGATTGTCAGGTGAGTGTGACTCTCTGCCTGTGTGTATTACTGTCTGTGTGTATGACTGTCTGCCTCTGTGTGTCTGTGTGTATTACTGTGTGTGTGTGTGTGTGTGTATGACTGTCTGCCTGTGTGTGTGTATGACTGTCTGCCTGTGTGTGTGTATGACTGTCTGTGTGTATGTGTATGACTGTCTGCCTCTGTGTGTCTGTGTGTATGACTGTCTGCCTCTGTGTGTGTATTACTGCCTCTGTGTGTGTATGACTGTCTGCCTCTGTGTGTGTCTGTGTGTATTACTGTCTGTGTCTGTGTGTATGACTGACTGTCTGCCTGTGTGTGTGAGACTGTCTGCCTTTGTGTGTCTGTGTGTGTGTGTATGACTGTCTGCCTGTGTGTGTGTGTGGATGTCTTCCTGTGTGTGTGTGTATGGCCATCTGACTCTGTGTGTGTGTGTGTCACATACAACCAATACACGCATATCACACACTGTTAATACACCCATTACAAATATCACACATAGCATACATATCACACACAGTCATCACACCTACTATCACATACACAGACAACACAAACATTAGAGCATACATGGATGACGGGGGGGGGGGGAGGGGGGGCGCTGTGAAGATTTTTCGCACAGAGCGTCTAAATGCCTAAGGCCGGCCCTGTATGTATGTGTATGTATATATATATACACACACACACATACATGTTTTATACCTGCCCTCCTACTTTTGTCCCTGGCCCACCATGTGCCCCCCCTGTCCTCCCCCCCCTGCCTCCCCCCCCCCCCAAATATGAATCCCAGAGACGCGACTGATCATTGGATCTATTAGACCCAACTATAAGACATATAAATTCTTGACAAACGGCAACAACATGGACTGAGCTGTCTCTTATCTCTGGATGCATGTGCAGCTGTGAACTAAGCAGTAGATAAACTAGTTATCACATGAACCCCAGCTAGACTGTTCAGGAATAAGATCAGATCTCATTTACTAAAATGGGAGGCTACTGACTGGTAGACTCTCTTCCTTGTGAAGGAGGGGTCTGCCTGCTATTGACACTTGCTATGCATAAGGAAACGTAATACATAAATATTATATTTGTTTGCAAATTTTAAAGCATTAAGTATACAACTCAATAAAAATTGGTATAATTATTTTTACTAACTTCCCTTTAAACTCAAATAAGCATCACATTCCTTCTTTCTATATCTTGTTCTTAGTGTCTAGCTAATTAAGCTGAAAAATGTCATAACACCGTGTTATCAGCATTAGAGGTTCCACTGGGTGTCATTCAATATATCTCACTAATTTCTATAATGTTAGCTTCTGGTGGGACCTTAAAATAAGTAAATAAATTTTATTGTTCCAGAAGATACAAACTCATATTCTAGACAAACCAGGCTCAATTACACACAAGTAATGAAAAATGATTATGTTTTTATGCATAAAACTGCTCTATGTGAAATGATGTTTAATAAGGATTTAGGTCCTGTTCTATAAAAGAATAAGCACAGCTATAAACAAGCCAAGCCAATTATTGGAGCATTCATGCAATACCGCCAGGCACCCAGCAAACTTTTGTACATAATCCTCTGTTTCACACTATCATATCTGCACTTCTGAACTTACCACGTGACTCTTCAAATGCAAAGGATGCACATAGCAAGTTGTTGCCTTAACCCCAGCCTGTACTGATTTACATAGAAATGTCTTGGGGAGTTCGGTGGGAGAAATAAAATGCTGATGAAATGTTTAATCAATACTTTTTATATTGAACTTCCATCTTCTATCAGCTATATTGCATACCAATAAACACCTTAAGGAGAAAAAAACTCTAATTTGAAAAGCAGTTGACCAACTTGCTAAGAAGAAAAAAACTGCTGGTTATCAGTCTGTACTAACATACTCTACAGTCCCAACACTTACTAATAATATATTTTGTCAGTCCCAACCAAAGCTAGCTTACCAATAAGGCAGCATAGGCAACTGACAGATACCCAGGTTGACACAGGAACCTAGTGGGACCCAGTCTGGACCTGAAGCTTTGGCTCTGTATATAAGGGGCCCTAATTGAGCTGGCAGGAAGACTAAAAGATCTACCTGCTCGGCCATGTGCTCCCTCACCTGCTTGAGGATGCTCTGTGGTCTGTATCTCTACAAGGTGCAGATCGCATTAAGAGCTCCCTTAAAGTCTCCCGGCAGAATTTTTAAATTCTTTATGAGGGTGCTGCCAGAAGTGCAGTGGGGCATGATCCTGAGTAAGGAATGCTTGCATTGCACTACTCACTGCGTTGGTGATATACGTGTAGAAGCAGTGACAGGCAATGTCCATTGATGCTGCCTGTCACTGCTTTCCCCGCTGTAATTTCCTAATGAGCGTGGCCAGCTCCGGAGCCAGGAGACATGTGATTACACATCCTCATAGCCCACTGCAAGCTATATTATATTTATATTTAATTTATGATTGTGTTAATTTATCCAATTACATTTGAGCCCCTGAAATAATGGGACTGTGTATGAAAAATTATTGCAATTCCTAAACGGTTTATACAATATTTTTCTTCAACCCATTGAATTGATGCTGAAAGTCTAAACTTCAAACAAAATCCTGGTTGTTTCATTTCAAATCCATTGTGGTGGCATACAGAGCCAAAATTATGAAAATTGTGTCAGTGTCCAAATTTGCCTGGACCTAACTGTAGCTAACTAAATGAATGCTGTGGGCAGTGCTATTAAAACAATGTACCATGTGATAATTAAAACTTTGTCAGCTCTATAATTTTTTATCTTAAGAGAAAATAATATGGCACAGTGTCCCTCCTGAGATAAAGATCTGGATCCACCTTTGCCTTCCCACCATACAGCTCATAGCCTCCTTCACACACACAACACTCAACCACTACACACACTCTCTCATAGACAACACAGGGATTTCTCCACATACATAAACCACCAGAGCTGCCATCAGGGGGCATTACCAGTATAGGGCCCTACACCCCCAAAGTGCATATATATATGCTGTGCCTGTGTTGTAAGATAGTGAAGAGAGGACCCCTATGGCAGTGACCACTCACAAGCCGCCAGTGTCAGAGCATTGTCACTGGTTGCCATGGAAACACTGCAACGTAATGCATGGCGGGCTTGCGAGAAAAGGAAAAGACATGCTGCTGGAGTGGAAGATAAGACTACTGGGCCCCCTCTTCATTTTAAAAGCTGCTTTGCCACCTGACCATCAGAGATACTAGTGCCCCCCACACTGGCCACAGGTAAGAGTCAGAATAAACAGATGTATACATTTTTAGAAAACTGCTCAGCCCCTCCACAGCCTCTTTTCAACAGCACTACACAAGCACACACAATACATTTACTACACACACCGCATCCACTACACAAATACACATACTGCATTCAATACACATACACACTCTGCATCCACTACACAGACATTGCTTTCGCTACACACACTGCATCCACTACAATGTTTTCAGTGCACTGTGCACATTGTCTTTCGTTCTGAGAAGCTGTTAAGGAGGAACTATTAATCACTCTCTGTTTTTATTGTGTAAGCCTTTAACTGCCTGAGGCAGAATTTGGAGTGCCAAAAATGTGATTGGCAGATAAGGACTCTGCAGAAGTGGCTGTGTAGAGGTTGAAGTGGACGCTGTTTCCATGGCTTTGCAAGAGAACGGACAGAAGGATCTATTCACCCTTTCGTGGTACCAGATCACATTAATTTTTAAATTGATTCTTTACAATGGCAACATTTTCATCATGGGTGAAATAAGATCACTTCTTGCTCTCTTCTTCCCTGACTACATTTACTCTAGCTGGTAGGTGGCATGGCCCTCAGGCCCTTACTATGTCACACTAGCACTTCTTATTCTGCTTCTCTTGTTTGCCTGTTACTTTAAACCCCAGCAGCTTTCCTCCCTCCATATGCCCTCCTACATATGGATCTCCCTCTTCCAATCTCCCTGTCTGAACATCCACTGTCCCTCTCCTCTCTCCATCCCTCCAATCCCCACTATCGGATCAGAGCCAGATTACCCATTAGTTGAGATAGAAGGATGCTTTGACCTCTGGCTCTGTCTATGAGGGGCCAGACCTGGACTGGCAATCGGGTAACCCGGGCAAATGCACTTTGTGTCATTATGGCCATGAGCCAAGCCCTACAGAGAAGATCAAAGGCAGCTTCTCCCTCGCCATACCAAAGCTTTAGCCTGCATCTACACAACCTGCAAGCTCTGGCCTGACAGAGTGTCCACAGGTTACCACAGCAACGCTATAATTCACAGTGCTGAGGCTCCCAAGTGCATTCTACTCAGTTTGCATTTACTCAGTAGTGTGTGTGTATATATCTGCTTATAATGTATTGTCTTCGAAACTGTGACTATAGTAAGTGTATGTGTCTGTGTAAATGCATGCAGAGTTAAAGTTAATGTTAGAAGTGGTTAGGGTAAAGGGGAGTTTAAAGGGACACTATAGTCACCAGAACAATTACAGCTTATTGAATTTGTTCTGGTGCATAGAATCCTTACCTTCAGGCTTTTTGCTGTAAGCTGCTTCAGAGAAAATGCAGCGTTTACATTACTGCCTAGTGATAACTTCACTGGCCACTCCTTAGATGGCTGTTCTTCCAGGGTCATGACTAGTGATGTACCGAACTGTTCGCTGGCGAATAGTTCCTGGCGAACATAGCGTGTTCGAGTTCGCCACGGCGGGCGAACACATGCGCGGTTCGATCCGCCCCCTATTCGTCATCATTGAGTAAACTTTGACCCTATGCCTCACAGTCAGCAGACACATTCCAGCCAATCAGCAGCAGACTCTCCCTTCCAGACCCTCCCACCTCCTGTACAGCATCCATTTTAGATTCATTCTGAAGCTGCATTCTTAGATAGAGGAGGGAAAGTGTAGCTGCTGCTCATTTGATAGGGAAATGGATAGCTAGGCTAGTGTATTCAGTGTCCACTACAGTCCTGAAGGACTCATCTGATCTCTGCTGTAAGGACAGCACCCCAAAAAGCCCTTTTTAGGGCTAGAACATCAGTCTGCTTTTTTTCCTGTGTAATCTAATTGCAGTTGCCTGCCTGTCAGCTTCTGTGTCAGGCTCAAAGTGGATACTGTGCCCACTTGCCCAGTGCCACCACTCATATCTGGTGTCACAATAGCTTGCATTTAAAAACAAAATATTTTTTTTCACTGTAATAGATTGAATAGCAGTTAGTTGTCTGCAAGCGTCTGTTTGTCAGGCCTACAGCGTGTACTCTGCCAACCTCTGCCAGTGCACAGTGCCACTCATATCTGGTGTCACAATAGCATGCATTTAAAAACAAAAAAATAATTTAAACTGTTATAGATTGTATAGCAGTTAGTTGTCTTAAAGCGTGTGTGTCAGGCCTACAGCGTCTACTCTGCCAACCTCTGCCAGTGCACATTGCCACTCATATCTGGTGTCACAATAGCGTGCATTTAAAACCCAAAAACTTTTTTCACTGTTATAGATTGAATAGCAGTTAGTTGTCTTCAAGCGGGTGTCAGGTCTACAGCGTGTACTCTGCCAACCTCTGCCAGTGCACATTTCCACTCATATCTGGTGTCACATTAGCGTGCATTTAAAACCAAAAAATATTTTTACACTGTTATAGATTGAATAGCAGTTAGTTGTCTTCAAGCGGGTGTCAGGCCTACAGCGTGTACTCTGCCAACCTCTGCCAGTGCACATTGCCACTCATATCTGGTGTCACAATAGCGTGCATTTAAAACCAAAAAAATTTTTTACACTGCTATAGATTGAATAGCAGTTAGTTGTCTTCAAGCGTGTCAGGCCAACAGCGTGTACTCTGCCAACCTCTGCCAGTGCACAGTGCCACTCATAGCTGGTGTCACAATAGCGTGCATTTAAAAACAAAAAATGTTTTTACACTGCTATAGATTGAATAGCAGTTAGTTGTCTTCAAGCGTGTCAGGCCTACAGCGTCTACTCTGCCAACCTCTGCCAGTGCACATTTCCACTCATATCTGGTGTCACAATAGCGTGCATTTAAAACCAAAAAACTGTTTTCACTGTTATAGATTTCATAGCAGTTAGTTGTCTTCAAGCGGGTGTCAGGCCTACAGCGTGTACTCTGCCAACCTCTGCCAGTGCACATTGCCACTCATATCTGGTGTCACAATAGCGTGCATTTAAAACCCAAAAACTTTTTTCACTGTTATAGAATGAATAGCAGTTAGTTCTGAGGAAAGACAGTATGCAGATCTACAGCTTCAGGCTTGAATACAGTAAGATTTTGCTATATTTATGGAGGCATGAGGGACCCAGGGGGGCTAGATGGTGGTTTTAACACTATAGGGTCAGGAATACATGTTTGTGTTCCTGACCCTATAGTGATCCTTTAAGGTCTGAGAGAGGTTAATGTCACAGTTAGTTTACCTATGGTGTTTCGTTTTAAAAAGATTACAAGCTTAAAGGGACACTAAAGTTACCAGAACCACTACAGCTTACTGTGTCTATAGCCTTTTCAATGCAAATGCTGCCTATTCAGAGAAAAGGTAGTGTATACATTGCTGTCTAGTAACAACTCCCTGGCCTTCAATCAGATGACTACTAGAGGTGCTTCCTATCTCAGTGCTGCACTGCGTGCAGCAGCTACATTCAGTGTATCCATGCCCTGCATGATTCAATGCATCTATATGAGAAGATGCTGACTGATCAGGGCTGATCCTATAGGCGACTTAAGTGCTCGCCTAGAGTGCACCTGCCTGGGTGGCGCCAGATTTGGGTGACCCGGAAGGAGGGAAGTGCATAGCGCTCCCTCCTGCCAGTTACTCAAGGTAGTGTGGTCGGGCGGCGCAGACCGGGGTACAGGAGCTTCTGTTTCCTGTACCCTGCCACCTGCCTGACTGACAGGAAATGCTCACTCAGTACAGAAGCTCCTGTACTGCAGTTCGTGCCCCCCGGCCACGCTACAAAGCTAGGTAGGCGGCACAACAGGGAGGGGGAGATAACACTATAGGAGTTATAGATATAAGGAGTGTTTTATTTTATTCAGTTTAGGTTTAGAGGTGGATTAAGTTTAGTATTGGGGTATATGGGAATAAGAGGAGTTAAACCTCCTATTAAGGTAAAGGATTTTTTCAGGTTTCGGCTTTGAGTGCTTAAATTGGCTCAGTCACCACAGACTTGCCTTTCTTCTATTATTCCATCTTCTCTTCTTGAATCTGTTCGTCTTTTCTTCATTTTCAATCTAGTTGTATACTTTGTCTTATGTATTTTTCATATGCTTGAAGTTGACATTCATGAAAAAAGGGTGGAGCTTACAGCAGACATACACACTATCTCCAAATTCCCAATACACACACTCAGTCAGACTCCCCTTTAAAAAAATGTTTTAGCTACCACACACACAGACACACTCAGCCTATGCCCCACATACAGCTTTTCGTCTCACACACACACATACAACACTCAGCCACACCTATTCACAGAACACAGCCCAGGGCGCTTTAGAAGGGGGTTCCAGTCTGGCATCCTACCCAGGACCTTGGACAATCTTAAGCTTGCTCTCTAATCACTTCAAGAGGGTTTTGGCACTTAGGGTAGTCCTTTAAAAAGATATTTATTTTTTTAATATTAATATAAGAATTATCAACTTAAATTGTAACTTCTATTCCTGGCATCTACAGCTTTGTGTTTCTAATTTCAACATATTCCTGGTAAATACTTATATTATAATAAATGTGATTAATCTCAAATAACATAATGAGTAAATATGATTTTCAAAAGACCTTTTGTTCTATCTGTCCATGGGTCAAGCAATTATAATTTGTTAAGCGAATCAGGTTTGTTGTTTGCAGCCTTTGCAAGCCCTTTTCAAGTACAGACGTTTTGTGGCTGTCCAATCACAGGCTTCTCAATGCAGCTCAATGAGAAGTTTTTGCAAGGCAGATACTCTAGCCCAGGCATAGGCAACCTTCGGCACTGCAAATGTTTTGGACTACACCTGCTTTGCCAGCATTATGGGTGTAAGAGCATTATGGGTGGTGTAGTCCACAACATCTGGAGTGCCGAAGGTTGCCTATCCCTGCTCTAGCCAATTGCTGCCTCTTGAGTTTAACTTCCCTGAGCTAAACAATCAGGAAGTAACAGAACATGCTTTGTGATTGATTGAACATTGCGTGTGTGGTGTAAAAAGGTCAATTTATAAAAGTGCCAATTTCTATTGAAATATGCACTTTTTGCAAAATGAAAAAAGAGGGGGTAGCCTTCATGCATAAATCACTTCAGAAAGTGAAATGTGCTTTTAAGACATATACATACAAAGGAGAATTGGTGGACAACAGGTTATGCCCCAAGAGAAGTATTTGGGTATTTACCTTATAATTTCTGAAATGCATTCTAACTTCTGATGAGAATTATACTATTTTTATAGTAAGCTTTTTTTTTTTTTTTAATTATTCTTTATTTTTACTGTGCAAAAGAGAACATACAGACTTGTAACACCACAACAGCATTATCAAGCTCTGAATTTACTCACAAGTAGATACATTGCCATGGTGTACAAACAAGTTGCACATTTTTATTTATTTTTTTAGACTAAACAGGCTAAGTCAGTGGTTCCCAAATTGTGTGCCGTGGTGTTTCCCAGTGCTATGATCATATGATCATAGCATCGTGAACCGGGCCTTACTCTCCCCTGCCAGCCAGATCTCCCTCTCCGGCCTGCTAGCAGTTTAATGCAGGCTGCCGGCAGGGGAAAGAGAGAGGACCTGGGAGAGCTCTAACCTGCAGCTCGCCGGATTGTCCTCTCGCGTGCTCGGAGTGTTGCCGCGGTTACCACTGAAATGCTCCAAATCTTGCAAGAATGAACTCTAGCTTCAGGAGCTGCTAGAGCTCACTCTCACCACATGGACCACAAGGGCTTTTCCACCGGACCACCAGAAATTAGTACTATCCCCCCTCCCAGGCAAAGTATAGAAGGGAGGGGGGATATTTTAACCCCTTAAGGACCAAACTTCTGGAATAAAAGGGAATCATGACATGTCACACACGTCATGTGTCCTTAAGGGGTTAAATTATGTTTGTTTTTGAATATAAAAAAAAAAACACTTAAATATTTATTAATCTCGGGGGCGTGGCCAGCTGAGCAACCGACTAGACGTGCCTGTGCAGAGCTCCTGCTACACAGACCGTAAAAAAGACAAAAAAGCCACAAAAAAGAGCGAAATCGAAGACAAATTGCAGCCTCTACCTCCAATATCAGGATGGGGCGCAAACACCGTAAGCTATCCCACACAGAAGGCTTCGGTCAGACCGATATTCGACGGTCCTTTGATGGGCCGCGGCCACAGGCCCAGAGCAAGATGGCCCCCGCCACAGCACGAGGCTCCAGCACTTCAGACGACTCCATGGAGGAAGGCGATATTGGGGCTCCGAAAACATTGAGCGGAGTGCACCAAAGGACAGACTCTGATACGGATACCTCCCCGTCCACTAAGGGGGACATCAAGCAACTTTTATTAGACCTACGGGCGGTGTGGAAAGCGGACCTCGCGGGGGTCCAGACTGAAATCACTGCCCTGTCCCGCCGTGTAGATGAGGTGGAAGCCAGAGGGAAGGAAAGAGACGTCTCAATAACAGAGTCCCAAACCCAAATACAGGCCATGTCCCTGCAGATCCAGAGACTTACTAACACGGTCACGTCTCTGGAAGCCAGGCACCGCAAGAGAAATGTCAGGCTCCGAGGCATTCCAGAGACTGTGAGCCAGGAGGCCTTGATGAACTTTGCAACCAAAGTAGCCGAAGCACTGGGGGTGCAGGCGGTGAACGGAGCTCAGCCTCTGATGTCGGCGTTCCGAATCCGGAAAGCCCCTACAGCCCCTGCAGACGCCCCAAGAGACACCATCGTGATCACACGAGACATCTCGGTCAAGACGGCCCTCCTGTCCCGCTCCAGAAACCGGGACACGGTGGCGGTGGACAACAGTCATATAAAACTTTTTGATGACTTACCTTTTTCGGTGTTAGCGGAGCGCCGCAGATTTCAACCGATCACAAGAGCCCTCAGAGACCACGGAATCCGGTACAGATGGGGAGCGTCCGGGACACTGGTAATACCCCACGGCGAATCTGTACTGGCCTTGTCCGCAGGGGAAGACCCAACCAAGGTCTTTAACAAGCTGGGACTACCGGTCACAATGCTGCAACCAGAAGGAATGATAGTGGAGGAGACCAACCTGACACCCGGCCAGAACGGACCACACCGGAGCAGAGACCAAAACCCGCCTTAACTTACCGGCAGACCGCGGTGACCACACCGGCGGTCCATCAAGCGGTACCATAATACCATAATACCATAATACCACTGAACGACTGCCTGAACTACACTGAATAACCAGGGTCTGCTTCCCACAAACCTGGAGCATGGCCTCTCAGCCAGTGTAAAAGTTTATTAACAGTCAATTCCGCAGCTCAGTTCAGCAGGTATCCTCTAATGTGTCAGGGTACCTGAGGTCTCTACCTCCGAGAGAGGTAGAGACTTAGACGTTTATCCGTCCGGACGCCATGTTTCTCCTGTTCCTCGCGGTCGACCCGTTCACATAAACGCCGGCCGCGAGGGATTTACTTCCTTATGTAGCATGGTGCCCGGAGACCGACGTCATGACGCCAATCCGGAACGACCTGTCACTCAATCCGTTGGAGACCAATCAGGACTCGTCGGAGGCGTGTCTATCCTCTCTAGCCAGGGTATTTAAACATACTTCGCCCTGTTGCTCATTGCCCTGTCGTGGTTCTAGCCTGTCTAGTCACACAGTGCTCTGGTGTTTTTCAGTTATCCTTTTGGTTTCGACCCGGCTTGTTTGACTTACTCTGTTTACCTCTGTTATCCTTGACCCGGCTTGTTACTCGCTTACCTGTCCTCTCGTTCCCTCGACCTCGGCTTGTCTCTGACCATTCTCTATACTCTCTGTACGTTAGTCCGGCCATTCTAAGGTCCGGTATACGTACCCTGTACCTGTTTGTACTTTGCGTGTTGGATCCCTGACCCGATCCTGACATAATGGGACTGACCTTTAACTCGCATGAATGTTCCTTGATCTTACTTTCTAGTTTTCAATGTCTGTAATGTTATCTACCGTTTTACCAAAATGTCAGAACAGGTTACATGGCCTACCATCTAGCATGTGTTTAACATGACAACCCTTGTTTAGGCTGAGTCCTATAGCCTAATTGTGTTCCATATCACACGGGACACCATACATGCTGTTTCGATTGGGGTACGTACTTTCACCCTATGTCTTTAACTGACGAAATTTTGCACATATATTGCATTATAATTTAACTTTAACTTTCAATGCCGATATCCCGCGCAAGCAATGTTCGATAATTTAAATCAGATCTTTAATACATGTGTTGCTACACTTGTTGTCTCACTTAGGGTATATGATACCATCCTATATCTTTAACTGCCGATAATCTGCACATACATTATTCTATAATTTAACTCTGATGTCTCTCCTTACTGATATACTGTATTTGCATTGTTCGATAAGTTAATTCTGTTCCCTATTACATGTGATACCATCCTGTTGTTTTACTTAAGGGACATGCTATCATCTTTTGCCTTTCACTGCCGATACTCTACACATGTACTGTTGTCCCATTGATTGCCGATTTAATGCACACGCAATGTTTTCCTAAGCCAGCTGCAAACCAAAACAAGGCTAGTTTTTGCTGGAGTTTACCTCCCTTGAATACATTAGGAGCCAACGTGAAATCCCACTGTCGCACTCTGCTACGCGAGGTTTAAATATCCAAGGTCTCCAAGCAGCTGTCCGGCTAGTACAAATCAGGGTAGTTATCTTGGTGAGGGTATATTGACCTATAGGTATAGGGTTTAACGCTGTCTCTTACACATAGTCTTGTCTCCCCCACCCCATAAAGCTACATAGAGCTCCACTGCATCCCATCCTTAGCAGTTTACCGTAAAGACAACCGACACAATAGCAATAGAAGAGGGCGACGGAACCCCCTAAGCATCACTATATCTACACCCAGGGGAGATACAATTAAGCAACCCCTACACTTGAACATCCTGACAAGTTTAACTAATAGATGACCACTCACCACAGCAGCACTTAGAGATCCTGGCCCTAACACACCACTAGGGCACTCAATGAGACACAAGAGCCCTTGTACTTCAGACCCACGCTAAATCTACCCTAACCGGCTTACGACACATATCCCTAGGGCTAAATTGGATAACCCGACATGATTACCCACAGCCAACTTATATGTTGACAATGGTACGTACACTAGAAGCGTAGACTTCAAACAGGCAACCTCTTAAACTTGACCGGCACCTCGAACAGATGTGACACTCCCCCTCCTGCCCAGATAAGGGAGGCCTAGCGATATCATTGTGGAATGTTCAGTCATGTAAAATGAGAGATGTAATCACTCTGTACATGTATGTTATATATGTTACTTTACTTATAAAATAACAGTGCAGTATGCTTTAACCCTTTGTATGTAACAACGCTGACCAATGTATATTCATGACGTATTTTACCTGTCATTACTGGATGTTGTACGTACTGCTGCACTGCCACAAATAAAGAATTAAAAAAAAAAAAAAAATATTTATTAATCTCCCCTCCTACCCCCACAGACCCACAATAACTCCCCGCATGCACACACACTGCCTCCCATACACACACACTGCCCCCCATACACACATACTGCCCTCATACACACACGCACTGCCCCATACACAAACACTGTCCCCCCCCACACACACAGTACCCACACACACACACTGTACCACTCACGCACAAATTGCACCCCTCACGCACAAACTGCACCACAAACTGTACCACACACACACACACTGCACCCCTCACACACTACTGCCCCTATCCCCTACTACAGCCCCTATTATGGCAGATCCCAGGTAAGTTGTCAAACTGTTTTTAAACAGTTTGACTACTTACCCTGGGAGGGCACCACGGCACTCCTGGCACCATAACCACTAGAGAGTGCTGTAATGGTTAATATGCCTGGATTGTTTCTTTCAATAATCTACCAGTGCCCCTCACAAGATTAGGTTCTGGATCTGCCCCTGAACACAGTTACATAGTTACATAGTTACATAGCTGAAAAGAGACTTGCGTCCATCAAGTTCAGCCTTCCTCACATATGTTTTTTGCTGTTGATCCAAAAGAAGGCAAAAAACCCAGTTTGAAGCACTTCCAATTTTGCAACAAGCTAGGAAAAAAATTCCTTCTTGACCCCAGAATGGCAGTCAGATTTATCCTTGGATTAAGCAGTTATTACCCTACATTGAAAGATTATATCCTTGTATATTCTGTTTTTGCAAGTATGCATCTAGTAGCAGTTTGAACATCTGTATGGACTCTGATAAAACCACTTCTTCAGGCAGAGAATTCCACATCCTGATTGTTCTTACAGTAAAAAAACCTTTCCTTTGCCTTAGACAAAATCTTCTTTCTTCTAGTCTAAACGCATGACCTCGTGTCTTATGTAAAGTCCGGTTTGGGAATAGATTTCCACACAATGGTTTGTATTGGCCTCGAATATATTTGTATAATGTTATCATATCCCCTCTCAGGCGACTTTTTTCTAAACTAAATAGGTTTAAATTTGTTAACCTTTCTTCATAGCTGATATGTTCCATTCCTTTTATTAATTTTGTAGCCCGCCTCTGCACTTTTTCTAGTGCCATAATATCCTTCTTTAGAACAGGTGCCCAAAATTGCACAGCATATTCAATGTGTGGTCTTACCAGTGATTTATAAAGAGGCAAAATTATATTCTCGTCCCGAGAATGAATGCCCTTTTTCATGCATGACAACAACTTACTGGCCTTAGCCACTGCTGATTGACATTGCACATTGTTGCATAGTTTGTTGTCTATAACAATTCCCAAGTCCTTTTCGTGTGTTGTTATCCCTAATTCACTTCCATTAAGGGTATATGTTGCTTGTCTATTCATTACGCCGAAGTGCATAACTTTGCATTTCTCTACATTAAATTTCATCTGCCATTTGAGTGCCCGGTCCTCCAGTCTATCTAAATCCCTCTGCAGCAAAGTAATATCTTGCTCACATTGTATTATTTTACAAAGTTTTGTGTCATTTGCAAACACTGAAACATGACTTTCAATGCTGTCTTCAAGATCATTTATAAACATGCTGCAGCGCTTTACATGTATACAAACTAGATTTATTTTTTGGAAACAGAAGAGCTGACATCTCTGCAACGAAATCGGTCTAAGTGCACAGGACATACGGAGCAGCACACGATCTTCTACCGGCGAGTACACCGCATTGTACCACTGCTTATTTTGTGAAACTTAGAAATAAGTGTTCACTATATTTTCTTGTAAGAGTTTTTATGTAGGGGTTTTCTTATGCTTGGGAAATAAATGTGTTACTGTTTTACGCTATGTTAACCCCTTAAGGACACGTGACATGTGAGACATGTCATGATTCCCTTTTATTCCAGAAGTTTGGTCATTAAGGGGTTAAGTAGCCTTTTTTAACGGTTGATGCAAAGTAGCCGAGCAGATACAAAGATACAGAGTGATAGAGGATCTGTTTCCCTTTATCAGCATAAACCATTACACAGCGTGGGAAAATCCTCATACTAAGACTATTCATTTGGATATATCTCCACTCTAACACTTGCACTGAACATTGTATAAGTATATTTTATGATCAGACTTTAGAGTATTTTTTATCTCTGTCCCTATACTTGTAAATAAGGGGTTGGTCTGCTAAGCGTTGATACTACTGTTCTATGCATTGTTTGAATGTTTAATACTTGGAAGGTATTTAAAGTATCTGGCAGCTCTATAGTAGAGAATTCACATTTAGGTGTGTTCTGTAACGGCACCCCCAGGCATAAAAAGGTTAAAATGCCGTTTAGAGGATATTCCCCTTCCAGATATGCAGGCAGCTACTGCAGACACCAATCTCCTGAATAGGAAACCATACGAATTCTCCAAACTCCCCCCCCCTGTTTTCCTCATCCCTACATTAAATGTTTTGTGTCATGCTGATACTGTACCACTACACATACACGACCCCCTGTTGGGCCACAACCCAACACAACACATTACAATCTCACATTCATCGATGAAAATAGTAGATACTTAGCGCTTGCAGACCCGCAACCTCAGGACATCTGTGGACGTTACTATGTCCACATCGCGCTAGCTCTAACCAGACACATCAAGCTCCATGAAGTATCAACACAACAACATAGTGCGACCCCCGATGTGGGACGTAAATATAAATGTACAATGTTATCTGTTATAAACTGGCATTGGAAGTGCAATTGACTCTGTATCTAACCATTTTGTCTTTATATACTGTTCCTTCATTGTAATCTTGCATTCTGTGGTTGGAGAGGGCCTGCGAGCCCTAAACTTGCTTTATTCACTTGATAAAAAAAAAAGATTAATTGTCCGTTTTGAGTTCCATAGTTTTGTAGCTGAACACCGCTGGCCGTTCGGCAGTTTAAAATGGCCACTGCCACATGTTCGGCTATACGAACAACGGCCACCCAGCGTTCGTCAATTAAGCTGCGGTTAACCGCAGCTTCTGGGAGGTCAATTGACGGCACACTCCATACCCCGGTGGTATGGTCATTCGTCTGTTTGTTCAGTAGATTCAGTCTACCAAATGCCCAGGCAGAAAGGCACGAACAAGCCTTTCTGCAGGGGAAAATCAAGCATTTCAATACGGGGCCATAGTCCAAAGGGAGCAGGCGAGCAACCAGGCTTCTCCAATGCCCAGTGGCAAGGTTGGTTTCGCCACATATTCCTACTACTTATTGTAATTTTTGGCGCTCTCTTATTATTTTACATCATAAATGCATATATTGAAAAAGGGACAGCCTGTTTCATGAGCTCTTCATTAAATATGCTTTCAGAAGTGGGCCCTTTCTATTAACTTGTGCATTGTGTTGTTTCTAGTTTTCTGGTGAGTTATGAACCAGTTCAGACATTTTGATAAATGTGATTCTGTTGAAGTGTATTGACTTGAATGACTTGAATGGACACATTTCCAAGATAACTAGTGATTTTATTTCTGTAGAGCTGTCTTATGAATTCAGCCATCAGTTATTTTCTACATTTTGTTAAACCAAAGGCCATGAAATGGATGAAAAAAACAGTGTATCCCAATTTTTTGTCATAGAAGTAAAAAGTGTTGAGTTCATATATAAACACGTGGTGGTAAATGAAAAAAATAAAATAATAAACTTTGAAAGACAGACAAGTCAACCACAAACATTTAAACCACAGAATAAAAGAGGGTTGGTTGGTAAATTGTAAGAGCAAATGCCTCCTTATTAACGTGCTTGGCATGATGTACATCAAATTGTTATTTGATCTTATACATATCTGTCCATACACTTGAAACAGGAAAACAGCTGTATTATTGCATGCCCATCTAGAATATTCAAGCAACATTATAAACAGAAGATTGTCTGCAGGACACACCTCTGCATGCATAGATTGCTGTCTCGAGGACTCCCAAATGACATTTACAGCTAATTAAATTCCTAGTTAATGTTTCATAACATTAACTGTTGAGCCAGAAAATTAACAAGGTGGTAAATATGGCATTGTGGGCCATGGAGTCAAAGAATGTCAGACTTTACCCGAGTGATGTAAAAAAATTAAAATTTTGTACGCTTACAGAGAAGGGGGATATATTGGTTTAGAAGCATTTGCTATATACACTATGTGTGATGAAGGTAAATAAATAATTCCTTTTTTACAGCAGTTAGGCTATCGGCATGGAATGGGTTGTTAATTTCTCTCTACCATAAGGATTTATCATGTATGCAGCCCAGGCAATGTTTAACCCATGTTAACACCTTCTGTCTATTGTTTCCACTGTGGCCAATTTTTTTCTTTGCCTTTTGCCCTTTTCCCTGGATCCTACTGTTCGTGAATTTCTAATTTCTTTTTATTTACTTTTCTTAATGCTATTCCTTTTCCTTGTCTAATAGATTACTAATCGTCAGTTCTATATTTTAACATTTTGTACAGTCTATTAGTAAATTAGAAAGAGGGGAATAGGGGCAGATCATCTACCGCAGTCTTGTGTGGACACATTACACTATGGTATTTTATGTAGGGGAAAGGAGACAAGAGAAAAAAGTAGGGTCCCCTCTAAAGGGGATCCAAGTGAAGAACCAATTTCAGTAAAATGAAAACATGAATCGTTTTAATTGTTGTTAGGATTTTCATTCCCATGTTTAACTAAAAACAATTAAAATAAAAAATATCCCAATGATTTAGGAGGCAAATATTGTCATTTTAATAAAAAATAGTAGGATGAGAAATCCCTCGAATTCTTATATACTATTTGCATGGGAAAAGGTTAGAAAGTAATAAAAGGGGGCATCTCTCCTAAACTATTAAAAAGGAAACTGGGAATACACATATATATATATATATATATATATATATATAGTTCCTGATGAAAGTTCCAGTAGTGAACTGAAACGTCGATTTGTACTGGCAATCACTGAATAAAAGCAAAAAGTCCCTTGTGTGCTGTCTTTTGTAATTTGACTTACACTTTTGCCGATAAGCACCGGGCATATAAATATTACTGGAGTGCAAGCATTTGGATATTATATATTATATATATATAGGCTAGCTGTTATGGTCTCACAGCTAACTCTAACTTGTGATCTACAAATCCCACCTTTTAGAATGATCATGTATTCTTCACTTCTATGTAACAAGACTAAGTACTTAAAGGACCACTATAGGCACGTAAACCACTTCAGCTTAATGAAGTGGTCTGGGTGCCAGGTCCATCTAGAATTAACCCTTTCTGCTGTAAACATAGCAATTTCAGAGAAACAGCTATTTTTACAAATGGGTTAATCCAGCCTCTAGTGGCTGTCTCATCGACAGGCGCTTCTGCGCTTCTCACTGTGATTTTCACAGTGAGAAGACGCCAGCGTCCATAGGAAAGCATTGAGAATGCTTTCCTGTGGACTGGCTGAATGCGTGCGTGGCTCTTGCCGTGCATGTGCATTCAGCCGATGGCGGGGAAAGGAGGTGGAGAGTCCCCACCGCCGAGGGAGCCCGGCGGTGGAGAAAAGGTGAGTGTTAAACCCCTTCCTCACCCTAGAGCCCGGTGGGAGGGGGACCCTAAGGGTGGGGGGGGACCCAGAGACCCTATGTTTTCCTGGCACTATAGTGGTCCATTAATAAGTTCTCATCAACTTTTTTTTTTTTTTTTTTTAAACATCAGTTTAATTCTTACTGTGCTCAAACTATTTAATAATTGTTATAGTTTAGGAAAGATGCCCCCCTTTTTACTTCTTTCTAATAAAGGACTTTCTTCTATTTACTTTGAATACAATCTAAGGGATAGGCTTTGTTATTCAGATTTCCCGTTTCCAGGAGGCTGTTTTTCTCACTTTGTGAGATTTTTTCCTCTTTTTGTATAAAGTTAAAACAGACAATCAAGGGTTAAAGGGACACTGTAGGCACCATGACTGCTTCATCTCACTGAAGTTGAGAACTATGCTGGGTGGGTGCTGGCGGGAGTAAGCACCATGTGACTGCAACCCAGGAGGTGACTCCCATCAATCATAGACACACATCACATATGTGGATACATTAAAGGACCACTATAGGCACCCAGACCACTTTAGCTCAATGAAGTGGTCTGGGTGCCAGGTCCCTCTAGTTTTAACCCTGCAGCTGAAAACATAGCAGTTTCAGAGAAACTGCTATGTTTACACTGAGGGTTAATCCAGCCTCTAGTGGCTGTCTCACTGACAGCCACTAGAGGCCGCTTCCGCGATTCTCACTGTGAAAATCACAGTGAGAAGACGTTGGACGTCCATAGGAAAGCATTGAGTAATGCTTTCCTATGGGTGGTTTGAATGCACGCAGCTCTTGCTGCGCATGCGCATTCGGCGCTGATGTCGGCAAGAGGAGGAGAGGTCACCAGCGCCAAGGGAGCCCGGCTCTGGAGAAAGGTAAGTGGCGTAAGGGTTTTTAACCCCTTCAGCCCAGCGGGAGAGGGGCCCTGAAGGTGGGGGGACGTAATAACCCTATTGTGGTCCTTTAACATGAGTCTCACACATAAGGGACATTCCTATTTTGAAGCCATATATGTGCATGTGTGTCTATGTGAAAGAGAGGAGGCATTCTGAAACGGAAGGCTTAAGAGGTTAGAATAAGCTAAAAAGGTTGTTATATGCTGGTGAACAGATCTAAAGCATTATGATTTAGTGAGTTCACATGGTGTGCAGAATATTTTCCCACAAGGGCTCCTAAAGAAACTATTCAAATACTCTCATTTATTGTCGGACTTCGAAGAAGCAATGACACATCCACTGGCGTAGAAAATGCAGGCAAGAAGTGTTTCCTTAATCAGCCTACGGGTGCACTAAGCTACTGCGGTGTCCGCTCACGCAGCCATGCGATGAACAATAAAATTACTTGCCTTGACAATCCCATCTGCCTTCAATTGGGGCATTGTTCTCTTAACAATATACTTACAGAATCATATAGTCGTTTGGCTCCATAGGTTCATAGTACATAAAGAATTGAACAGTTGTACCATTCAACGACTTACAATGTGCTCACGTTTGCAAAAGGTATTTTAGACTCTGCACCCCCTTCCCCCTCCCCCCCCCCCCCCCCAAAAAAAAAGAAAAAAACATGTTTCACTGAATACTGGAAATATCTCAATAATCTCAAATATATAACATAGGACTGCAATATCACTTGAAAGATGCGCATGAGTACTACATGTTGTGGAGCTGTGCATGAAATGTGCTCCCAGAAATTCCCTCTACATGGCCTTGTGTGAGTGGGGCCAGCCTAGAGGCTGGGCGTCAGCGATGCATCAGTCAGTGAAAAGGTTTGGATGTTTTTTACTTTGCTTTGTGAATAGGGTGCTACAGATAGGCTGAAAGTATCAGCTTACGCTCTGACTATCAGTGGCACGTGGGCTGAAGCTTCTTGATTGAAGTCTTCACCTGAACTGAACTGAAGGCGCAGAGAGATCAGCACTGGATTGAAGATTTTGGGGTTTAAAATGGTTTAACCCCGAGGGCGGAGCCGAGCAGCAGAGGCAAACGGTCGCACAACCCTGGAGCTCCGAAAAACAAACGGAGAAATCAAGCCCAATTTAAACCAAAATTACCCCTTCTGAAAGCAGACCCTACGCAGGAATCCCACAGGCTCCATGGGTTGCAAAAATAAGAAAAGGTCACCGGATAATTCAGCCCCTGGGCTCACAATAGGGGAAATGTGGAGGCAAGCAATACGAAGCCAATATGGCGGCGCTCCACGGGGGCTGCACGGATTTCTCTGATGAATACTCGGAGGAAGCGGACGAGGAATACCCCCAAACACCAGCCCCAAAAGTGAAACCTAAACCGGGCAAACCACGGTCTGACCCCGATGCCGACCTTGTCACCACCGGAGTGCTGAAAGCCTTACTAGCAGACCTGCAAAAAAATATCCTCACAGATGTCACCGCACTAAGAGGAGAGCTGCAGGGCCTGACAGGCCATATTACCGTGTTGGAAGACTCCTCTCAAAGCCACCAGCGCACCATTACCGCACTGCAGGGTGATATGCAGGAGCTAAACCGCAAATATACACTACTTGAATGGCGCCTGGATGCCCAAGAGGACACGAGAAGGAGACACAATATTAAGGTCAGGGGGTTCCCGGATGGACCACCAGAGGCAGATCTTCCACACAAAATCAAAAGTCTCTTGGCCGCCATACTCCCCCCGGGTCAATCCACGTCTATCGAACCCACAGACCTTTACCGCATCCCAAAGCCCACTGGGGCCCCAGTGGCAAGCACAAGGGACACAATCCTGACCTTTAAGAATGGCAGGGACAAAGCAACGGTCCTCAATGCCCTCCGAGGTAAAACTCCCTTGAAATTTGAGAATGCAACACTCACCTTTCATACCGACTTGTCAAGGGGAACCCTAGCATGGCGCAGATCGCTCCGACCCCTCACCGCCACACTCCAGCACCAAAAGATCCCGTACCGCTGGAGGTCCCCTTACATACTCCTAGTGCAAAGGGGTGAGACCACCCACCAAATACAGGACCCTCAAGACGCTGCTACTGGCCTTGGGCCTAACCTGGAACTCACTCCTCCAACCGGGCATCCAGGCCCCCTCAACACCGACTACCAGCTGGGACCCGGCAAGCAGCGCACCATTTGTGCCTCGAAATCCTACACCAGTCACCTATGCTGCGGTCACCACCTAAGCAGAGCAGAGGCGACCGCGCCCCAATCCTGGCACTGCCAGCACCTGGCTACATTGGATTAACATGCTAGACTTATAACCCCCAGGACTCATGCCATTTGCATCTCAGGCTATGGAGGAATTCATTTCCTGTCCCTTGGAGGCTGCCACGACACTTCACACGCGGTCCCTGTATCATATGTCTAACCGAACACAGAGAGCCACGCTGGGATGCTATCAACACCCCGCAAGAAATCAGCAGACGACATTAACACCCAAGTACCTGGGAACTTTCTTCACCTTTTTATTTTCCACCCTTTATTTTTCACGGTTCCTGACAGCCTTTGGAGCGAGACTCATGCATGGGGGGACCCCAGGGAACTTTGTCGCTATAGATATCTAAGACAATGCACACCTCTGTTATCCAGTTTGTATAATGTTTAATGTTTATTATTATCACTTCGTGGTAGACAACACGGTTTAATAGTCAATCTACCTATTTAGCTTCTAAATAGGCACATATAGACACAATCGTACTGTTTACTTTACTTTGCTAGGTCTAGCAATGTGTATAGAGCAAGATAGGTCATAAACACTACGGTGGTTCGGCTTGTCCCACAGGCCTCCCGGGCACTCAGCCTATAACACTCCTTTAATGACAACCAGTGTTCCACAGTTCACAGATTGATCTCAAAAGCTAGTCAGTAATTATTGTCTAGTGCTTACTAACTGACCCAGCCAATGGAGCAGCCTAGCTAAACATCAAGGATGTTAGCTCTGGTCCAGAGCATGTTAGCATCATACCAAATGGACAAAGCGGAATACCAATCTTATGTTTACCTATTCATAGGCTCAAATACTTTAGCACGCTATTTTATGTAAGCAATATATAAATAACTTGTTATATTCCAATTTCACAAAAATGTGCAAATGTATCATGCCATGAACATGTCTGCATTAACCTGCCTGTGTCTGCTGTCGTGGCTACACGGGTATGCTTGTGAAGTCTTTTTGCACCAAAAATAAAGAATTTAAAAAAAAAATAAAAATGGTTTAACCCCTTCAGGTAAGCCAGCACATGAGACTTCCTCACACCATACAGCTTCATTCTGATTGAGTTGTAATGGTGCCCGGAGTGCTCCTTTCAAGCAAAAATCCTTCATTATTGTGCTTTTCTGCACAGCAGCCGAGCAACCAATTTTCACACCTGGGTAGGCTATTATTCACTCTATAGAGCTAAAATAACATTTCACAATGGAGTATTTTACAGTCTACCATTGATTTTTTTTTTTTTTTTTTTTTGCTTTGTTGTGCTGCTCAAGATTCTATACCAGAGGTGGGTGTCACAGGATTTTCACAAGCAGGATTAATTCTTAACCTATGAGAGGAGGGAGGGTGTGAGTAGGAAGAGGTTAATAGGCCTGTGGCTATCTTATCCCTATTCACATACCAGAGCATAAAGCAACACCAAATTACCCCCTCAATTCCTACCTACACAACTACGATTACCTTTTTTGCCATCATTCAAATAATTCCAGGATTTCCCATGTTGTAGCTCTGGTGCTCTATAAGGTATAGTGTATACAACTTTGTATTCCTAGAACTATAGTTTCCCTTTAAATCCTCAGTCTCTCCAAATCTCAGCTCACTCATTCCTTTGGGAAAACATATATTCCAGCCGGTACTATTCCCTCTCCCATCTACAGACTAACTCTAAAAGTCCGTGCCTACCATACCTGGGGGACCCCTGTGGTGTCAGCTATCACCACAGCATAAGAATCAGACCTACCTGGTGGGTGGTCTTTGCCACAGACACTTACATACTCCTGTCCACACTCGCTCTCAGAGAACACAGGATTAATCACACATGCATGAAATACCACTTATCTACACAGTTCAACAAATTTAGGCAAACTAAGTAAAAAAAAATACAAGAACAAGAGGTAACAAGTACTCCAAATTCAGAAACAGGAGATAATCCAGTAATTGAGAGTGCAAAGACTTCTCACTCAGCCAATTCTACTCTGCCTGCTCAAACCCTTATCCTGAAGTATAGTTTAAAGCAGGAAAATAAAAGGTTACAATAAATGCAATCATCTCTAGCTTGGCTGCGAAAAACAGTCATAAAGGGAGTAATCTAAAGAAGGAGAGAGGAGGAATAATAAGTTTATTAAACAAGAATGAAACAGAGGAAACATAACAACCACCTTGGATGGCAACAAAGTACATTACATTTCACTCATAAAACCTGCCTATTAGTCTCCTGATAATAAGGTTCAGCCCAGCAGGGTAAGAAAGGCATTAAATACCATCTTATTTACGTTCTAATCTCAAAGAGAAATAATATAAACAGGAGTTCAAATCAAATCTCCCTTCAGGTGAGCGGTAGGATTACTGAATTATTAATAACACTCCAAGGTGTCGATGAAACCTGCGGGATATGGCTGATCTGAGTAGATTAGATTTATGCAGATCTCACAGTGGAAACACAATATCGCTGTACGCCCCGAGGCACAGGAATATTGATCTGACCATCCAAGGGACTAAGAGGTCCAGTAACATCCCAAAAGGCCTGCTTCTTGTGACAATCCCTCTGTAACCATTTCCTTGCTTTTCTACTGATCCCTCTGTCAGGGAGCAGAAGATCTAAATGATTAAGATTATACCACATTGATTATGAATGCAGTTTCCAGATTGTTTCTAAAGTATTCTGGGTTCTGTCTGTAGTACAGTTGGTCACTGACTAAAGATCTGTCAAAACAATCAACATATTGCTCCATAACTAAAGCCACAGTTTGTTATTAAGATTCAACCAGATATATCAGTAATTAGTTTCTAATTTACATTTTGAATGATGTATCTATAAGTAGAATCAGTCGGGAACATAGCTGATAGATTTCAGCCAATGGGCAAGAATGTCAGAAATGAGTAATGATATGAAAATCTAATAATAAAATAAAATATAACAGCAAAGGATAAAGGCACCTATTACTGGTCCTTACAGGCTTAATGTATAGGACATATACAGAATGGTCAAGTAACAGGTCAAAAGAGTACAGAGTAATTACAGGACCAAGAAAAAAGCCAAAGTCAGAACAGGACAGACTCGTGGACTCGAAGTTCAAGCCAAAGTCAAAATTAGATAAATCAATAACTCATAGGATTGAACTCACGGGTAACTAAAAGCCAAGTCAGGACACTGAGCTCCAAGGGGCAGGTTTAAATAAGGTTAGCATCTAACATTATCACTATGGTACCAAAGAGTCAAGGAATGGTGACGACACTTGCGTCAATTTTTTTAATAAAATGAGTTCAAGTTATAGTGATCTGTGTCATTTTTTATGCCGATACGATGCACAAAGTCAATATGGAGATGCAGATTTAATACTGGATAATATTGATGCATGAATGGCGTGTGGTATCATTAGAATGACACAGGAGTGACTCACAGTATTCCATGGCAGGAAAGAACAACGCTGTCTTGAGGCTGGCAAAGACCAACTAAATGGTCCAAAAATATCAAGATCCAAAACACATATTTAAAAGGTTTCTTCAAATATTAAAATGACCTATGCTACTAGCATAAGCTATGGTACAAAAAGGTTCAATGTTCCTGTATCTCTAAAATCAGGTCTTGTAACTACAGAAACATGAAAAACCTGCACTCATACATCAGACTGTGTACACCATACCAGCATCCACTACCTTTGGCAGGCTCCCTCAAAGATTTCCATGAGAGAGTCAGCCAAACCTAGTTCCATTCCTTAAACTATAGTGTCAGGAAAACAAATAGTGCCCTGAGGGTGCCCCCACCCTCAGAGTCCCCCTCCCATGGCGCTGAAGGGGTTAAACCCCTTCAGCAGCTTACCTTATTCCAGCGCCGGGCTCCCTGGTGACCTCTCCTCCCCCGCCTACGTCAGCTCCCTCTGCCGACCAGGGCCGGCGCGTCCATAAGGCGGCACAGGCGGCCGCCTTAGGGCGCACCGGCTCTGGGGGCGCAAAATTTCAGTGACCGGCAGGAGGGAAGTGCTCCCTCCTGCCAGGTCACCTCCTGGATCCCCGGAGCTGCTGGGAGGCGTGCGGCTGAAGTTGATTAGGAGGCGGCGAGGGAGCTCTCTGATCTCTCTGACCGGCTCCCTCGCGCGCCTTTTGCTGATGCTGCGGGAGCCGGAATATGACGTCATATTCCGGCTCCCGCGGCATCAGAAAACAGCCTGCGAGGGAGCCGGTCAGAGAGATCAGAGAGCTCCCTCGCCGCCTCCTAATCAACTTCAGCCGCACGCCTCCCAGCAGCCCCACTGGACCACCAATGAAAGACCCACGCCAGCACTCCAGGTAGGGAGGCTGGGTGGGAAATTTAAATGTAATTTAGATAATTAATTACTGTGTGTGCATGTGAGTGAGTGTGTATGTCAGTGTGTATGTGTGTGTGTGTGTGTCTGTCAGTGTGAGTGTGTGTGTGTCTGTCAGTGTGAGTGTGTGTGTGTGTGTCTGTCAGTGAGTGTGTGTGTGTCTGTCAGTGAGTGTGTGTGTGTCTGTCAGTGTGTGTGTGTCTGTCAGTGTGTGTGTGTGTGTCTGTCAGTGTGTCTGTCAGTGTGTGTGTGTGCATGTGAGTATGTGTGTGTGTTCGAGTATGTGTGTGTGAGTTTGTGTGTGTGTGTGAGAATGTATTTTCCGTAAGCCTGTCTGTATGTATGTATGTATCTGTATGACGGTATGCCTCTGTATGTATGTATGTGTCTGTATGTCTTGTACGTATGTTTCTGTATGCATGTATGTAACTGGATGTATGTTTGTCTCTGAATGTCTGTATATATGTCTCTGTATGCATGTATGTAACTGTATGCCTTTATGTCTCTGTATGTACGTATGTGTCTCTGTATGCCTGTATGTCTTTGTATGCATGTTTCTGTATGTATGTATGTGTCTGTATGACGGTATGCCTCTGTATGAGGGTGTGCCTCCATATGTATGTATGTGTCTGCATGCCTGTATGTCTGTATGTATGTGCCTGAATGTCTTTGTATGTATGTTTCTGTATGTCTGTATGTATGTGTCTGTATGACGGTATGCCTCTGTATGCATGTATGTCTTTATATGCCTGCATGTCTCTGTATGCATGTATGTCTCTGACTGTATGTGTCTGTATGTCTCTGTATGATTATTTCTGTCTTTGTATGACAGTGTACCTGTATGACTTTGACTGTGTGACTGAAAAATGATGCATGTGTGCCTGTGGCTTGGGAGGAAAGACACACAGGTGAAGATGCATTTTTTTTTTTTTTTTTTTAATGAGGGTTGGGGGCGCCAAAATGCATCTTCGCCTGTGTAACTAAAAATCCTAGCACCGGCCCTGCTGCCGACGTCAGCAGAGCCGAATGCGCATGCGCGGCAAGTGCCGCGCGCGCATTCAAAGTGTCCATAGAAAAGCATTTCTCAATGCTTTCCTATGGATGCTCTGCGCAATGGAGGCATAATATGCCCCCAGCCTCGCAGATGCACCTCTAGTGGCTGTCCGGAAGACAACCACTAGAGGCTGGCTTAACCCCAAATGTAAACATAGCAGTTTCTCTAAAACTGCTATGTTTGCATCTGAAGGATTAAAACCTGAGGGACCTGGCACCCAGACCACTTCATTGAGCTGAAGTGGTCTGGGTGATTATAGTGTTCCTTTGAGAAATCATAAATTCAGCTATTCAGTAAGGTTTTTAGATTGATTTGTGTATTTCCAATATATATCTTGAACCACTGGATTTTAATTTAATTTATATTCTACAGATTATGAAATGTAATATCTGCCCCCATTATTGTGTATATAGAATCATGTAAAGCTGTTGTTGGATATTTTATCAAAAGTGTGTAATATGTAAATACCTCATATCAAGGAGCACACTACTCAAAAGCGTACACATGACTTGGTCCTCGAGGTAAAGGGTTAACAATCACTATTTGTCTGCACTAGTTTGAAATAATAATTTTAAAAAATAACAATGGTAAAATCCTACTTAAGATGACCCACACTTAACTCTGCTACCAAAAACTGCCACCAGCAAGGCAATATATAAATAAATGGGCGCCAAAATCAAGTTTAAAAAAAACACAATTTATCAGAGGATCTGTATTGTCAAAATTACTATTAAAAAGGGTCTCTTACATTGGCACCACAAAGAGGGACCCCCTCGGTGCCCCTGATTTACAGATGACTGGGCCGATCCGGTGCTTACCTCAGCCGGGGGCTGCTTTCGCCCCGCGGAGGAGGGGGGGAAATGACCTGGCTGCCCCGCTGCTCTCCCCCCCCCCCCCCGCCGGCTGGCCGCTGCATGGGTTGCGGGCTGTGGAGCCGCCTGCCACCGGGCTACCTAACCCCTACCCACTTTCCTGCTCTACTTTTTCACACCTAGCCCATTCTTTCTGGGCCTATCTCTGGAGACATTAGAGGAGGAAGGAGCCTCACAACTCTGACACAGAATATAGATACCAGTACCCTAGGTAACCAGAGTAGCTATAGCCAAGCGAGCATACCCGATTAACCCCAATACTTCTATTCGAACACAACAGCATTAGCAGACAATAGACCTCATACCAGATCTGGCCGATAGAGAAAAATTTAGGTAGATGCCTGACATACGAGACGAGAGACAACGCATACAGTAACTCGCCAACAGCTCCTTAGCACCCTTTGCCCTAATGCCATAACACCACGCTTTTCCTTTCTGTAATTTCAACACCGCAACACTGTGATTTAGCGTTTGCATACGCCTATGACCTTGTACTGAGACGCTTCTGTCAGTTAAAAGCGTCTCTTCAATTTTGTTAATCCAGATATTAAAGAACAAAGACAGAATTAGATTATTAATAATTTAATAGCAAAAGGACAAAAAAGTTACACATTGCCAAAAATTAAAAGACACAAAAAACAAACATACCAAAATAAAAAAATAAATGCAAAAAATAGTTCTTTAAAAAAAAAAAATAATAATAATAATAAGACTAGTGCAAATATCTCTAAAAATCTTACAGAAGGAGCTCCTAGTTAAGTTCTGGGCTGACATCAAGTTATATACCTGTGTCTTTGTCCACTGGGAGGCATAACCACCTAGCAAAGCTAGTGGGTATGCAGCAGCCTCCCGGAGTCAAATGCCAGAGCTGAAAAAATGCTTGCCCTGTGCTCCTGCACAGCAAAAGCGTTTCAGCCAATCAGGAGAGCTGAGTGTGGGAATCCTAATTACCTCAGATTATTAAAATGGCATCATTGATAGAGGACTTCATATCTGTGTCTGCCACATATGTCGTGGATGCCTCTCTTAGAGGCAGCCCCATCAATGCTAGAAAGATCCATAAGAGAGCTTTCCTTGCCAGGAATCTATCCTCTTCATCTTCTGAGGAGGATATGGTCCCAGTTTTACGTAAAAAGGTGGCTGGTCTCTTCTGCCAGTTCCTTGTTTGTGGAAAAAAATTCTACTCCTCCTTCCCCTCATACTCGTTTGAGTAAGTGAAAAATTAAAGGGATAGAATCCCAAAAGAGGAATAGTGTGTTTCCCTTATTTGAGCACCAGAAACACCTTCCAGAGAAAAAGGACAAATCTCATTCGAGGTTAGATAGTCCTTCTCCTTCCTCTTCTAGAGCGTTTGCTCATTCTTCCTCCCAAAGCCGTTCCAGTTCTAGACACGGTTCTCCAGAAATAGTCTGGAAATCTGAGGAAGTGATCCGTTCAGCAGCTTCCACTGAGCGAGGGAAACTTAGCAACGTTCAGATAGCTAGAGTGAGTTTCCTAGGAAAGACTCGCCCATCAAAATTATTTCACTCCAGATGGGCTATGGAGCATTATTCTGAGGTTAGAGATTTTGCTAAACTAGCCCCCTTGGTTAAGGAGAAAGACCTTCTCCTCAGAAACCACATTGGTATCCCAGACATCCAGGCTTTAATGGCTCCTGAGGTAGATCCTGCTCTGTTATCTATCACAGGGAGCAGTGTATCTACAGATCCCACAGACCAAACATTTCGTAATATACAGTTTAAAATTGCTGATGCTGTGGTTTTTGGTAGTTAGTGTTGTATTGTTGATATCTTCTAACTGGTTATCTGCCTCTCCATGTGGTGTCTGAATAGTTTATCTTTATCACAGTACATACAGGTGTTTAAACTGCAATTGGATAAATACTTGCAAAAACATAACATACTGGGATATAATTCTAATTAGTGGGGTAATAGCTGCTTGATCCAAGGAGACATCTGACTGCTATTTTGGGGTCAAGAAGGAATTTTTTCCTAGTTTTTTGCAAAATTGGAAGCGCTTCAGACTGGGGTTTTTTGCCTTCTTTTGGATCAACAGCAAAAACATATGTGAGGATGGCTGAACTTGATGGATGCAAGTCTTTTTTCAGCTATGTAACTATGTAACCTTTCTTATACAAATTACCTGTACATCAATTTTTTGGATCCCTAGCTTATCCAGCCAGACGCCATTTTGCTGGAGCAAAAAAAATAAAATAAAAAACAATTAGTTGGTCATGTGACTATGATGTCACAAAACGGTTATTTTCAAAATCCCAACCCGATTTAAGCAACTCAGGTCCCATTCACACTGTAAAATACTTTTGATAAAATCTATCCAAGGAGAAACGTGTTAAGTGTATTGTTTATAACTTTTTTATCACTATTTTATCTTATTATATACTGTATTACTTTTATTATTTTTTAAATTAAAGTACTTCGTTAATTGGACCTAACTTTGCTGCTGTTGGATTGTTTGGAGCTATATCCCTGGTGGGGATCTTACCTCCCAAGCGCTTTGGATTGAACAAACCGCAATTTGCTCTTTAGCATGTGAGTATGTTTAACTAATTTATTTATTTTTACACTCCTTTTTACGGTGTTCGTTTATCTCCACATATACACTGACAGAAGAATTTATATTTACACCTGTATCCTTGAGTGGGGATCATACCACTTCAGGTGCTATCAGAGGAGCCAGGTTTTACGGCTCCATTATACGTGAGTGTGCATTGTATAGTTTCTACCTACCCTTGCTCTATAGCTCTACATACTTCACCATATATGATTTTTATTTGTTTATTCTTTATGAGGATACCACCTACTACACTTATAATGAAGAATTACCTCTGCACTTTATCTATAGGCGGGGATTACTCTGCCCAGACGCATACACTGAAGCTGTATTGAAGCTCCAGAAAAGTGTGAGTGCACATCTTTTGTCTTACCTATAACAAACACAGTTTTAAAATACTATACTATTATTTCTTCTCTGGTTCTCTCCACATATACCTTGTCAAGGATTACTGAAGCACTGCACCTACCCCCTTGTTTTTAAAAGGTTACAGGTGTCTGTACTATCTATATGAGATGCACTCAGATGGGGAAGTCCATGCTTATCAGAGGTATTATCTTGCTTCCCTTTTACAAGACATAGGATTTGTAGTGAATTTAAAGAAATCAGTCCTAATTTCCACTCAAAGCATTCTTTTACTGGGTTTTGCACTGAACACCAGGACTATGTCACTAGGAATCCCTCCGGAGAAATGTGACATATTATTGGTACATCTTACCCTATCTCTCAGGCACCAGAGTTGATCCTTGAGAGATTTAAATGATCAGGGCTTTAATAGCTTTAACGCTCGCCTACGCTGATCCCACTTTACTTTGCAGAAGTCAGCTGTTTTTAGGGAATCGATTAAGACAGGGTGGCCATTGGGAATCAAAATTCTTTCTCCCCAAGAAGGTCAGAGAAGAGTTGAAGTCTATTCTGGGGTTAGAAATCCCACTTCCTCATCCTCTGTTAGAGCAGCCATATGCAGTTACTCTGACGTCAGATGCCTCAAATCATGGTTGGGGTGCTTTTACATCCCAAAACGTGATAAGAGGAATTTGGTCAGACTAAGAGAGACTCTTTCATATAAACATATTGGAGTTAAGAGCAATAAAATTAGCTCTCATGGGCCTAGTTCCTCTAAACCAGTTACCGACGTCAGTAAAATTCCAATCGGACAACAGAGGGGGCACAAGATCAAGGGGTCTATGTTTGCAGGCTCTAGATCTTTGGTCTTGGGCTTTAGCAAACAAAGTTCAGGTTTACACAGAATACGTTACGGGAGAGGTGAACAAGCTTGCAGATTCTCTCTCTCACCAGAGTTTGTCTCTGGCAACGATTCAATTAAAGATTGCTCTATTCCAATGGATAGAAACCAATTTTGGCCAGAGACAAGCAAATCTGTTTGCATCCCAAATGTCTGCATAAACTCCCAGTTTTGTCTCCAGTATTTGGACAAAGGGGGCTTGGAAAATGGATGCACTGTCTTGCCATTGGACAGATATTCCAGTCCGTTATGCCTTTCACCCTCCATCTTTACTTATGAAAGTGCTGGAAAAGATCCGTAGGGACAGGGTACAGAGTTTAGTTCTTGTTTACCCAGTGTGGACCTCCAGACCTCCTGGTACCCCTTGATCCCTTTGGGCTTGACTGTGGACTGCTTTCAGGGAACCAGCAATCTTTTGCTCAAGCTTCCGCAGCTGATGTGGATCGCAGCCCTGGTAGGCTGTTAACACATTCCCTTTTTACCGGACCAGGTCCTTGACATCATAAATTCATCTTTAAATGAACACTATAGTCACCTAAATTACTTTAGCTAAATAAAGCAGTTTTAGCGTACAGATCATTCCCCTGCAATTTCACAGCTCCATTCACTGTCATTTAGGAGTTAAATCACTTTGTTTCTGTTTATGCAGCCCTAGCCACACCTCCCCTGGCTATGATTGACAGAGCCTGCATGAAAAAAAACTGGTTTCACTTTCAAACAGATGTAATTTACCTTAAATAATTGTATCTCAATCTCTAAATTGAACTTTAATCACATACAGGAGGCTCTTGCAGGGTCTAGCAAGCTATTAACATAGCAGGGGATAAGAAAATCTTAATTAAACAGAACTTGCTATAAAGAAAGCCTAAATAGTGCTCTCTTTACAGGAAGTGTTTATGGAAGGCTGTGCAAGTCACATGCAGGGAGGTGTGACTAGGGTTCATAAACAAAAGGATTTAACTCCTAAATGGCAGAGGATTGTCCTAATGTGTTTTACACCCACCTCCTATAGAATGTAAGCTCGATCGAGCAGGGTCCTCTTCAACCTATTGTTCCTGTAAGTTTATTTGTAATTGTCCTATCTATAGTTAAATCCCTTCTCATAATATTGTAAAGCGCTACGGAATCTGTTGGCGCTATATAAATTGCAATAATAATAATAATAATAATTGAGCAGTGAGGCTGCAGGGGCATCTTCTATACACCAAAACGGCTTCATTAAGCTAAAGTTGTTCAGGTGACTATAGTGTCCCTTTAAGACGCAGAACTAGGGTAAGATATAGAAAGATGATTGAGGAATTCAAAGAATTGGAGGTATCATACCTTGACCATTCTGCTGCGTTTTGAATTGGTATCAGTCAATTATTTATTACATCAAGGAATCACTTGATGTAACCGCTGCGGTTCAGGATTTTAAACTTACATTCGCCCACATTAAAGATGGCACCTATGTCCGTGCGACGTCATGTCATAGGCGAGCACGCACTTTTGGGGTCAGAGGTCAGAGACAGCCAATTACAGCCTAAAGAGGGTTATTTAACCACTTAAGGACACATGACGTGTGTGACATGTCATGATTCCCTTTTATTCCAAAAGTTTGGTCCTTAAGGGGTTAAACCCAAATTACCCTTTTTTTTTTGTAATTCTTTATTTGTAATCGACATGAGTAATGTATAATCGGTCTTCCAGGTTAAAGACATGTTATGATACAAATAACAAGTGGTATACATTTACATAGTACTGCTTTTGTGTCAAACAACATGGTACTGCTGGTCACCTGCGTCTGTTGCGTCTACTAGTCGGTCGATCCTAGTAATGGTTGGTTCCCATGTTCGTTTGTTTTCCTTGTGGACTGTTCCTAGCGACTATGCTCAGTGAACGCCTGTGCGGGCAGTTCAAGAGTGGCATCTTACTAAATTTGTGAGACGTGTGAATCTTTAGCCCTGTGGGACCGTCCTAGAATATGTCTTTTGTGGGTCGAGGTTTTGTGTTAGATAGATCGTATAGGTTAGGTTCTACTGATACAAGTATATATAGAAAAAAGTAGGAAGAAAAGTGGGGGTGGGGGTTAGGGGGCGGACCTTCTTTTCCGTTGTATTTGTTGAGGTTGTTTATGTTAAGTTGGCCAGGTTGGAGTTTTCCCACGGGTCCCAGATCTTCTGGAATGTTTTTAATGTGCCTCATAGTGTAGCTGTTAATTTATCCAACAGGTGGACTTCTCTGATCTGCCTTATCACCCCGGCCCTGGATGGTATGTTTGCTTTGAGCCATCCGGAGGCTATCGCTCTCCTGGCCGCCAGGGTAATTTTGTGGATTAGCTTTTGCTCATGTTTAGACCAGCCGTCAATGGTTCTGCTTAGTAGGAATAGCCACGGGTCAAGGTCCGGAGCTCTTGAGAATACCTGGGTTACTAGGTCTTGTATCTGTTTCCAGAATGTGACCATCCGCGGGCACTCCCACCACATAAGAACGTATGTTCCCCTCTGGCCGCACCCCCTCCAGCACGTGTCTGTTGGGTTTTTTTGCATTTGATTCAGCTTAACCGGCATGGTATACCAGCGGAACATTGTTTTTATGGATTGTTCCTGAAGGGTAACGCACACTGAAGAGGCATGGTTAGCCTCCCAGATCTCTTGCCATTCTATACCCTCTAGGGTTTCCCCTAGGTCTCGTTCCCATTGATCTGTGTAGGTTAGTTTACCCTAGTCCCTGGCTTCGGAACAGAGGTGGGCATACAAGAGCGTTATTATGCCTTTGGGTATAGTTTCTTGCAGGCAAATGCGCTCATAGAAGGTCATTTTTTTGTCGGGCCGCTGTTTTATGTATGGTGATTTTGCAAAATCTTTGATTTGTATATACCTGAAGAAATCAGCGGGGGTGAGGTGGCCCCGCTGTCTCAATGCATCAAATGGAATAATCTCCGTCCCTTCGTATATGTGGCAAATGCGTTGTAAGCCTATCCTTTCTAAATTTCTGAAATCCCTAGCTGCCATCCCGGGGGTGAAGGCCTTGTTGCGTAAGTATGGTGTGAGGGGGGACGGGTCTGATGCTAAATGGAATTTTAGTTTGTAGGTGTCCCACATCTTCAGGGAGTTAATTATGGTCGGGCATGTAATCCTGATAGGTGGTCTGTGTTCTCTAGGGACCCACACCAAATTACCCTTTTGTCAGTGCCCTGTCATGGTTTACACTAGCTGGTTATCCGAGAGTGTATTCCTGATCTTGTTTTTTCTGGTATTTGACTTTGGCTTTGTTTTGACTTCCTTGATTTCTGGTATCCTTGACTTCTGGCTTTCCTCATCGTTGCGTCTCATTCTGTGTCCATGACCTTGGCAAGTATTTTCACTATTCTCTGGTACGTGAAGTCTGGCCATTCTAAGGTCTGGTTAGACGTTATCCATAGTCTTTAGGTATGATACAATTCTGCATGCTGGATCAACTATAATCCTGACAATTATCTTGAAATCTGCAAAGTAGTTGTCCAGTAAATCCTTTGTTAGATTTTACTGGAGGCCATCAAAAGTTGAACGCCTTTTTGCTAGGTGGTTATGCCTCCCGGAGGACAAATCAGTGTTTGCAAGAATCTGTGATGTGCAAACTTTCTCTGTCTTAGGGATGAGCATAACCACCTGCCCCACCCTCCCCTAGGGTAAGGGATTTGCCTGCTGGTGGTAGTTTGTTTTTCTTTACATAAGGTTATCTTGTGGTTATTCAGCCTATTTCTAACTGCTTTCTGTTTTTTTACGGACTATAACCGTACTCCAAGACAAGACCAACAACCAAGTATCCACCTAGGTAGGAAGATTGGATGCTAGTAGTATCTGCAATATGAAATTCTCATGGATTCCCTGCATGAAGAATCTGCTTTCAGAGACTTGTTACAACATTTCATTTATTTTTACCGAACTTATTTTGTTGCAATTTACGATGTTCCAGGTTCAGTGTCTATTTGATACTTTCTTTTTTTTTTTTTTTAGACAATCTTTATTTTCGTTTTATATTTGACATACATCAAGGGGGTGATACAAGTGTACATTTATCAATAGTCATTGAAAACAGGTTAATTGGATGAAAAAGTTAACATCGGTTTAGTAACATCAGAGTCTACTATTCATTCGTTATATATGCACAGTAACATCAAAAGAAGGTAAAACTTGTAACAGGGATTGCTTCCTACCAAATATGGGTGACGGCAATTGTACAGGGAAACGGGAACTCGGGGCGTCTCTACCAGAGGGGGCGCTTTAGGGGCTATCCCCCGCTAGCGGGTAGGACGTTCCGAGGGCGAGATGAGGAGGTCAGTACCGCAGGAGGGTTGCACGGTTATCAAGTTGCTTATACCCTGTGAGATGGATTTTTCAGTCAGTTGGTGAGTGAGAACCGTCTTGTTTGTCAAGTTATTGCTATCATCCTGTCTGAGGTTGGTACGTGTGGGTATACTATGTCAGTAGTTCCGGTCTCTTAGGTCCGTTTTTCGGGTATCTGGCCATGTCTGGGAGCAAGTCGCACGTCTGGATTTGTGCGGGCGGCACTCAGGCATTGGACCTGTGCATTGTAGGCATTGACGTTGTCAGTGTCCGGTCATCTCAAGGCCTTACAAGTCTGTAGCGGTAGGTATGGGGTACGGTGGAGGTTGGAACATATGAACACAGGGGGCGTCCATTGAGGGAGGGCGTTTATGAGGTAGGGTTAGTCCTTACTCAGTCGACTGGTTAATTGTCCATTGTTCGGTCAGGGGGGGCATGCCAGGGGAGGAGGGGGAGGGAGGAGAGGGGGGGGGGGGAGGGGGTGGAGGCCTCCGGCTTCCCGCTCCATCCATCATAAGGTACCACAACCATGGCGCCCAGGTACGATCACATTTCTCTAGCCTCCCATAAAGCGCTGCCGTGAGTGATTCCATATGGTGTATTTCTCCCACCTTGTCCAGCCACTGCCAGAGGGTAGGCGCATCCTTCTGTTTCCACCTAGTTGGGATTATTGCCGCTGCCGCGGACAACAGGTGTTTGAGTAGTGATTTTTTGTATGCGGAGATGGACATGTCTGTGTGGTGAAGGAGCATAGCGAGGGGTTGGAGAGGAACGGTAATATCCGTTATGAGACGGATGGTCTCCCTGATCTCTGACCAGAAGGGAGTGATATCAGGGCAACTCCACCAGATATGTATAAAAGAGCCATCGGGGGCCCCGCACCTCCAGCATTCGTTTGGTATACTCGGGTCTATACGGTGTATGATGTCCGGGGTTCTATACCAGTGTGTGAGGATTTTAAAGCTAGTCTCCTGAAGCTTAGAGCTGATGGAGCATTTGTGAGTCAGTATTAGGATCTTGTCCCATTCCTGCTCTGTGAGCGTGGACCCTGTCTCTGATTCCCATCTCGCGATGTACCTCGGATGGGGCTGATGTTCGCCGTTGAGCAGGGTCGCATATAGCTGCGAGACCCCCCTTTCCGGATGGGTTTGTGCTATACAAAGGGATTCGAACTGCGTGGGCGGTCTGGTCAGGCAATGTTTATTAGGGAAGGTCGCGTAGTAAGCTCGGATTTGGGCGTAGTGAAAGAGATCAACTCCAGTTGGTGTCTTGTCCCCCAGTATATCGGTGAGAGGTCTGAGGTGGGTACCCCGCAGCAACTGCCGAAAGCTGAGCCAGCCAGTGTCTGTGAAAGCGCGTAAGTCTGAAGGCGTGAGTCCCCCTCCCACCCGTGGGTTATGTGTGATGGGTGTAAGGGGGCCGTCGGTGGTGGTGAGTTGGTGCGGGAACCGTAACTTACACCAGACTCGCAGTGTGGCGTCGGTCAGGGGATTACCTGTTCGTAGCGCTGTTAGAGTGAGTGAACTGAGCCACAGGCGGGAGGGGAGTGTTCCTCCCGTCTGCGTCCGCTCCATGGGGACCCACAGTTTGGCCGTGGGACGTGCGTGCCAGTCAACAACCCTGAGTAAGTGTGCCGCATGATAGTATCCCCGGAGAGATGGGAGTCCCGCGCCTCCTTTACTTTTAGGGCGCTCTAGGAGCTTCCTGCTTATTCTGCTTGCCTTACCGTTCCAGACAAACTGCCGTATCGCTGTGTCTAGTGTTTGGAAGAATGACCTGGGTATCGTAATGGGGATGGCTTGAAACAAGTACAGGAGGCGCGGGAGTACATTCATCTTCACGGCATTAATTCGGCCAAACCAAGAGACGTAGAGGCCTTTCCAGCGATGAAGATCCGCCTGAAGGACTGAGAGGATGGAAAGAAAGTTTAACCGGAACAGGAGTGTTAGGTCACTGGGCAACCAGACGCCGAGATACTTGAGTTTCGTATCACACCAGGAAAAGCGAAACTGCGACTTTAAGTGCGCGACTCTCTCGGCGGCGAGTGAGATCGGCAAGGCTTCCGATTTGCTGAGATTTAGCTTGAGATTAGAGATCTCACCGAAGATTCGGAAGGCCCGGAGGAGATTAGGGAAGGAGACCGTGGGGTTATCTAGAAAAAACAGCATATCGTCGGCATAGGCGGCAACTTTATGTTCTGAGTGGTGGTGCCTATACCCGGTGATACCCCCGTCCCGTCTGACCGCCTCTAGGAAGGGTTCTAGAGTGAGGGCAAACAGGAGGGGGGACAGGGGGCAGCCCTGCCTGGTACCGTTCCGAATGGCGAAGGGGGCTGAGAGACCGCCGTTAATCCGAATGCGGGCCGTCGGGTTTGTGTACAGGGCGAGGATCCACGAGCGTATGTGGGGGCCAAACCTCATGTGGCTGAGGGTGGCTTCGAGGTACTGCCAGTCGACCCGGTCAAAGGCCTTCTCCGCGTCTGTGGAGACCAGGATTAGGCTACTATTTGTCGATCTAGCAGAGTGGACCATGTGTAGGGCTCGGATGGTGTTGTCTCGAGCCTCCCGTCCCTGAATGAACCCCACCTGGTCGGGGTGGACCAGAGTGGGGAGGACGCGGGCGAGTCTCACGGCTATGGTTTTTGCGAAGAGCTTAAGATCGGCATTGAGGAGCGAGATCGGTCTATAGCTCCCACATTCAGTGGGGTCTTTCCCCTCTTTAGGTATGACCGTGACCGTGGCGCGGAGGGTGTCCGTCGGGAACCGCCCACCGTCCAGCAAGGAGTTGAGACCCTGTAACAGATGTGGTAACAGTATGTCTTTGAACTTTCGCAGGTATGAGACCGTCAAACCGTCGGGGCCCGGTGCTTTATTCGACTTAGAGCTTTTTAGTGCGGCGGCGAGTTCCTCCCCCGTCAGAGGCTGTTCTAGCTCCTCGGCTAGTTCCTCCGGGAGCGTTCGGCCTATGTGTTCTGTGAGGAAGGCATTTATTTTGTGCAGGTGCTGGGGTTTATCTGAGCGTCGTGTTGTGGTATCTAGATTATATAGCTCCTCATAGAAAAGCCTAAACGTGTGCAAGATATCCGACGGTGTCCTTCTCAGTGTCCCATCCTTCCCTTTAATCTGGTGGATATGGTGTTGTCTCCGTTTCTGCTGCAGTGTGCGGGCTAGTGTCCTACCGCATTTGTCAGAAAACTCATAAAAGTGTCTGTGGGATTTGCGTATGGTTTGAAGTAAGTTCTGGGATAACAGGTCTCTAAGCTGCCTACGTGTGTCTGTGAGGCGTCGGTAGGTTTCGTCCGTCTGGTCGCTTTTATGTGTCGTCTCTAAGGTAGCTATTTCGCGTAGCAGCTCCTGCGTTCTGGCTGAGCGCTCTTTTTTCCGCCGGGAGCACAGTTTAATCATGTGTCCCCGTATTACGCATTTATGTGCCTCCCAGACCGTGAGGGGTGCAGTGTCTGGCCTAACATTGTCTTGGAAGTATTGGGTCAGAGTCTGGGTTATTTGTGTGGCGATAGCGTCGTCCGTCAGGATAGTTTCATTTAGCCTCCAGTGGCGGTCACTGGGTTTGAAGAGCGGTGACTTAATGGTGGCTCGGACCGGTGCGTGATCAGAGTCGTGCTGTAGCCCTATCGAGGAGGACATGAGGAAGGGGAGGTATTCCTGTGCTAGGAAGATATAATCAATTCTGCTATACCTATTATGTGCTGCTGAGTAGCATGTGAAATCTTTATCATCAGGATGCGCCACCCTCCTGCAGTCCACCAGGCTCGATCTGGACAGGGCTTGCTTAGCTTGTCGGATACAGTGCGGGGGGATGGCGCTAGAGCCCGCGGAAGAGTCCATCCGGGGGTCCAGGGGGATGTTGAGGTCACCGGTTAGGATCAAAGTTCCCTCCCGAAACCTCTCCAATTTCACGAGAGTTTTTGCCAGGAATCGGTGTTGCCCTTTATTGGGGCAGTAGATAGTAGCGAACGTGTATTTGTGGTCAGCTATTGTGCCCTTAACGAATAAAAATCTGCCCATGGGATCAGCCTGTGTTGCTGAGCTGAGAAACGGGGTGTTGTGGGAGAAGAGGATGGCAACCCCCGCACGTTTAGCATCAGGGTGGTTAGCGTAGAATCCTAATGGGAATCTCCTGTCTTTGATCTGCGGGGCATCACCTCCTTTCAGGTGAGTTTCTTGTAGAAATGCTACTGAAACCTTTTGTGACCATAGAGTGTGCAGCAGATGGCGCCTTTTATTAGGGGAGTTGAGACCGCGGACATTATGTGACCGCAGGAGCAAGGGCGAGGGTCTGAAGCCCGACGCCATGTCCGAGCAGTGGCACCGTACTCTTGGAGGGAGCGGGGCGCTGGGGGTAAGGAGGAGGGGGAAAAGGGATGTAAAGGGCAGAGAGGGGCAGTAGGGAGGGGGGTGGGTAGGAGAGGTTAGGGTGCTAGCCCGTGAAGGGGCTCTGTGGTATAGGCAACCGTAGCCCTAGGTCTAGCTAGGGTGACCTAATTTACAAGAGGGCCGGTCGCAGGGGGTCTCGGAAGTCGAGCGGGTGTGGTCTGTCAGGAGATACCAGGGACCGCGGTCCCTCGGACCACGATATCGTTCAGCAGGTCTTCTGGGGGTCTCGTCAGTAATCTGGTGTGGGCGGGCTGGGAATTTAGTCCGGGCGGGATTAACGTGTATCCCCAGGGGCGTCCCACCGTAAACCGTCAGGATCGTCAGAGCATTCGGGCGACGGGCACCGGGGAGGGGGGCACTATGTCCTATGCTATGTCTCTAGGGGGGTAGCAACGGTAGGGGCTATCCAGCCATGCCGTGGTGGGTCGGGTGTAGTGAATGAATTCGTGTCCCGGTTCATGAGCCGTCTCCGGGCCGTCCGGGGAGGTAGTAGAAGAGGGGGGGGGGGCGGGGGGGGGGGGGGCCGACCCAGCACCGACCCAGCCAAGGGGACCCGGTGGGTACCTCAGTCAGGCCAGTCCAGGGATCGTCTCACACAGAGGCAGGATTATTCGGGTTTTCACAAACAGTACTTATCATGCAAAGTCATACATTGCTCTCGACATTCCCAATGGATGAAACCATGCCCAGGTCCCCCCGCCCCCAGAACCTCTTGTCCCGAGGCAGCGCGGGCCGCCCCATGACCAGCACGGGCGGCCCGCTCAGCCCCGGGAGCGAAAATACAACAGCAGCATGGCAAGCATAACATAAAGGCAATTAACGGAAAACAAACTTTATGGGTGCGTGGAGGCATGTGAACAGACATATAACAGGACTGGGGGACGAGCATATTCAACACAATACCATGGGTAGGTCAGATCACCCCAGGGAGCCCCCCCTCCTCCCCCTCGCTAAGGAATCATATGAGCGGCACATCGTATGGGAGGGGGGCAGTTGGTGCCCCTGGGCTAGAGTGTCGTAGCGGTGTGGCCATAAATTCTGCTCAAAGTGCCAAGAGCCCCAAACAGTAAGATCAACCGATAACATGCGGGTGTGTAATAAACAGGGCAGGTTACATTTCACAAAACATGTGACACTCCAGTCTAAGCAAAGAACCCCCAATATTCCCGGGCCCCCACCACCCAACCCTGATTCAGTGTGTGTCTACTCGGCCCCAGTTTATGGGTTATCATGCGGGTCAACAGTTACTGGTGAGGTGGTCGGCGGGGCAGGAGGGGAGGCAGACCTCCATTAAGTCGGTCCGCGAGAGGGGTCCAGGGCAACGGCATGGCATGAGGGAAAGCAAAGCCAGGATACCTCATCTCAGGAACCCCGGTAAGGTGAGTTCCGCTACACGGCTGACCCGGGAGGCATCGGTGAATCCCTCGCCCGTACCCCACCCAAGAGACAGTCAGATCGTAAGAAGTGCAGGCCCACCCCAATAACCCGTGGTGTTCAGAACTATAGGCCCCAGGCCCCCCTTACCCTTGGCAGGATGGGGAATGTGGCAGCACCCCAGTGGATGAAAGTGTGGGTACTTATCTGGTATCGCGAAGCCATGGGGTAACCTCAGCAGGTTAAGTCAGTGCAGGAGGGCAGGGAAGCTCCGGGGCCCGTGTGGGTCAGTCTATTCTTCAGGTTCATCAGGGCCTCCCCATCGCGTGGGCTGTGTGTCGCTCCGTGCCTGGTTACGTAGCGGTGCCGGTACTTCAGGGTTGTCCGGGCGGGCCGGAGGTTGGTCCAAGATCCAGTTGCGGATGGAAACCGGTGGCAAGTCCATCGTCCTCAGGAAACTAGGTATGTCGTTGGGCCACCTCAGTGTGCACCACGTGTTCCCTCGCTTGGCCTGGAGGCTGAAGGGAAAGCCCCACTTATAGGGAATACGTTTTTCTTGGAGAGCATGCGTGAGAGGCCTCAGTGCCCTTCGTGCATCTAGAGTGAGGGTGGATAGGTCTTGATACAGCGAGATAGTGGCCTCTTGGAAGGTGATGGTCTGAGGGCGCGCCGCTCTCATAATGGCGTCCTTGAGTTGAAAGGACAGGAGGCAGCAGATCACATCTCGTGGTAGGCCGTCTCTCCTGGGGGGGCGCAAGGCCCTGTGAGCACGTTCTATTTGAAAGTCCTCTGGGGCGTTGTCGCCCAGGATGTGGGTGAATAACTGTGTGAGGGTTGAGGTCAGGTTTTCTTGGTCAGTTTCTGGTAGGCCTCGAATTCTAATATTGTTGCGTCTCCCCCTGTTGTCCAGGTCCTCCACTTGTCTTCGGAGGTCAAGCAGCACAGAGCCTTGCCTCGCTGTGGCATGGTCTGCCGATTGGGAGTGTTGTATGGCCCTGAGGTTCTCCCCTTCTAGTTCTGAGACTCTCTCCTCTAGCGCTGAAAGGTCTCTCCGTACCTCCTGTATCTCCTCTCGTATCGCCGACCGCAGCTCCGCCACTAGGGCAGTCTTATCGGACTTTGAGAGCATGTTAGCTGAGATGGTTGCCAGTTCGGCAGTGATCCTCGCAAGAGGGTCTCCGCCGGTCGCCCCTGGCTCCGAGCTTGCGTTACTCTCCGCCCCTGGGGAAGCGGCCGCCATCTTGTCCGCGTGTCTCGCGGGTCTCGTGCTATCAGAAAAGGAGAGGAATTCATCTAGCGGACCTGCGGTTTTTCTTTGCGGGCTGGACCCAGATGGTCCCGGGGTGCCCTGGCGCTTCGTTCTGCCCATCGTCGTGGTGTAGTGTGGCATTGATATGGGGCTTTGTGGTCCGAGGCGGCGGAGCTCCTGTGGTGTGCGACTCACTCCATGCACGGCAAGCCACGCCCCCCTTGATACTTTCTTAAGCTTATACATTGTTGCCTTGTTATGTGTTTAGCTGCATGCATTATACAAAGGTTTTTTAAGTCCATCTTATAAGTCTACCACTTATTAAATATTTTCTTGTTCCCCTTTACTATTAGATTCTTGAATTATTATTATTATTTTATTTTTTTTAGATGTTTAATTACCAGATTTTACTAATTACATGACGTAAAGTCATGATTTTATAAAGGACACGGAGGCAAATATTATGCTTATCTCTTTCTTTATTATACCTCAGCAGCAAAGAGAAGGTATAAACATTCATAGAAAAAAGTTTTAACAGGTTCTCCAAGGGTTAACCCAACATTATACCCTTGACCAATAGGAACAGTCCTTCTATCTATAACTACTCATGTGACCTTTCCTTTCCCTCTTTCTTTGGTCATGCCGAAGCTGTATCTTTATAACTTGAGAAGACACTGGAACACTTTATCCGTTGTGTCGAACATTCCCATATCGAACTTGTAGGAACTTGTCTGTGTGAACTGTGGTGACAACTGGTCATCCATGGTGTCGCTTATTGTGGATTAAGCTGTAATGGGATAGAGAAAAAAAGTGGTAAAATGTGATCTTAGGAACGGTTTGTCACAATGGTAGTGACTAAATCTTACTATATGTATTAGATACTACAGACTCACAAGTATATAAGCAACTGTTGTTCATATAAATGAATTAAGTCTAGACAAAAGAAGACACCACAATGACCCTTATTCTATTGTTTATTGGGTGGGAATTTCACTCTTCTTTCGCCGATATAGGCTTGATATACTTACCGGGTGGGCCAATATTCGCCTCCGTGTCCTTTATAAAATCATGACTTTACGTCATGTAATTAGTAAAATCTGGTAATTTTATTAAAGGACACGGAGGCTCATATTATGCTAGTTCAAAGCTGTGCAATGACTGTTGATGATACGTGGTCTGTAGGGTGAAAATAATATTCCTTAAAGGTGGATTCTCGAGACCAATCTGCTGTCCGTAATAGGTCTTCCAGCCTGCATCCCAAGTTGAATACTTTAGATGCCATAGCTCCTCTAGTGGAGTGCGCTCCGTATACTGAGGTATCTATGTTTGCAGAGGTCATTATCCACTTCACCCATCGGGCTATCGTTATTGAAGATACTGGTTGATGTGGTGAGTTGATGGCCAGAAATAATTCATGATGTCCAGGGTTTCGAAATGCCTGTGTCCGTGTCTCATATTCTTTTAGACAGGCTATTGGGCACAGTTTTTTGTTGTGGGGGAATGCTGGATATGATACTGATGATGTCGCTGATTTAGTACGTCTGGAAATGTTAAACGTTACTCCCGTTGGAGTGAACGTGCGTGCGTCGACGTCCAATGCCCTGACATCCGAGACTCTTTTGCAGGATATTAGGCATAAGAGCATGGCCAGTTTTGCTGATAGTTGTTTCATCGTGAGGTCAGAGTTCTGTGGCCATTGTTCCAAAAGGTGTAAGACCAAATTCACGTCCCATACTGTACTATATCGGGGTCGTGGTGGTCTTGCCAATCGAATTCCGCGTAAGAGTCTGCATACCAACAGATGTTTACCCGCTGGGAATCCTTCTATGCCCTTGTGTCCAGCGGATATTGCTGACCTGTATACATTGATGGTTCGGTATGCTAATCCTTGGTCGTATAGGTGTGTAATAAAACGTAACAGGTGGTTTACAGAGGCACATACGGGATCCACGTGTTGTTCCATGCACCAACCACTCCAGATGTTCCAAGCTTTAGAGTAGGATCTCCGTGTTCCAGGAGCCCAGGCTCCCGCCAGAAGTTCGAGAGTTGTTTGCGGAACGTTTGGCACGACCCAGGATCCCCGGAAAGAAGCCATGCTAACAATTTGAGTTGTCCCTGCGTCATCAGAGGGTGTGGGATCTCATCTGGGTCTGAAAGGAGACGTGGGTTCTCGGGTAGTATTCTGGGAAGATCTATGGACATCTCCATAAGTGAAGGGAACCAAGGCTGTGCAGTCCAGAATGGGGTTATGAGGACTAGGGACGTCCGTGCACGGTCGAGGTGTACTAGTGTTCGTGCCAGCAGAGCGAACGGAGGGAACGCGTATAATCGTTTGTTCGGCCATGGTTGTAGGAACGCGTCCGTAGCTAATGCGTCTGGGTCCGGTCTCCAGCTGAAGAACTCTGGGAGTTGTGCATTCAACCGCGACGCAAACAGGTCTATATACATCGGACCCCATAGTGTTTGCAATCGTAGGAACATCTCTCGGTTCAGGCGCCAATCGCTGGTATCCTGTAGGTGTCTGGAGTTCCAATCCGCTACGGTATTTGAAAGTCCCGGGATGTATTCGGCCCGTACTGTTATGTTGCGTTCTAAGCAAAACTGCCAAAATTCTGTGGCTAAGTCTGCCAGGATTTTGGACTTGGTGCCGCCGAGGCGGTTGATGTACTGTACGGCTGATACATTGTCCATCCTCAAGATGATGGAGCAATGTGTCGCGGGGCCCAGCAGGCTCTTTAGCGCGAACGATCCCGCCATTAATTCCAGGCTGTTGATATGTAGTGTCCTCTCCGATTGGGACCATTTTCCGCCTGTGGAGGTATGTCCACAGCGCGCTCCCCAGCCCCGTGTGCTGGCATCTGATTCTATTACGCAATCCGGGTTGTTGCCGAAGATTGCTCTGCCGTTCCACGCTTCCATGTGCTGTAGCCACCACTTGAGCTCCTCCTTGGCTGTGTGATCGAGTGGCACAGAGTCTGAGTAGGAGTGTCCTGAGCGTAGTTGTGCGGCTTTTAGTCTCTGTAGGGCCCTGTAGTGCAGGGGTCCCGGGAAGATCGCTTGTATGGAAGCGGAAAGGAGTCCAATTATTCTGGCTAGTTGTCTGACCGTGAGTATTGGACGAGCCAATGTTCTGCGGATCTCCTTCTTGATGATTTTTATCTTTGAGGGTGGTAGGCTTAGGGTCCCTAAGACCGCCCCTATCTCGAATCCTAGGAATTCTAAGGACTGGGAGGGGACTAGTACCGACTTCTCCCAGTTGATTAGAAATCCCAGGTTTTGTAGAAGTGTTATTGCCCAATATAAGTGTTGTTGTAGTAGTAGGGTGTCTTGTGCCATGATCAGCATATCGTCCAGATATATGATCATGCGAACCCCTCTGCTGCGTAGCAGCGCAACCACTGGTTTTAACAGTTTTGTAAAGCACCATGGTGCTGATGATAGGCCAAACGGTAGGCACTGGAACCTCCACGTCTGAGTGTCCCAACGGAATTGAAGGAGATGTTGACATTCCTTCGCAATGGGGATGGTGAGATATGCATCTTGGAGGTCTAGCTTGACCATCCAATCCCCCAGCCTGAGAAGATCTCGTAGGCAATGAATCCCTTCCATTTTGAAATGGTGATATCTTACAAACGCATTGAGCGGGCGTAGGTTGATCACTGGTCTTACCCCACCGCCTTTCTTGGGGACCAGGAACAGGTTGCTCAGGAAGCCTGGGGAGTGAGGTGCGACCTGATAGATCGATCCCTTCTCCTCCAGTGCTCTGATTTCCTTCGACATGAGTTCTCTGTCCCGTGGGGTGAACACCATCCGCCGTGGCATTGCGGATTGGGTTGGGCCCTTTACGAATTCTATGTGGTACCCTGCTACTGTGTTGAGAATCCAGGCATCGGACGTGAGTCTGTGCCATGCCCCGATAAATTTGGAAAGTCTGCCCCCCACGTGTGAGGTACGAGAGAGGGGAGGGGGGAAAGCACTTACCATAAGGTCGTCGGCCGTATGTGGAACCCCTGTGTCCTCTGGGCTGCCACGATCTGCCCCTGACCGGGAAGAAAGGTGCGGGGGTTCTGGTCTCCGTCTGTGGGAACCTTGGAGTAGTGGGGCCTCGGTAGCCCCGATGGGAGCTCCGTGATGGGCGGCTGGACAGGCGGCCCTTGTGCCTGCCAGCCCCTCCAAAAACCTTTGGGGAGAACACCCGTTTCAGGTTTGTTTGTGCCTTATCTATGGCTGTAAATGTGCTCACGTAGTTGCCCAGCTCTTTTACAAAATTGTCTCCGAAAAGGAGGCCTTTTGCCTGGGGTCCAGGCTCGGTTATGGCCATGTTGACCAGTTTAGGGTCTATTTTCATGAGAATTGTTTTCCGCCTCTCAGTACTAAGTGCGGCATTGGAGTTGCCGATGAGGCAGATAGAGCGTTGCGCCCACTCTCGGATCTCTAAGGGATCTAGTGGTGCGCCACCTGAGAGTGTCGCTTCGACTAAGTCGAAGATTTTTGCGCTGGGGCCCAAGGAGTCGAGCACCTTGTCCTGGCAGTGGCGTAAGGAGTAGTCCAGCCCTTTTTTGGCTTTCCAGCCTGCTTTACCCAGGAACTGGGCAATCTTAGGGTCCACCTCCGGTGTGGCGCAAGCCATATCGGGGACCGTTGGGCGTGGGCACTCTGCTCTTAACTTATTCCTGGTTGTTTTATCCAGGGGCTTCCTGATCCTGGCCGCTATATATTGGGCCACATGGTCAGCTGGGAACCAGTCTGTAGACCTAGGATGTTGGAGGTCGTCTGGGTTAAATAGGGGCTCGCCCTGAGGGTCTAGGATGATGGAGTCATCCGTGGACCCTTTACCCTTAGCTGGTGTGATTGCCAGGTTGCGCTCAGGGGAAGAGTTCCCTGATTCCAAAGAGCCGATTTCCTCGGACTCACTCATTACCTCCTCTATGTCCGAACCAGAGTCGGATGTCTCTGTCTGGGCTTTTGCCCATTTCCACGTCCTCACCGTTTTTGCCCGGCGGGTGGCTCTCTTACGTGGGGGCCCCACGTCCTCAGTAGTGACAGGGCGTGACCTGTCCGTCATGCTGGTTTTGGAGGTGTGTTTGCCCGTATGGTGGGTCTTCTCCGTAGCCTTACGGCCGCTGAGGGACGCAGGCTTGTCAGTTTGGGCCTTGGGGCGGAGGCCGCTGGGGTTGTTGTTAGACGCCAGTATGGCGTTACTAATAGATTGTGTCAGGTTCTCTGACATCGCCCCCATTGCCGTGAAAATGGCTTGGGTGACCGATTTGGTCATGGTGGCATCCAGAAGCGAGTGAAACTCCTCCGAGTTCAACTGCTCCATGGATGCCATGTCCTCTCTCTGTGGTGAGCATGGACGTGTTAACTGGGACACGTGTTGTATGGTGTCCTTGTTGATATCAGTGGGTGTGGAAACCCCTTGGTCCCTGAGGTGCTGCATTACAGGCAGGTTATACAAATTTCTTGGGACGCTGAGTTAGTAAAAACAGGTATGTTAGGGTATACTGGATGACCCAGTGAATTTGCCCCAAACTGTAAAAAGGTGTGTGGAAAAAAGAGCTATCCCTTTAAACCCTATGTAGGGAAGTGGCAGAAGTAACTACTTGGGCAGTGAGCTCTGCTATTTTGCAAAGGGGATTCAGGCACAAACAAAGGCTGTCAGCTTACCGAGTGTTCCCTCCGGAATGGCCGCCAGGGAGCACTGGTAAGCTGCCAGCCAATGCCGATAGCCAATCCCTGAGCGCCCGCCTTCAGATACAGGGGGCGGGCTGAGAAAAAGCGCGGCAAGGACCAGCCAGACTGCTGGAAAATGGCAGCCGCGCCGTGCGGCCGTTATTGCGCATGCGCGAGCGGTCTCTGGGTTCAGAGCGCTCGCGCCGGTAACGGCCGCCGCGATTCGCAGGAGGATGAAGTAGAACGGGTAATAAACTACCCGGGGAGGTGTGGGAGGGGGGTTAACCGCCGGAGGGGGGAGGGAAACCCCAGTGAAGTCCTCTATCTGCACCAGGCGCCGATAGGCACCGGTCGGTAGCAGAGCAGAAGGATTAACATATCCCACACATAGGATTAAGACATGTAAATAACATTGAAAATAACATTAAAATTAAAGACATCAGTAAAAAGAAGCTTTAACAAACTAAATAAGTTGCTCTGAGGAGAGCTAAAATTAGATGGTACTTAGCTGAGGCAGCAGCAAAGAAAGAGGAAAAGGAAAGGTCACATGAGTAGTTATAGATAGAAGGACTGTTCCTATTGGTCAAGGGTATAATGTTGGGTTAACCCTTGGAGAACCTGTTAAAACTTTTTTCTATGAATGTTTATACCTTCTCTTTGCTGCTGAGGTATAATAAAGAAAGAGATAAGCATAATATGAGCCTCCGTGTCCTTTAATAAAATTAACTTTCTCTAACCTTTGGGTAATATATATATATGTTCAATGCTTTGTGGGATGAGCTAACCATCCGCAGTTTCCCAATTTTAAAAATCGGAGGTAATCAGGATTCCCGCGCTCAGCAAGGCTCTCCTGATTACCTGATTGACTGAAACGCTGTTGCTGTGCACAAACAAGAAATGAGTGTCCTATCGATAAAAAATTACTTTTAATGGTTCTATTAAAATTAGTGAGTCGATAAGGATAAAATATCCAGTATATATGAATAAGTATTCAAAAATAGAGGGGATGAGTTGTGGGCGAAACGTGCGTCAGGGGCACTCGGGGGCTTAGAGCAATTTGACATCTATTATTTAAATATTTCATTTGGACGAAGCTCGTGCCCTGAGCATACATTTTCCAAACCGGTATTGCTATTTCTAGACGATTAGGGCTTTTCTCCTTATACTTTTGGCCACCTTGTTATTTTCGACATTCATTCTAAACAGCAAGCCCTTTTTCCGTCCCCACAGCAACAACGGTTTGTTTTTATCCACGGAGGTAACATAACAGTACCTCTAGGTGGATAATCTATAATTCGTGCACTTTGAAACAATCTTTATACATCCCTATTTAATACAATAACGAAGGGATGTTAACCTCTTAGTGCACTTTGAAACTATTTGTATACATCCCTATTTGATACAATAAGGAAGGGATGTTAACTATTATTTAGAGGGCAAAGAATAGTTACATTGCATTGATTTACCGACGGGTAATAATGCAAGATTTGAGACTATTCCTACATGAATTATTTAGCAATTGACATCTTAAAATTCGAGTACTGTGAATTGCAAAACTATGTTTGGCTCCAATATTTGGGAATAGGTTTCTGAAAACTTTTGAACAGAACCTCCCAATTTTGTTATAATTAACCTTTTTAGATCGAATTTATGGCTATTTAATCCTCCTGTTTAAGGAAGTCTTATCCTTTTTGTGCTCTAATTATTGCATAAGAAAGCTCAGAGTTTTCAAACTTGACCTTAAGGAAAATTTGGATGCACTTTTTTGACCAATTTGAAAAGGTTTATAAACAACTTACAATAAGACCTACCTTTACCTCTATTTAAAAGTCAGTATTAGCACATTGGTACATTACTATTTTTGAATACTTATTCATATATACTGGATATTTTATCCTTATCGACTCACTAATTTTAATAGAACCATTAAAAGTTATTTTTTTATCGATAGGACACTCATTTCTTGTTTGTTCACTTTTGTCTATGGGTTAACCCCTTATAGAGTGTTCCTTTAGCTTCCTCTTTCCTTTTTTTGCTGTTTTGCGTTTTTTTCAACTCTGGCATTTGACTCCGGGAGGCTGCCGCATACCCACTAGCTTTGCTAGGTGGCTATGCTCATCCCTAAGACAAAAAAAGTTTACAGATCATAGATTCCTGCAACATCTGATTTCTCTGTTTTCAGCAAAGCCAGTCCCCTCTGACCATATGACCATTTTATGACACCCAGTTTATTCAGTTATTGATGTGGACACAATTCTTTGATCCAAAGCAGTTTATTCTTATCTGTTAGGGCCCCAGAAGTTTGATTACTGAGTTCTGGCTGCAGGCACAGCAGTGATTCTCTGTGAAGGTGTTACATTGCAAAGCCCCTAGCAATGCTCTAAGTTATTTTGAGCCAGAACATATTATAATTCTAAACACGATGATAAGAGAGAGAATTCAGGCTAACCATGGATGTCAAACTAAAAAAACACACGCAACTCAGGTTAACTCTTGTGATACGGGCAACAAAATCATACCCACTCTGCATGACTATAAATATAGTTTTTATGTTAGTACACAAGAGCTCAAATTCGATTTGTCCTGGGGTTTTTTTTGGTTTTTTTTTTTAGATAACTATAATATAGAATAAGTCACAAATGATGAACCTTTTCAATATATATTGAAGAACTGTTGCACAGGCTGATCAAATAAATAATTCACCTGTGACATGTTCATCAGATATTAATGTTCCTAAAGTTCACAGTTTAAATGTTAGTGTCTACAATAATAGGCACAATCACATCTTTTAATTCTAACAGGCAGACTGTGTTTGCATACATTATTAAGATGTATACTAATGCAGAATGTCTGTCTGTCTGTATGTATTTACATGTATGTGTGTTTCTATGCCTACCTTGTTTTGTGTATTTGAATATCTGGCATTGTGTTACAATGTGTATGTATACCAGTCTAGGTATTGAATATTTTACCTAGGTACCAATATCATTTCGACATGCTATAAGTGAGGTCTTTCAATTTATAAACTGCAAGAACTAGCAAGAGATATACACATATATATAGATATAATTATTCTTGATCGATTATTTATTTTTTACATAATTCAACAAGATTAACACCTGTATACTTTTTGTTTGCCTTCCCCATCTCCCCTATCCTCATTCTCCTATTTTTTTTGTTTTTGTTTTTCTCAGGAAAAAATAATTCATAATATTTGAGTGAAATGGATAAAGTTATCTTGTCGTATTTGTCTATTGAAAGTGTTTAAAATGTTAAAGTGACAGATGAGTGGGATGCTCTGTTATAGGAATACAGTGAACATGCTTGAAGATGTGCTATAATAATGTGATTGTAACCATCAGAGGCATAAAAAAATAGACATGTGTCAACTAATATACTAGAAATAGAGCCTCAAAAGCCAGAGGGAAACAAGGCTTGTACGAACAGCTGTTCAGAATGTGAGCAGAAAAACAGGATTGTGACACAGAAAGGATGTATTCATTTTCATTTATGATGATATGGCTTGCCGGTGACAATGATCATCATGTAATAATCATTACAACGACTCATAGAGAGGGATAGAGACACAGACAAATAGAAGGGTATTTGTCCTAAGGGAATTCTATGAATAACATATACTTCAAATGCTCCCTTTCCTCTTGTGCCAGCTTGAATCCACAGAGAGCTGTGATGTAGCATGCGTATGAATATAAATTTGTGTTCTATACGGACACATTTCTGAGTCTGTAACAATCATCTCCTCAGTTTGAGAATATTTCTCATCAGACCATTTCGAAACTAAAAAATTGAAGTCAATCATCCACAGTTTCTTTTCTCCTCTGCTTTTAGTAATCTACCTTACCAATTGCCATGTGCACCCATACATATTGTATATTTGTTTTTAAAATTCCAAAAGGGATTTCTTTCAATATCATATACGTATAGGTAATACAACATGGAGTGTGAATAAAATGTAAAAAAAAAAAAAATGGGGAAAAATTATTTTTTATCACCTTTTTGCTTATAAAAAGTTTTACACATTCATGGCAATTTAATAAAAAGAACACAAAATATTAGTCCACATAAATGCCTGATATGCATAGGATCTAACTAACATTTTTGAAGTTAATGCTGACTCCATACAGACTCCCCAACGCTGTACCAGGTCTATCTTTCCCTATGCTTACACTTATTCTAACCGTATACCAGCCCTAACCTTAACTCAATGCTATCCTTAACCCTAAAACAGTCCTAACTCTAACACAGCATTAACACTTACCTTATCCTAACACTAACTCTACACAAACCATGACCCAAAACTTAAAACTAATCCTAGTCCTAAGGAAACCCTCTGCTAATATCCGTACATACAGGGAGTGCAGAATTATAAGGCAAATGAGTATTTTGACCACATCATCCTCTTTATGCATGTTGTCTTACTCCAAGCTGTATAGGCTCGAAAGCCTACTACCAATTAAGCATATTAGGTGATGTGCATCTCTGTAATGAGAAGGGGTGTGGTCTAATGACATCAACACCCTATATCAGGTGTGCATAATTATTAGGCAACTTCCTTTCCTTTGGCAAAATGGGTCAAAAGAAGGACTTGACAGGCTCAGAAAGGTCAAAAATAGTGAGATATCTTGCAGAGGGATGCAGCACTCTTAAAATTGCAAAGCTTCTGAAGCGTGATCATCGAACAATCAAGCGTTTCATTCAAAATAGTCAACAGGGTCGCAAGAAGCGTGTGGAGAAACCAAGGCGCAAAATAACTGCCCATGAACTGAGAAAAATCAAGCGTGCAACTTCCAAGATGCCACTTGCCACCAGTTTGGCCATATTTCAGAGCTGCAACATCACTGGAGTGCCCAAAAGCACAAGGTGTGCAATACTCAGAGACATGGCCAAGGTAAGAAAGGCTGAAAGACGACCACCACTGAACAAGACACACAAGCTGAAACGTTAAGACTGGGCCAAGAAATATCTCAAGACTGATTTTTCTAAGGTTTTATGGACTGATGAAATGAGAGTGAGTCTTGATGGGCCAGATGGATGGGCCCGTGGCTGGATTGGTAAAGGGCAGAGAGCTCCAGTCCGACTCAGACGCCAGCAAGGTGGAGGTGGAGTACTGGTTTGGGCTGGTATCATCAAAGATGAGCTTGTGGGGCCTTTTCGGGTTGAGGATGGAGTCAAGCTCAACTCCCAGTCCTACTGCCAGTTTCTGGAAGACACCTTCTTCAAGCAGTGGTACAGGAAGAAGTCTGCATCCTTCAAGAAAAACATGATTTTCATGCAGGACAATGCTCCATCACACGCGTCCAAGTACTCCACAGCGTGGCTGGCAAGAAAGGGTATAAAAGAAGAAAATCTAATGACATGGCCTCCTTGTTCACCTGATCTGAACCCCATTGAGAACCTGTGGTCCATCATCAAATGTGAGATTTACAAGGAGGGAAAACAGTACACCTCTCTGGACAGTGTCTGGGAGGCTGTGGTTGCTGCTGCACACAATGTTGATGGTGAACAGATCAAAACACTGACAGAATCCATGGATGGCAGGCTTTTGAGTGTCCTTGCAAAGAAAGGTGGCTATATTGGTCACTGATTTGTTTTTGTTATGTTTTTGAATGTCAGAAATGTATATTTGTGAATGTTGAGATGTTATATTGGTTTCACTGGTAAAAATAAATAATTGAAATGGGTATATATTTGTTTTTTGTTAAGTTGCCTAATAATTATGCACAGTAATAGTCACCTGCACACACAGATATCCCCCTAAAATAGCTATAACTAAAAACAAACTAAAAACTACTTCCAAAAATATTCAGCTTTGATATTAATGAGTTTTTTGGGTTCATTGAGAACATAGTTGTTGTTCAATAATAAAATTAATCCTCAAAAATACAACTTGCCTAATAATTCTGCACTCCCTGTATAGCAGATGGGTTTCCTAGTTAAAACAGTAGAGAGCGATCTGTGACCACCATCTAATCACTGTTTTCAGCATTATGGGGAGACTTCCATTTTTTATAATTCCTGTTATTTTGATCCTATATTTTATTCACCTTGAATTCTTACTGTAGTGAATAACCCTGTCAGGCATGCTGATTACACTGTGAGCCCAAAACCAATCCTAGTTGACATGTGGCCATGTTGGGATACCCTGTTAGGGTATGTTCAGACCATAGAGGTCTCTCTTGACAAGCCCAAAATTACCATGGCTGAGTACGTTCACCCAGCCATAGTGTTCTCAATGAATTTAAAGGGGTGTATGCAATAATCACTCAAAATTGCCCCAGCTGACAGAGGATCCCCCGGTATCAATTGACACCTGGATCTCCTGGTGTGAACATTGATTTAACCCTGCTCACATGGCATTGCAGCCAATGTGGATTTAAATACATTAACCCATTAACTGCTTCATACAGATCATTCATCATTCTGGGGCTACAGCTGACAGAGGATATCAATCAATACCTAGTTCTCCTGGTGTGAGGAGAGATTTAACCCTGCTCACACCAAAACATTAGAAACATAGAAACATAGAATGTGACGGCAGATAAGAACCATTCGGCCCATCTAGTCTGCCCAATTTTCTAAATACTTTCATTAGTCTCTGGCCTTATCTTATAGTTAGGATAGCCTTATGCCTATCCCACGCATGCTTAAACTCCTTTACTGTGTTAACCTCTACCAATTTAGCTGGAAGGCTATTCCATGCATCCACTACCCTCTCAGTAAAGTAATACTTCCTGGTATTATTTTTAAACCTTTGTCCCTCTAATTTAAGACTATGTCCTCTTGTTGTGGTAGTTTTTCTTCTTTTAAATATAGTCTCCTCCTTTACTGTGTTGATTCCCTTTATGTATTTAAATGTTTCTATCATATCCCCCCTGTCTCGTCTTTCCTCCAAGCTATACATGTTAAGATCCTTTAACCTTTCCTGGTAAGTTTTATCCTGCAATCCATGAACCAGTTTAGTAGCCATTCTCTGAACTCTCTCTACGGTATCAATATACTTCTGAAGATATGGTCTCCAGTACTGCGTACAATACTCCAAGTGAGGTCTCACCAGTGTTCTGTACAATAGCATGAGCACTTCCCTCTTTCTACTGCTAATACCTCTCCCTATACAACCAAGCATTCTGCTAGCATTTCCTGCTGCTCTGTTACATTGTCTGCCTACCTTTAAGTCATCAGAAATAATCGCCCCTAAATCTCTTTCCTCAGATGTTGAGGTTAGGACTCTATCAAATATTCTGTACTCTGCCCTTGGGTTTTTACGTCCAAGATGCATTATCTTGCACTTATCCACATTAAATGTCAGTTGACCATTTTTCTAGTTTACCTAAATCATTAGCCATTTGGCTTATCCCTCCTGGAACATCAACCCTGTTACATATCTTAGTATCATCAGCAAAAAGACATACCTTACCATCAAGAACTTCTGCAATATCACTAATAAAAATATTAAAGAGAATGGGTCCAAGTACAGATCCCTGAGGTACCCCACTGGTGACAAGCCCAAGCTTCGAATATACTCCATTGACTACAACCCTCTTTTGCCTGTCACTCAGCCACTGCCTCACCCATTCAACAATATTGGAATCCAAACTTAAAGATTGCAGTTTGTTGATAAGCCTTCTATGTGCAACAGTGTCAAAAGCCTTACTGAAATCTAGGTAAGCAATGTCTACTGCACCACCCTGATCTATAATTTTAGTTACCCAATCAAAAAAATCAATAAGATTAGTTTGGCATGATCTCCCTGAAGTAAACCCATGTTGTCTCTGATCTTGAAATCCATGTGTTTTTAGATGTTCAACAATCCTATCCTTTAACATGGTTTCCATCACTTTCCACACTACTGAAGTAAGGCTTACTGGCCTATAGTTGCCCGACTCCTCCCTATTACCTTTCTTGTGAATGGGCACAACATTCGCCAACTTCCAATCTTCTGGGACTACTCCTGTTATCAATGATTGGTTAAATAAATATGTTAATGGTTTTGTTAGTACACCACTAAGCTATTTTAATAGCTTTGGGTGTATTCCATCAGGTCCCATTGACTTATTTGTCTTTACTTTTGACAGTTGAAATATAACCTCTTCCTCTGTAAACTCACGTGTAATAAATAACTAATTTATCCTTTTTCTTAAGTGAGGTCCCTGTCCTTCATTTTCATCTGTAAATACCGAACAAAAATATTCATTGAGGCAGTCAGCTAGACCTTTATCCTCTTCTACATACCTTCCTTCTTTTGTTTTTAATCTAACTAATCCTTGTTTTACTTTTCTTTTCTCATTTATGCATCTAAAAAAAGTTTTGTCCCCCTTTTTTACTGACTGTGCTATTTTCTCTTCTGTGTGATTTGGAAGCTCTTATAACTTGCTTAGCCTCTTTCTACCTAATCTTATAGGTCATTCTGTCTTCCTCACTCTGGTTTTTTTTTATAATTACTAAATGCTAACTTTTTGTTTTTTACTATTTTGGCCACATCTGCGGAGTACCACAGTGGTTTCTTGAATTTTTTGCTTTTACTGACAAGCCTAATGCAGTTTTCTGTTGCCTCCAGAAGTGCAACTTTTAAATAATCCCATTTCTCTTGAACGCCATTTAAATTGCTCCAGTGTGATAATGACTCCTTTACACACATTCTAATTTTAGAAAAGTCTGTTTTTCTAAAACTTTTGTTTTTGTGTGGTGTGAGTCAGTCACTGTTCTTATATTAAACCACACTGACTGATGATCACCTCTTTCTATTAGAACGTATACTACTACATACTACTACGTGTACTACTACATACTAACAACTTTAAGTCCCACTCAGTGGTGGAAGGCATGGAAAAGCCTAACGTTCTGAAAGAATTAAAGTATTATAGTATGATCATAGATTGCAAGCTCATTGGAGCATGGCTTTCTCACCTCTAAATATCCTCTTTCTATAATTGTAAAGCACTGCAAAATATGTTGGCCCTAATAAAACTATGTGGTGCTAAAACAGCAACAACAGATAAACCATGCTCAAACATTTCTGGAATAGCCTCATTCATGACATCAATCACGCAAGTTTCTTACAACATTTTACAATCTCTCCAAATCTCACCGTTGGAGTAGCAACATTAGTCACATCAGTTGGTCTTTTTACCTTACTCCTTGCTAATCTTAACTTGTCTTTCCTCAGTTTTCAATATTAAGCTAGCCCTGACACTACTGTAAAAAGTGCTATTTGTCATGGATCTGTAATTTTTAGCATCCTCCATAGACCTCTGTGTTGTACTATTGTACATCTGTGAGGGTACAGCACTGATGTGGCTCCTGGCAACTGAAGTGTCAGGAGCCAAAGAGGAGCTTTATTGTGAAGATGGCAGCAACTGTGAGGAACTCCCACTTGACCAGCGGCCACCAGATGCCTGCCAGTTCTATCCCAATATTTTTGTTTTGTTCTGCAACTCCTTATTGTGTGGATCCAGTGGTACTATAATCTTGTACATTTAGCCTGTAATGAAGCACCTATACTATGCCAGTTAATTTACTATTGCTTAGCCTAGTTTGTTCTTCCAGGCATATATTTTGTATTCTTTCTAGAGCACCTCTTTATACCAGTCAATCTACTATTGCCTAGCCTGTTATTATACAAAAGTGGCATGTTTGCGCATACAGTGACCTTGTATGAATATTAATGTTGTGTACTCCCTGTATGCATGTTGTCTCACTATGACACATCCTGTCAATGTCATGGATGTACTGTTGTATTTCATGTTCAATCTATGCCACAATAAAACAAAGATTGACCAAAAAAAAGATACCTTAAATAAATAGCCAAGATCAGATGCTGTATGTCTCATAATAGGTCAGTATCTCCCATTGCCATGGTCCCACTGATTCTTAGTTATTATCAGTTATGCCCAATATAATTTCAAAGATTATTTACTTGAGTATACTTCTCTATTTAGATTTATTTTTATATTTTTTATATTTTTGCAGTGCATAAAGATATCACAAACGTGCTTGAGGAGCCCCAACAGCAGTCCTCATGCCAAGTACCACGCATAACATTGGGGTATTGAGAAAACATGCAAATTTTTTAAATAATAACTATTTTAACCCTTTCAGGACGGAGTCAATAGTGCACGTTCTGATCAAAACGAAACATAAACAAAAACTGGAATTTGTGCTATATGTCTGTTCAACCGTAATTCACCGCTGTACCCACACTTATTATATATCATTTTGTTCAGGTGAAACAGGGCTTTAATTTATCAATAACTATTCATATATGGAACATAATTTATTATGAATAAAATTTAAAAAAATGTGAGAAAATAAGATATTTTTTTAAATTTGTATTTCTGTCTGACATTTTAGCTGTGAATGTCATAATACTGTTTTACTGCAAAAAAATGCACATATTTGTAATCAGCGATGTCTCACGAGTACAACAGTACCCCCCATTAACAGGTTTTATGGTGTTTTCGAAAGTTTTTAAATTGAAATTTGTCAGATTAGTAATGTTACCTTTGAGACGGTGTGGTAGCCCAGGAATGAGAATTACCCCCATAATGGCATACCATTTGAAAAAGTAGACAACCCAAGGTATTGAAAGTGGGGTATGTTTAATCTTTTTTAGTAGCCACAAACACTGGCCAAAGTTAGCGTTCATATTTGGTTTTGTGTGAAAAAAGCAAAAAACAAATGTTTGGCCAGTGTATGTGACTAAGTGGCTACTAAGAAAGACTGGACATACCCCACTTGCAATACCTTGGGTTGTCTACTTTTGCAAATGGTATGCCATCATGGGGGTAATTCTCATTCCTGGGCTACCATACGCTCTCAAAGGCAACATTCAATGTCAAAAAAATTAAATTCAAGCCTTATATGTGACTCTCTAACTTTCCAAAACACCATAAAACCTGTACATGGTGGGTACTGTTATTCTCGGGAGACTTCACTAAACACAAATATTAGTGTTTTAAAACAGTAAAACATATTACAACAATAATATAGTCCATAAAAGTGCCATTTTTTTCATAGAAAATTCAAAAAACTTCACTTTTACTTAAATTATCCTCATGGTAATACAATTTACCAGTTTGGAACACTGATATTTGAGTTCAGCGAAGTCTCCCGAGTAAAACAGTACCCCCTATGTACAGGTTTTATGGTGTTTTGGAGAGTTACAGTGTCAAATATAGTGCTTGCAAATTAAATTCTCTGCACTTTCTCCCTGTGTTGTCAGGCATGTCAATCAAATTTTAATTAATAAAATCACATAATTATGTTAAAAGATTACTTAAATATACACGTAGAATTTTAATATATATGCATTTATAGGTATTTAAATTCTACGTGTATACTAATGTAATCTTTTATGTAATTATATGTATTTATCTATATATATATATATTTGCGGTTATTTGTATTTTCTATATTCTAAGTGTATTTTGTTACCAATATATATATATATTAATAACAAAATACAGTTAGAATGAAATTACATATGAATATATAATTTATATTAAATTTTATTTCAATATTGTATTATTTTATTTATTATTGTAATTATACGTATATGTATATTTATATATATATATATATATATAATATGTGTATATATCTATTATATATATAATATATATACATATTATATATATGTAACGTCATTCTAAGTGTATTTTAATACTAATATATGTACTTATATTAATATTAAAATACACTTTGTATGACGTTACATATATATAATATGTATATATATTATATATATAATAGATATACATATATTATATATATAAATACATTTCTATTTTAATTTTACACGTTTAATTCTTTTTATTTTACAGCTCAGACAGTCCCCCTGCTGGCAGATCAACAGCCAGCTATAGGGGGCCATGTGATCGCTCTTTGAGAGCGATCACATGGCCCCCGGTGGCCTCATTTGCCGGGGAGGGCTGCCTGTGCTGTAGGGCAGCCCTCCAGAAGAGGATCGCGGCGGAGGTAAGTAAATCTCACCTCCAGGGATAGAAAGCCGTTACGGTGTTCTATGCCGCCGCAACAGCTTTAAAGCCCTTTTAATGCGGAATGGCATAGAATGCCGTAACGGCGTTAAGGGGTTAAGCATATGAAGTGTTGACATACGCAATGTAAATACATAAATAATTACAGCTGTAGGAAACTAGCAAAATTAGCCGTGTTTTAGAGTATTGTGTTCGCTTAAACATAAGATTTACAGGCTTGTAAAACCTCTGGTACCACCTCACACCTGATGGTTGCATTGTGTACATAGTTACATAGTTATATAGCTGAAAAGAGACTTGCATCCAACAAGTTCAGCCTTCCTCACATATGTTTTTGCTGTTGATCCAAACAGGTGTAGGAGGCACTGTCTCCCCAAGAGGGGTGCAATGGTAGGTGCTTCGTGTTTGGATGTGTCTGTCAAATCTGCTACATTGTAGTGTCAGTTGTGTGCCTTAGGTGTGTGCTTGGTGTAGGCTGTGTCATAGCAGCTGACTTTGAGCTTATATGTAGGCAAGCTATTCGTATCAATCATAAGCATACAACATAAGAAGCTAAATGTGTTATAGCCATTGGACATGTAAAATAAACAAATCAAAAATAACGGTGCTTGCTGTGAAGTAAGCCTTGAGGAAGAATGTATATGCCAGTTGGCATGCTGTAGTAGATAGAGTAAAATCGCCTATGGGCTATATCACAAGTTATCTCAGTGCTTGGGGTGTGAAGTCCCAGATCAGCCTATTCCCCAGCTTGGTGGCAGGCTTAGGAGATAGTGTAACCTCCTTAGGAGGCAGAGTCTGAGTAATTCCTACCAATAGCCCCAGGCCGTCGTGAAGACCTGCATCCTTGGGCCACGAACTTGGCTGCTCAGATGTGAGTTCTTCCCTTGCAGGGGATGGCGTTGGATCCCGGTGGACTTTGCCACCTGCGGCGTTGGATCCTCCGCGTCTGTGGCTGATGCATTGGGAGTACCTCCCTATTGGTCTTCAGCCCGGGTAGGCCCATTGTGGAAGGCTGACATACTGCTGTGGAAGGAGCTCCCAGAAGGGAAGGGGGGCGCTCGTCTCCCGCCTCTCTTCCCTCCGCGTTCTTTTTCCAGCTGGAACCTGTGGCGCCGCGAGGTGGGCAGATAACTTGGCCCAGAAGTGGTCAAACGCTGTGATCTGGGCTCACTGGTGCTCTGCGTTGTCTCGGCAGGAAGCTGTGCACGTGGCTGTAGAGTGTCCGCTATCTTGAGGCTAACCGCCCTATTTTTGACTTGTGGTAGTGCAGATATTGGGATGCAGATGTAGGCAGAGGTGGTCATCTGAGGGGACTGGGATAACCCCCACCGGTACAGAGGGGGATGGCAAAGTGTCGTTCGGAGAGCGGCCGTCTCACCCCAGCTCAAGCTCCGGTAAGTCTCTGGCCCCAATTGGTTCACTGCTATGCCCTATAGGGTCATGAAAGGTATCTCTGGATGCACCTTCAGCAGCTTAAGAGGTAAGTCACAGATTTGGCTTAGTGTCAGCTTGTGGCCCACAGATAACCACGGATTTTGGACACAGATGCGGGAGCTCAGACGGAACACGACTGTTCCGAGCAGCAGGCAAGTTCCGTCCCCTCTATTTAGATTTTTTTTATATAACAATCTTCAGCCTGTTATCTGAGACATCCCACAGATGCAATCTATTCATGCCATATTCTACAGAGCCACACTTTCTGTTACTCTATTGCTTAGTAACAACAAGAACAGATCATATTATAGGTGCCCATGTACCTTAAACAATTTAACAAATTTAAAAAGAAAACTTTATAGTGTGGCCAAAACAAAGGTAAAGAGTATGGACAAGCCTGGGGCAGAAAATGGCTTGAACTTAGTGTTAATTCAGCTGTAGGCAATGGTCTCTATGAAAATATATTTGAGAATAATTTGCACTGACAGTATGCTGAAAAATTCCTGACAGGAACATTTTTTTATCATTGTCATCAAATCTGCCACCAAACTACTTTTAGCTATTTGACTGAACAAAAAATAACTTTCCAATTTGACTGTATTTTACTGATATAAAAGATTTATATAAGGGCCTCACTGTATTTGCTAGTGGTTGGCAAATATGTTACATCATCCAAAAACCCCATGATGTTGTTCATGGTGTAAACTTGAAGGTTAGAGAAAATGTGGCCTCCTGCGCATTCATGTGCATATGACAATAAACCTTTATCTCTATAAAGACTTTTTTTTTTTTTAAATCCACCGTCTCTTGATTTTAAGCCCTATTCCATCTTACATCTTCCATATGCTGAAATATTAGAATACACATTTTGAGGTTCCATTTTGGAAAGTCACAAAAATGTCTTCTCAACGATGTATCAGGTTTCAGAAACCTAACATCAATGAGGACAACTGCATCTACAAAGAGAGTTCAATGGTGTATGTATCTGGTTGAAGGCCACATAATAATGCCAAGTGCTTTTCACAACAAATGTTCTGTTATATTGGCAATTAAATTGACAAGTGTTGTCGCATTAGAAGTATTAAAATTAAATAGTGGCCCTAATACTCCAATTGCGCTTAAAAAATGGGAAAGAGATATGGATAAAGAGATTCACTATGCCCAATGGTGCTATGCGTTCTCTAAAGTTAAAAAGTACATCCACTGCTTAAATATATTAGAGACCTTTGTAAAAGTATTTTATAGATGGTACATGGTCCCTAGAAGACTTAACAAGATTTCACAAAGTAACCCCTCAAATTGCTAGAGATGTTTCCATATTGAAGGCTCAATGTTTCACATATGGTTGAATTGCCCCAGAATCAAACCATTTTGGGTTGTAACTTTTGACTTAATAAATAATCTGGGAGATTTGTCATTGGAACTTAAACCCGAAATAGCGTTATTTCATCTTTTCGGGAATAAGTACAGTATAAAAGCCGAGATCCTGATAATTCACAGCCTTATGGCTTCTAATATCTTAATTCCAAAGAGCCGGAAACAAACCAGCATTCCAACAAAGAACCAACTTAAAACACAATTAATAAAACAACTCGAGATGGAATCAGGAGTGATATTTAATAACTCTGATGCCTCCCGTAAATTTCTCGATTTTTATCGGACCTTGATCCAAGAGATTAAAGTGTTTTGAGAGATCAAGATTTATATGTTAATGATATTGGACAAAACTTAGGTAGAAGGGTTACATGTGATGAGGGGCCCATTTTAGCTTATGGCTAAGGAGGTGTTCCAAAAGCTAGCTAAAATAGAAGTATGGTCTAAGATATACTGTTTGGTCCTTTCAACATAAGAACTTAATGCATGGGTATTGTGAGCGTCATTATTATTCTTCTGTATTTTCTTTTGTTTTTTGTTGTTTTTGATCCTGCCCATTGTTTACTGTTTAACATAAACTGATGATAGAATTTAACCACGTTAGTACTTTTACCATAACAATAATAGAAGACCGAAACCGGGGAAGAATTAATGTGTTGTTGACTGATTGTTTTCCGATGAAGATATAGCTTTATGTTGATCTTGTGCATTCGAGGATGTCACATGAATTTCATGCAAATGTAAAGATTTTTATAAATTCTAGTGGAATGGGTAGGATCAATATTTAAGGTCAACTTTGTCACAGAATGTATTGAACGGATTTTGTATGTATTGTATGTATTGGGCTATTTTTAAAGCCATTTTTTCATGTATTCAATATTTTTAAAAAAATCTAAAAAAAAAATAAGAAAAAAAAAAATTGACAAGTGTTGCAGTCAATAATGCTTATTGGTGCATGAGTGCAGTTTAAGATTCTGCCTAATTAACTAATCTCACTAGCATCCTCGGAAGAACATGAGTGTACATCATGTTACACACAATACGGACTCAATATATTAACATTTCAATCTGTATCCGCCATCTTATTGTAAATGCAGCCTCTGAACCAGTGTATATTTTATTCAGTGGGGATCAAGTTACACCAACATTAATATTAATTTGATTGATGATGTATTAATAAGAACTTACAACTCCAATATTTGAGACTTTTCATATTAGAATTCTATTATTTCATTGTATATATACTGGAACACATTGTTTACTCTACCACTATTTACTGTTTGTGTAGAGCAGTAAGCAGTAAGTTGTAAATCAGTTGGTTCTGATCATCAAATCACTAGACAAAGACTATGACTATAATGAAATGTCATAAATTGATATAAAGGCAAAAGCTCATGGCAAGCATATACAAAGTCAATAGAGACAAGACAGAAAAAGTAACAAGTGTAGAGGGAATGTAGCACTGTTTCATATTCAATGACCATACGCTGTGTTAATATATATTCTGTAGTACGTCCTCAAAAACATCAAAAGTCAACGTCAACATGGTTTTATTAAAAGTTGGGTTATGTCAACCTGATTTACTTGCTTTCTATATTTAAAAATGAAAACATGAGTAGAAATATAGATTAGGGTAACTAAGTGGATGCAATCAAGGTAGATTTAGATAAAGCACTTGATAGAGTGGCACACAAGATATTAGTGTACAAATAAAAATATATACTACAAGTATCGGACCTGGAGACAACACCTCCTAGAAAGAAGAGCATAGACAGGATATGGCGATTGGGGTTTAATGCAATTTATTTTGTAGGGGGAGAGGTGAATGAGTTCTGTAAAAATGTACTGGGCATATCTAAATACATTTGGTTTTTTTCGCATTTCATCCAATTTCCAGTAAAAGTTTAGCTGAAGTTGTTTATTTTTAGCTGTTAATGTTACAAATAAAATCCATAATTTTACATTGAAGGGTACATCAAGTAGAGTAAACCAGCTCCATTCACTCCTGTACCTTTTTTATAAGCTAAATTTCCAATGTTAAGCAGGGATGAACAATACATCTTTATACCTAATTATTTGCTTAGCACTCAGGCAGCACCTCCTCTCACTTTGCATTCAGTGTGAAAAATCTGATAAAATTAAATAAAATGGAGAGTGATTTATGCTGCTGTTAAAACTAGCATTTCCATCACAACCTCCTCGTTAATATTCACTGTTATTAAAGCATCAATTATCTGCAGAGGCGTGAGACACAAGGAGAAATAGGCTGCTATCTTTGATAAGGACAGTCTTTCTGCTCATCAAACGCTTTCACAGATGCAGCAAGCAAGCGTCTTTCAAAATGCCAAGCCCGGGTAAGGGTCACACACAGGGGTTAATTAAGAGTGTGCCACAAAGTAATTTTAAATTAATGCACTGTGAGATATTGTCTTAACCCATTGCTTTACAAAAATATTTGTGACATCTCAGGCAGCTAAAAGGACACGAGTGTCATGTTTGCATGTGATTAGATAGATTAGTAGGTATTTCAAAAATTTAATTTGTCCGTGTTATGGGTCAAACCACATAGAATATCCATACTAGCTGCCCCATACCCAACATCTTTTGATATGTAGCCTGAGAAACAGTAAAGAATTCTGCAACCATTTACAAGCAATATGGAGGCTCACCTAGCTGGGGTCAGTTTCATATATCGCCCAATATTTCATATTGAAAAAGAGTGACCCGGGGGCGTGGCCGGACGTCGAACGGAGATGGCAGCACATTGAAAGAGCTCTGCAGTTTTGGGCTCCTAAAAGCGGCTAATACACACATTTTGGCGTATTCCCGGACACCAGACACAGCAGCACGATGTCTCAACACCGCACAAAAAAGCTGCAGAAACCAAGGACAAAGCGGCTTTCTTCGCGGCCAGAACGCCGCAACACAAACAGACCAATACTCAAATCCAAGATGGCGCCGAGTCTGATCCTGATGCAGACCACATGGGCGCACAAGAATACAGAACGAACGCCCCGCTAACTACACATTTACTGCAGAAAATGCTAGATGCAGCAGTCTCAAAAATGCAAGTAACATTCACAACTGCACTTGCTGACATTAAAAAAGATATCACTGACCTAGACGCAAGGACATCCCAACTAGAGGGAAAGATGGATGATATCGACACAGCCCACACGACAATTGACAACCGACTGGGGGAAGTAGAAAAGAGACTATCCCTACATGAGACCAAGCTTACAGATGTGGAGGACAGATCCTGCCGAAACAACATCAGACTTTCGGGGAGTGCCAGATGAGGTGGGGGCGCAAGACTTAATGGCCTTCACGGTGGAATTCTTCCGACATATCTTGCCAGACATACCAACAGATATGCTTTTACTAGATCGAATACACCGAATCCCCAGACCACAACACCTACCGACTACCACGCCAAGGGACGTGCTCATGAAACTCCACTACTTTCACGTAAAAGACCAGATACTTTGCGCCCACAGAGCAAAAAAAGACTTACCTGACAAGTACAAAGACATCCTCCTATTCACAGACCTCTCAGCGGACACGCTTAGACGCAGAACATCCTTCAAAACAGTGGCTGAGGCACTAAGACACCACAACATCCCCTACAGATGGGGCTACCCGGCGAAACTCCTCATCACTAAAGGAGGAAAACTCACCACAGCATCATCTCCAGCGGAAGGTCTAGAACTCCTGCACAAATGGGGCATAGCCCAGAATCTACAACACGCAAGCTCAAGCACGGCACCAGGGGCTGACTGGCGCCCACAAAGGCAAAGACGAGCGATGCAAAGAGAGGAAGAGAACTAGCAAGTGTTAATCTGTTTTACTATATTGTATTATGTTAATAAGTTAACTTAAATGTTGATAGCATCTCATACAGGGGTTTAAATTCTACCATATCCTGGACAATAATTGCACTACACCACCCCAACGCAGACGAAAATAACTCCAGTCCCTTTCCTATCCACAGTTAAAGCACTATACAGCACACCCACGGCAACAGTACTGAACTCTGGGTTCTGCTCACAAGTTTTCCCCATAACGAATGGGACCTGACAAGGTTGCCCGCTATCCCCCCTCCTCTACGTGCTAGCCTTGGAACCCCTGGCTATAGCGATCCGCAATAACGATAATATCCATGGGGTGCCGACTGGCAATAAAGAATATAAACTCAGCTTATTTGCCGATGACATCCTCCTTACGCTCACACAACCACTCATAACACTCCCATCCCTACACACAGAACTACATGCATACAGCCAACAGTCATACTACAAGCTCAATGTCACCAAGACGCAGGCAATGTGCCTCAACATTCCAAAACCCACAGAGGACATACTCAAAGCAAGTCACCACTTCGATTGGAGAGAAGACTTCCTAGTGTACCTAAGCATCAAAATAACACGCAAAGAAAAATAACTCTTCCCCGCTAACTACTCGAAACTGATGAAAGAAATTGACACTCAATTACAAACATGGAGAAGCCTGTTCCTGTCCTGGGTGGGGAGAATAGCGGCGCTGAAGATGACAATCCTACCTAAAATCCTCTACCTCTTCCGATCTCTGCAAACTAAAATCCCGCAAAGCTACATAACAAAGCTACAAGCAACCCTTCTACGCTTCAGCTGGGGAGGCAAACATCCAAGACTCCCCAAATCGCTACTAATGAGAAACGTGAAATTTGGAGGATTGGGCCTTCCCAACATTAAAGCGTACTACCACTCCTCCATCCTCACAAATGTAATTTATGCCCACTCGATCAGCTACACTCCCCAATAAGTAACAATAGAGAGCAACCACTGTGGGAATCAAGACCTTCCAACAATGCTCTGGATACCTCAACACCTAAGGCAAACACCCACAACCATGCTAGCCACCTCCAAACACCTACTTAAGATTTGGGATGCCTGCAGGGACAAAATGTGCTCGGCGCACCCGTGGACCTTGGCAACCCCAATCCAAATCCTGCATCAATGCAACGGAACATTCCCATACCAGAAATGGAGAAAAGCATGAGTTACTCATATCTACCATCTGTGTACAAAGGAAGGATTAAAAACCTTCCCAGACCTTCGAAAAGAATTTCAACTACCTTCAAGCTTTACATTCGCATACCTACAAATCAAAGCGCTCCTAAACGACAACAAGATCACGAACATCAAAAACTCACTGCAAACCTCTATTACGAACTTTGAAGCACAGTGCTTGTCACTGAATCCCCCCAAAAAAGCAGTCTCTATTTGCTACAATAACCTCACTAATCGGGATGTAAACGCCACATAGAAGTTCATGCAAGACTGGCAGAACGACCTTCAAATCACCATCACTCCGTCCGAATGGGAAAAGATATTCACCTTTCATGTAGGATTAACATCAAGCGCCGCACATCTTGAAGCGTCTCGGAAACTTCTATACAGGTGGTACATGGTCCCAACTCGACTTCACACCATATTCCCAAATTCATCAGATCTGTGCTGGCGCTGCCACGCCACTAGATGCACCATGCTGCATATGTGGTGGACATGTGAGAAAGTGAATTACCTGTGGAAAGACACAGCCACACTAATCAAAAGAGTCACGAACCTCCAACTACCTCACGACCCCAAAAGATCCTACTCCGCTCAATACCGGAAAACACCCCGAAACCGATCCAGAAAATTATATACCTCATACTAAGCACAGTGTCCATATTAATAGCCAGGAACTGGAAAACAACTGAACTGCCCTCGCCCCAAGAAATAGAAAATGTAATGACCTCAACGGTAGAACATGAACTAATAATGTGGAACCAGGCGAAAATTGGGAAACTCAGCCCCCACATCGCCACGATGTGGAGGGACTACCTCCAACGAACCAACACAGAACCGACCTGAGCCCTAACGCCCAAAAAGTGACAAGTTCTCCTGAACCAGGCACACTCTCTGCCCGAGAACACAACCACCCCACACCCTCATCCCAACCATTCAGCAAGACACCACACAACGCCTCAGACACAACGCCGTTAAGGTGCTAGACACCATAGGAAGTCCTCCGCCCAGTATTAATACCGTTACCCTCCACCCCAACCCACACACCCAGTTACTCTCCCTCACTTGGGAGGTATGGATTTAGTAAATACGTGTCAGCATATATAACTGTCAATCTATATATTTGTTAGTATTTCCAGCTTGCACAATGCACTAGCTTATTTAACCCCTTAAGGACCAAACTTCTGGAATAAAAGGGAATCATGACGTGTCACACACGTCATGTGTCCTTAAGGGGTTAAACAGTACTATTTTGTTATGTATGACAAGAAACACTTTGAGATGGACTTTGGCATCAAAGTCGACTGTACACACCACAAGAAAATTGGAAAATATGGTGATTATTCAGTTTGAATTAAAACAACTATTACTCAAAATGAAGGACAATGCTAGGGCCCAAACTCTTCACCCTTTTAAGGACAAACTACTATGCAAAACTGATCTGTTTACCTTCACTGGAATCGCTACGCTTACTATGTTTACTGTAGGAACGTCTGTCCTTGGTGATCACCACAACTATCCTGCCACGGACTTATAGTTCTATCTAGGTCTTACCATACCCCGAGTACTCAGGGTTAAAATGTGACTTAGACCATACATAGGAGTCTCACTTTTGGGTGCCATCGAAAAATAGGTGGTGGAGGGAGTGGAAGGGATAGGGGAACAAACTTTAGCAATTAAGTATTTAATAAATGTAAATTCTTGCAGCACTTATGAATGTTTTGTTCATTTCCCATGATGATAGGCAGAGTTCTCTGGTGGGCCTATTCTATGTTTAATTACTTGGTAGGTAAAATGGTTATGACAGCAATAGCACAAATATAAGGCATTGGATGCCAAAACAGTTGTGTTCTCAATGCTAGGGTTTATCCTGGCTAGGAAAGGCCATTAGGCTGACTTTCCGGTGCTTTCTTAATCCATCTGGTGTGAACCCATGTTGGAGTTACATCTGTCAGGACTACAGTTCTGGTCACAGCTACCATCGTGCTTGGAGGTTTATTTGTTTATTTGCAGAGGGCATCCAAACCTTGGGATAGTGTCTTTACACAGCACCTGTGCCACAGTTTTTTCCTCCAGGGGAATTCTTCGGTCACTTACTAAATTGGTCAACAATGGCACAAAAGATACTGATACCCACCTTTAGCCTTAGGTATGTATGTAAAATCGATCTGCAGATGTTGCATGGGCTTATATGGTGGAGGTGAATGATCATGCTTACCATAGTTTGTTCCTCCTGGGTTTTTCATGGTACATGTGAGGCACATACCTGTTTTATGACTCTAAATAGCAAAACATCCAAATTATTCCCCCTATGCTCATGAGGATTGCAAGTCATGGATTTCAGTTCCGAAAATTGATGCAGCAGTCATTCACATGGCGAAAAGAACAACTCTTCCCATAGACTCCATGGCATATTTGATTTGAGAGAGCCAATGGAAAAGCACTTGGATGCCAATCTTATAAAAGCCTATCTGGCTCTGGATTCGGCCTTGCATCCAGAGCTCTAGAAGTCTGGATCGAGAATCTGGAGGAAGACATTACTAGAGGAATCCATAGAGAACACCTGATGGAAGGCCTCAAAGATTTGAAGTTAGCTACTGAATTTTGCTCAGAAGCTTCCCTGGATGTTACCAAGATGGTAGCAAAAGCCATGGCTCTTTCTGTGGCCTCAAGAAGAGCGTTATGGATACACTCTTGGGGAGCAGATTGTGCTTCAAAAGCCTCTCTATGTGTGCTCCCTTTTCAAGGTGACTTACTTTTTGAGAAAGTACTGGAGGATGCAATTCACAAAGCAGTTGATGGGGAAAAAGGCTTTTCTCCCTCAAGAAAAAAGATTTGGTGCATCTTCCTGGAAAGACAAGCAATTCAGAGACCGATCCTTTCAGGACAGTAGAGCATATAGGCTTGGAAGGGAATATTCCAGGAATGCTAACTGGAGAAGTTATCAATTGACATCATCTAAACCAGTTAGGGGAAGAGGATCTAGGCCTACGAATAAGATCTTCTGAACGTTTGCACGTCTAGCCAGGTGTTATAGGAGGCAGACGTCACCTCTTCTATCCGGTTTGGATCGAAAACATTCAAGATTCCTGGGTTCTATCAATTCTAAGGGAAGGTTACAAGATCGACTATTTCCCAACAAAGAGGGTCCTCATTCGTTCACGGGTAGCCAAAGGGAAAAAATAAATTGATATGAGGATCTGTATTTCACAGCTACTGGTGAATCAGGTGATAGAAGAAGTACCTTGTGAAGAAAGTTTCAGTGGCTATTACTCTACCATATTTCTGGCCCCAAAGCCTCAATGGAAACGGAGGCTAATATTGTATCTGAAAACCTTGAATACAAAGTTGAAACAAGAACATTCAAGATGGAGTCTATCGCTACTATCCTTCCAAATATAAAGACTGGAGACTGGATGACGTCTATCGATCTAAAAGACGCCTATTATCAGATCCCTATTCACTTCAGTCATCGCAGGTTCCTGAGATGTTTGGATCTCAGGAAAAATGACCAGTTTAAGGGACTTCCCTTTGGCATAAGTTTAGCTTAGAGGACATTCTCAAAGATTCTCATTTCCCTCGTGGCTTTTATAAGGACAAAGAACATCAAGATATATCACTAGCTGGACGACTTTCTGATCATAGGCTCAACCAAATAGTGAGCCTCCATACAGAAACTATCAATTGTCTTCAAGAGCATGGTTTGTTAATAAATCCAGAAAAGAGTTAGTTCGTTCCAACACAGAGAATGATTTTCTTGGGAGCAAATATAAACTCAGTAAAAGGAAATGTAACTGTCTACAGAAAGAATGGAAAGAATTATGAGAAAAATCAGGAGTCTACATCAGAAGCATTACATATCTGCAAGGGAGTTCCTGAGCCTATTGGGATCTCTTACTTGGACGATAGGCCTAGTGAAGTGGGCCCAGTGGAGGATACGCCCTATTCAAATGCAGTTTCTTCACCAGTTCAAGGCAAAAATGGGCAACTGGGATCAGATAATTCATCATCTTCCGTGCATCTCAGACGATCTGATTTGGTGGACCATAGAGAAGAACCTGTTCTCTATGGTTTTCTTAGAAGAACCAACTTGGATAACTAACTACAGATGCCAGCCTTTGGGGTCTAGGTTGGGTTGCGCATGTAAACAACATATGGATTCAGGGTACATGGTCTACGAAGGAGAAAAAGCTTTATTCAAATCTGAGAGAACTAAGAGCAGTTTTCAAGGCTCTGCTGGGGTTTCGCCATCACCTGAGAAATGCTTGGGTCAGAATCCAGACATTCAACAGGGCTGTTGCCTCGTATATAAATCACCAGGTCGGTAGCCGAAGCAAGTCCCTTCTAAAAGAGTGGAGTCCTATAATGAATTTGCACAATACAATTCACTAGGCCTAAAGCAATATACCTTTCGGGCCAGACAATGTGTTGGCAGACTACCTCAGCAGAACAATGGTTCAACAAGGAGAATGGAAGTTAAATCAAGAAGTTAAATCAAGAAATTTTTCAGTCAATTTCTCAGCGGTGGGATAGACCTCAGATGGCTTCTTACAAGAATGCTCAGGTTCCCAAGTTTTACTCTCTCCATGTGGATCATCTAGCAGCAGGACAAGATGCCTTGTCCCTCCCATGAAAGTTCGATCTGGGGTACGGATTCCCTCCCCTACCGATGATTCACAGACTACTGAGAAAGATCTGGGGACAAGGTCAGAAAGTGATTACGATCATCCCTATTTGGGTGAGGAGGCCTTGGTTTCCTCTCCTCAACAGGATGAGCATGGAACATCCTTGGCCACTGCCTCAGATATACTCTCCTAGAATCTAGAAAAGGCTCAACATCAGCTTGCTACCATAGGATATGGGAAATCTTTCATTCCTGGTCTAAAGATAATGCTGTGGATTTCCTTCATCCTAACAGCACTAACATTTAAAATTTCCTTCATGCAGGTCTGGATAAAGGGCTGAGCCCAAGTACTCTAAAGGTTTAAATCATCAGCATTGTCCACCCTATGCAACGTTTCGTGGACATCAGATTGGATGTCAGACAATGCCCGATCAAGTACCTAGAAGTCTCAACAATTTCAGAAGTTCCAACACCGGTTTGTTCTTCCAATAGGGGTCAGAAGAAGAGAAACAGCCTCTGCTTCTACTATGAGGCGTTGGATTTCGAACATAATAATCAAGGCTTAAAAAAAAAAAAAAAAAAACACCTTACTCCTCAGAGTAGAATTAAGACTCACTCCACAAGGGCTTTGGCAACCTCTTGGGCTAACTGGGTAGGTTTCATCGGAGGACATCTGTAAGGCAGCTACCTGGTCTTCCCCTATGACATTCATAAAGTACTATAAAATTTATTGCAGCATCGTCAAGTGTTTGAAGTAATTTTTTTCCCCAATCCCTATAGTTGAGCTCTGGTATTACTCATAAGTGATTCTGCCATGATTAGCCAGAAATACAGAAAATGTTATCATGCTTTTTTTGCTCAGGTATTTATTAATTCTGTGTGGATTAAAAAGATTTTGATTTGGACACAAATCTGTTAATGGACAAACCAAACTTTTGTACATCTCTAGTAATCAACACTCCATTCCCTATGGTTATATGTGGAAAAAGACCATGGTCCACCATCTGACCCTGGGGACTATGAGATATGGGAAGTCATCGCCTCTATATCAATCTATCTTACTGGATGTTTACTGCATCACTCTGAACTTAAATGGTCACTTCCAGATGATTGCAGTAAGACTTGTTGCGTCATTTCTTCATACACCCCAGTAAACACTAATTCAGCAATTATTGGAATGTAAAACGCAGCAGATGCTGAACTTCCACGATGCCGTGTCTCTGCTGTTCCGTGATGCCTCTGGTGCACATGCATGCTCATGCTTCTAACAAAAATTCTATATACATCCATGTGCTCTATGAATTTTTTCCAGCTGTGCCCAATGCATACACCACGCGTACAGAACTGAGAGTATAAACTAATTTACATACTTTGCCCAGCAGCACATGAAAGTAAAAATAAATGTAGAAATTTAATTTAGAAAACAAAATTTGCACAACCAATAGTTAACATTTAGTTATCCATTTGGATGTGCTAATTTCAGACAAGTGACAGTGTTGTATGTGAAAGGTCCAGGTGGTTAGCTATTTCTAAGATACTGAAAACACAAATCCAACCAATATTCAAACAATGAGAAGTTTTTCATTTGACATTTAGATTTTATTAAACACCAACTTACTCCAAAATAACGGTGTTGTATTTACAAAAACGCCATAAACTCATCTTATTCCAAAAACCAGACCATCTGTAGAAAACAGAAAAAAAAGAGGTAAAAAAAGTTTTTGTATTTTTACATCTCCATTTAAAAGGCAAAATGCTCTGCAGTAATATCATGTTTCCTTCCAAGAAGTCCTCGAACTGGATCAAACTCCAGGGGCACGGCCTTAAATTTCTTCTTTACTTCTTTTTCAAACAACTGTTAAAAAAAAAAAAAAAAAAAATAAGTTAACAAAAATATACATAACATGAATATATAAGTTTCATGCTTTAAGGAGATTACTAAAGTGTAAAAAAAAAATAATAAAATGTATATATATATATATATATATATATACACACACACACACACACACACACACACACACATATATATATACACACACACACAGTGACAAAACAAGGTGTTCCGCGCACACATAAGAAAAGGACCATTTACCTTAAAACAGTCACTTGGTAAAATTTACCACTTTTTGTAATAACACTATCCATATGTCACACCTCGTGATCCACTGATGGCAAGGTAGATGTCGGAAGAAGGGAGATACTATCACATGGGTAGTGCTAGAGAAAATACATCACAGGTCGTGACACATCGGTCAATACTGGAAGTTCGGGTACAGATGGAAAATGGGAGAAGATGCCAATGGACATATTGTGGAGGGTATTTGGGTTTAATAGGACATCACCATCTTGGGGATGGCGAAACACCATATTTGGGAATAGGAGTGTCGCATTCTAATTGTGTACATGTGTAATTAATGTTATTTAATTATTATGTGTATGCATTATCCATTATACTTGCACCTGAGGAAGACCCAGTTGTGAGTTGAAACTCGTTGTGCTTTTATTTCTATTTTTATCTTTGCTTGTATGTACTAATCGTAATAATAAATAGTTTATATTCACTTTGGACCTGGGAGTTCCTGTTGTTCCTGTGATATAAACAGCTACCAACACATGGAAATCTTATGTGCCTCTTATCCTTGAGACAGCATCATACACTTCTGAGAGTAGCGGATGTGCCTCATAAGTTTAGAGCCAACTTTTGAAAGGCTCTGAAAATTGTGAGTGTGCTGATTTTATATACCAATTCTAACCATTTATACAGGCTACATTATGTATGGTTTTATTTCCGGTCTTATATAGGAATCAGTGTTATTCCAAAAAGTGGTACATTTTACCAAGTGACTGTTTTAAGATAAATGGTCCTTTTCTTATGTGTGCGTTGAACACCTTGTTTTTTTCACATGTATATTGTATTTTAGTGACTGTACATTTGGGTGTGTCTTTATAGCAGCACCAATTCTATACCTTAAGCGCCATCTATTCCTTCTTTTTTTTTATTACTTCTTTATTTTGTTGTGCATAGCATTTTCAAACAATTATGTGCTGCCATTTCAGTGGTGACAGGTTATGATATAGTATGTTTAGAGAAACAATTGCATGGCATAGAGGTAAGAAGCACATTTTCCAATAAGGAATAACAGGAAAATTTAACAGTTAGGTTAGTCACAGTGCGGTTGGTCTAGCATTGTGTGGTGTTCGGCTATGTAGTCTGTGCGATACGTTGCAGTCTACTGTGGGACTAGCTGGATGTGGTGTGGTGTGCATGCTGGGCAGGCGGTGTGTCTGGGTGGTCGTATGCTCTCAGGGGGGCATTGTGGGTGTTTAAGGCTTCCATGCTCGTATCTATCATGCTGTGAGTGTAGTAAGCCATGTGCGTAGGCATTGTGTTCGTGTCTGCTGTAGCTAGACCTTGGGCTATGCTGCTGTTTGGGATGTCTTGCTCTGCCTCTGCATTTAGGTTAGGGACCCCTAACCATGGGGGGGTGGGAGCTATGTGTTTGTGGGGACTACGTGCCCATTCGGGCGTCTTCTGTGTTGTCTAGTCCTTGTGATAGTCGAGGTCGTAGGGCCCCATTTCTGTGTGGGTCACAGAAGGGTCATATAGTAGTGTGGCCTGGATAAGTCCTGGTAGAAGGTGAGCTCCGAGTCCTCAAAGGGCGTTCGGTCTTTAAGCGCCGCCATGATATGGAGCTTGTCCTGGACTGTGACGCATCTAAGGATAACGTCTCGAGCTGCTGGCGATTTCAGGTGTGTGTAGGTCGGGAGCCAGTAGATTCCATCTATGGCAATTTTCTTTGCAGCTGTGTGGGGGAGTATACTGGCCAGTAGGCGCCTAACGGAGTGAGGCAGTTCTTCTGCTGTTATTGCGTTTGGGATTCCCCTAATTTTGATGTGTGTTCGCCTTTGTCGGTCTTCTATGGTTGCCATTTTGAGTGCCATGAGTTTTTGGTGATGTTGTATATTTTGTACCTGTCCATCCATTGTTGTGAGGTGTGTTTTAACCACCACGTCTTATACTGCAGCTGTTACCCGGTCTGTGACCATTTGCACCTCTGTCTTGAGGAGGACCGTGTTAGCTGCTAAAAGCCTGTGTATATCAGCGAGTAGGAGTTTGAGATCTCCCTTGGTGGCTGGTGCAGCGTCGTCAGGGGCTTCAGGCTGCTGTAGCAGCGCTGTCTTCGTGACCAGAGGGGTCTCTGGTCCACCCTGCTCTGTGTGGGGAGTGTGGTCCGACTCCTGCAGGCATGAGTGCAGGACGCAGCTGCACCGGGCGTTGCAGCAGCACGCCTATATCTCTGACGTCTGCCACTGATTTTTGGGATCAGCGCCCCATTGCCGGTAAGTGAGCCGATGTTTCGGTAGGTGAGGGGGATGGTGGATGCTCCTCTCTCTCAGTCTGTGGCCGGAACAGGAGCTCCTCTAGGACCTGGATCGCTGGCGTGAGGTAGGCCCGGTTTTGAGTTTCCGCTTCGGGAGCTTGTGGGGTTGAAAAAACGGCATCTATCGGTGCCTCTTGCCTTGTTGGTCCTGGCTGTGTGGGTGGTAAAGCTGGATGGGTGCCAGTTTTGCGGATTTTGCCCAGATTAGGTTGTTTAGTCAGGAGTTAGTAGAAATGGCGTCTGGTGCCATGTGGTGGCAAGCTCCGCCCCCCTCTTCTCTCTATTTTAATATGTACACATACATACATACATAATAAAAATATATATGACCTGTTAAATTAGGTTACACAGAAACAGTGGATTACTCTACCTCATATGAGGACACCTCCAGGAGCTCAGAGATATCAGTCTCTTGAGTTGACAATGCCCGGATAATCACATTGGCTGCTCTCACTACATCTGGATGGTAGTGTTTCTGAAGAGTCTGTGGGTTAAAAAAAAAAAAACAATTGGCAAAGGAAACTAAAGGAGGTCATGTTAAAACTACTCTCTGGAACTTTTGTGTTTTTTTGTGTGAAGCAAAGTAAATTTTTATACCTACAATCTGAAGACCAATAAATCTTCAAAATTACTTTCAAAACTATCCCTGACCTGCATAAAATTTTCAGAGCTCTACTAGATTGCATTAGAGGCAAGTGTCAGGCTTGTACTAAACATTTGGAAGAAAATGTTTAACGTGCACCTGCCAAAATAAAAAAAAGCAGATGGTGATTTATTTTAGATTAAATTTCCCTATAATCTATGCATTCTGATTAGTGCATACTTCTGTCAAATGTATATATTAAAGCCTGTAACAATCCACTGCATTCAAAGCTTGTTGTGTTTCTTGTGGGATAATCAGAGATAATATTACTATCAATACCCACTTTGTTACTTATTGCATCAACATCACATAACAACCACGGGGATCTTCCAGAAAGCAAGCACTTGAGAAGTTTCTACAGCACAGAAACATAGAAATATAGAAACATAGAATGTGACGGCAGATGAGAACCATTCGGACCATCTAGTCTGCCCAGTTTTCTAAATACTTTCATTAGTCCCTGGCCTTATCTTATAGTTAGGATAGCCTTATGCCTATCCCACGCATGCTTAAACTCCATTACTTTGTTAACCTCTACCACCTCAGCTGGAAGCCTATTCCATGCATCCACTACCCTCTCAGTAAAGTAATACTTCCTGATATTAATTTTAAACCTTTGTCCCTCTAATTTAAGACTATGTCCTCTTGTTGTGGTAGTTTTTCTTCTTTTAAATATAGTCTCCTCCTTTACTGTGTTGATTCCCTTTATGTATTTAAATGTTTCTATCATATCCCCCCGATCTCGTCTTTCCTCCAAGCTATACATGTTAAGATCCTTTAACCTTTCCTGGTAAGTTTTATCCTGCAATCCATGAACCAGTTTAGTAGCCCTTCTTTGAACTCTATCTAAGGTATCAATATCCTTCTGAAGATATGGTCTCCAGTACTGCATACAATACTCCAAGTGAGGTCTGACCAGTGTTCTGTACAATGGCATGAGCACTTCCCTCTTTCTACTGCTAATACCTCTCCCTATACAACCAAGCATTCTGCTAGCATTTCCTGCTGCTCTATTACATTGTCTGCCTACCTTTAAGTCATCAGAAATAATCACCCCTAAATCCCTTTCCTCAGATGTTGAGGTTAGGACTCTATCAAATATTCTGTACTCTGCCCTTGGGTTTTTACGTCCAAGATGCATTATCTTGCACTTAGAGTAACTTCTCTCTCTCAAACCTTCCTCTTGCTCTCTCCTAAACGGCCACACTCCACTCTCACCTCGAGTTCTGCTACTTTCCCACCATGTCTATTTGCTGTCTCCCTCAATACCCTTCATAGTGTGTCCTTATACCCCACTGTCACGGTTCTCACCGCGACATCCAGACTGCCAGACGAGGTCGCCCCAGAAGTGCCCAATAAGGGATTTGAACCTGCGTACTTTTTAGTCCTGGGCCTGCTGTTTCTCCTCTGAGCCACCATACATATAATATGCTTTATTTGTATGGGTCCCGTTTTCACTTTATCAGTTTATAGAGTTGCAAATTCCACATGATGCTGTTTTACACGTCCAATAAAAATGTCCTATCATGAAGTATATTTGACACACGGCCACTTCCACATAGAGGACACATACACACAGTGTTACAGAGAGGAGACTTGCACTCATATACACATTCTCACACACACGCAAATTTATTTTATTTAAGTCCACCCAGCATCCCTACCTTCGGGAGAGCTGGAGTGGATCCGTTCCCTTGGGTCCAGTGTGGGGCTTGTAAAATCTAAATGCTCCTCCAACACTGCTCCCTCACGTGCGGTTTAGTGGTGTTGGAGTGATGTCATAACCCGGCTTCAGGCATCACCGCAGGGAGCAGTGCTAGATGTTAATGAAGATCACCAGCTCTCTCCTGGCCTCTGCACTCAACACAGTATTTGGGCTCAGTAGACACCTGCTGTCTGGGTAAGCAGGTGCTTCTCTGCCTTAGCACACAGCCAGCCGCTTCCTAAAGGGGCGCTAAAGCGGCCCTTCCTTAGGTGCGCTTTCCACTGATTGCGAAACAAGGCCCTGATGCATTCAAAACAAACTATTTTACAACAAAGTGACAACCGTATTCATCCTTCTTTTAGTCACACTATGGCTATGCATTTATGATTTGCTTTTATCTAGATACAACTTTAAAGTCACAGTTTTAAAAAGTCTTATCTTTGCTTTACTTACTAGATATACCTCAATTAGTTTATTTTTTAACTCTTTTATCAATCTTGATGGAACTTGTAAATTTAAGAGAAAGAAACCAAAATACCAGATCTTACCTCCAGCTCCCACAGAGAGCTCTCCAAAGCCTGGCTTTTTGCTGGTTCTTGTTCCTCCATTACATATGGATCAGATGCCAGATCTATCAAAACACACAGATATATATAGCGTTGTAGAAAGAGCTTTGATAGAAATGTAACAATTTCTTTCATGGCAAAGAGTCTAAAAAGAAAGTTCTACTGCTCAGGATATTTAAAGGGAGGGGAAGAGCAAGTGTAAAATGGGCAAAACATTTGATCTCTGCCAGCTACCTCTAGGAGTAACAGAAGTCTAATCAAATTAATACCTGCATATTACAACTTATCACATCTGTAGACAGATTCCCTTCCTTATTATTAATCAAAATGTGTCCAACATTAGACTGCTATGATAGGAAGCCCCCAGTGCTCTCTGAAAATGTGCATTTGGATGCCTTTAAATGAATAATGCAAAGCTTAATCTTCTACAGTATGAGTGGAGAAATGGTGCTCAGAGTGTCTCTCTAACAAAACAAAACCAAAATAAAATATAGTACTGGCATCCAAATCAATGGAAACTCACCTCCTGCAGCAGATGGGCGGTGTATGAGGATCCTACAGGCTGGGTGCCTACGTATCAAGTTACAAATAAATGGAATGATCATCAGAAGAACTTGGGGTGGAGCAGTGAGTGACAGCCTAGAAAGGCGCTTGGCGAAAGCAGCAACAAGGTATACAGGTAAATGTCTAGAAAACAAGATACAAAAAAAAAAAAAAGTTAGGAAATGTAAAACTATGCAGATGACAGAGTGGAATAATTTGTATCAATCGAAGAAGAATCTCACATTCTCAGGACATCAGCAGTCATGTCACTTACGTGGATGACAAGAACAAGTTGGCCAGATGGAAGAAACGAGCATGGTATTTTACGTGAAACACAGAGGGATCCAGCAGAGAGTAAAGCTTCTTGTAAAAATCGGGGTATTCTCTAAAAAGCGAAAACAGGCATGAATAACACACGATGCTGAGTATTTCTGATGACTAAGGGCTTTCTTGTCACAGAGTATTAACCATGACAGATAAAACAGATTTAGCAGAGGCTTTCATACTGTTTTACTACTTACAGGTTATGCTGATGAATCAGGACAAACAGCCCATTCAATGCAAGAAGACTGATGGGTCCACCTATGAGAGAATTTTTTTTTTTAAATAAAAAGTAGATTTAGCGGTTTGAAACAGGTCTTACTGTCTGTTGTACAACTATTGTGCCAGATGACAAATTAAGTAGCCTCAGGTGACTGCCATGGGCACAGGGTGTAGACAGGGGCCCAGTGGCATTACCCACACTTAACTTTTTGTTCATTTTACTTATGGCTAGGTCCCCTGCAGGGCACACTGACACATGGACACCAATATTAGACTATGGCTTACCAACATCGTAGGCAGCTGTTAGAAAGTCTATCAACAGAGTGGGCTTCATCATATGTGGCAAAATGGACTCGTGCAAGATCAGAAGCACCTTTTTATAAAGACCGATTGGAAGCTAAGGAGAAAGATAAGAACAATAAAATAAATATTTGCTGTAATTTTCCACATTAGAAGGCTTATTAGCTACAGAATGTGCAATGTCAGGAATTAAACATGAATTCCAAATACAAAAAGGACAAATTAGGCATCCAGACCACTTACATTGTAGGATTAAGACTGCCTCTAGTGGCTCTAGAGGCACTACCCGGTTTGAAACAATGCAGACATTCTCATGCAAAGCATCCAGCGTTTAGAAAATCCCTTTAAGAAATTACAGAGTTAAAGCTTTCCTATTGGGAAGGCCTAATGCATTTTGCCGCGCATACACGTTAAGTCCCCCCACCCCACAATCTCTTACATTGGAGGAGGCGAAGACAGAGACCAGCAGCAAGGGACTTCGGCACTGCCGTCAGGTAAGTGTCTAAAGGCTTTTAAACCCTTTTTGGAAGCAGAGACACCAAAATTGACCCTTTAAATAGATACTGTAGTGCCCCGGAATACAAAACTTTATTCCTGGCACTATCGGACCTCCTGCCACCACCTTCCTTGGTAAATAAAGGATTAAAACCCTTTATTTACTTACCTTTTCCTAGCGCCTATGTCACTCGGCACTGGGTCGACTCTCCCCCCCCCCCCCCTCCTTTGTCCCGTGACAAGCATCCGCGGCAAATCCCTAGATCAATGCTTTCCTATTGGGAAAAATCTGGCGCTGGAGGTCCTCATGTAGAGCCAAAGATCCATTTCAATTCAGAAAGCCCTCTTATGGCTGTCTGGTAGACAGCCACGGAGGGCAGACTTAGAGCTGCAATGTAAACATTGCAGTTTCTATGGAACTGCAATATTTTACATTGCAGCACTAAGTGCAAAAAGGACCGAGCACCCAGATCACTTAATTAGCTGAAGTGGTCTGGGTGCCTACAGTGTCCCTTTAATGCTAAAATTAAAATATAATGAGCAAAGCGTGTCTGTGACCTTGCATATTTTGTAAACCATCCAGATGGTGACATCACCACAAAAAACACCAGAGTACAACACTTAGGTCTACAGAAGATCCACCGAGTCCATAGGATATAGATATAGTGTTGTGATGAGTGAAACAATGCCTTATTCTCCCAGTCATCACTAGCAACGACTTTGGGAGGTGGCAACACTTGACAGTAGTAGCTCCACCTCTGGTCAGTTTAGGAATATACCATAAGATAAAGTAGCATCTACTTTGTCAGTAATTGGGGGTGGGGGGTACATCCTCTTTGAATTCTATGGTTCTACACATCATGACATAAATATCTGTTTGTTAGCTGGTCCTAAATCCTCAGATAAACACCACAACATATTACATTGTGTCATGATTTCATTTTTACACATGGCTTCTTCATGTTGGCTTTATTTTTGTAAAATAAATCATGAAATGGTTTAATGTCATGTTTTGTTGTTCAGCTGCGGTTGTATTTATCTAATTTTAAGACCCGCTAGAGAACAGATTATTGTTATGCCCGGATATGTAAAAATCATAGAATTAAAAGAGGGTTTACTTTATTTTTCCCCATGACTGTATTTTGACAGGGTTGGAATTTAAATTAAAAAAATGCTCAAAATTTATTTTTGGGGCGACAGAGCCGCTTTAAAGATTTTTCCAGTTCAGTTATTTTCAGCCTAAATGTAAATTTTTTTTGGAATTCATGACAATTCACACTTTGGTATATAACTGAAAGCATTTACTTGCTAGCTATATTCAGAACCAAATAAGAGACAAGAACAAATACAACTGCCCGTATCAGGTCTTCCCCAAAGAACATTATCATAAACAAGGTACTACTATAAACTGAAATCATTTAATGGAAACTGGAGCATATGTGTAATGTTAATTGCTGGGAGTGACAAAGGCAATATTATCCCGTTTAATATACAATACAGCTTCTTTGCAAGTGAAAACATTAAAAGGAAACTACAGTGCCAAGAAAAACTAATTTTCCAGTCACTATAGCTTCCCCACACTGTGGTGCAGAAGGGGTTAATTACCCCCTGTCACTTACCTGGGTCCAGCGCCGATATTCCTCAGCGTTGGCTCAGGTCAGCCTTTGCTCCTCCCCTAATGTGCATGCACGCGAACTAAGATTTGCCTATTGGAACGCATTATTTAACGCTTTCCTATGGGGATTCAAGTGACGCTGGAAGTCCTCATGCATAGCGTGGCTATATAGCATCATTAAGCATCATTTAGACAACCAAAAGTCGCCTAGAGTCCCGGAAGTGGTAGACAGCCACTAGAGGAGGAGCTAACCCTAGCAGGTAATTATTGTAGTTTATTAAAAACAAGCTGAAGTGGTCTGGCTGCCTATAGTGTCTCTTTAATAGACATGTTCATACAGTGAAGTTAAAATAGATGGATGAGGTCATTAAAAATATCATCCAATTAAATATGTGGTCATGAAGAAGTACAAGTAACTTCTATGGAGGAGTGCTTACTTGTTCTGTTGAGAATGCTTTAGTTAAAGGGTTATTTGGGGAGAAGACTACTGATGATGAATGCTGCAACTGCTATAATCCGTAGAATACAGAACTCACTGACAGTTGTGGTAAGATGGGTGTATGGGAATAATTCAAAATTTGGAAGAGGGTATTCACCTTTCTATATTTTTAGCATGCATGCGGTTTTTATTATACTTCTCTTCTACATAAATATTCAAATCCCTATCCTCAACCAACATGTTCAAAGAGTAAAGTATTGTGCACTTACCCTGTGTTTCAGGAAGTTCATCCACACTCTCTCGAAAACTCTTTTATGCTCCTAAAACAAAAAATGAACAAACATGCATTTACTTCCAAAGCCAGCCACCCGGAATAATTCAGCTAGAGAATTTGAGAATTACCTTCAGTTTTGCTGGCTTCCAGTCATCTGGCTTTGCTGCATAAGAAACACAATAAAAAAAAAGAAATGACATTGAGAGAGATGACATTCACTTAGCATTTTGATGGATTCTCAACTGAGGTTCTATTTTACCATAATTTCTTGTCTATTTCACATTTTTAAAGGATGCTACTGGCTTCAATGTTATGAACATCGTATATCAAACTGCCTATTAGTATCATTGAGAGCAGGAGATCTATTATTCTATAAACAAGAGGAATGGATTGCTTGTTTTTGATACAAATCTGAGGCAACACGCTATTCTCAAATGCAGGCAAAGCAATGAAAAAGAATAGCCTGCAAGAGATGTGCAAAAAACAAAAACAAAAAAAACGTGTGGGTGCCTCGATATTTAGATCTATCTATGCTGGAAATTGTTTTAATACATTTAAAGTGAGAAATGCTATTTCCCATAACATTAATTTAAAGGGACACTATAGGTACCCACACCACTTCAGCTAATTCAAGTGGTCCAGGTGCAGCGTCACCGGTGCCTTATCCCTGCAAAGGTAATTATTGCAGTTTTTAATAAACTGCAGTAATTACCTTTGAGAGTTAACTCCACCTCTAGTGGTGTACCGTCAGTGGAGGAGCGGAGGCTGAGCCTGAACCAGTACCGAGGAACATAGGTGCTGGAATCAAGTAAGTGACAGGAGGAGGAGGGGGGGGTTGCACATGCAACACAGGGGGGCACTATAGTTTCCATTTAAGGTAACATCTAGATTCAATAATTACATTTGTGAGATGTGAAAGATAAAATTAAACATTTACACCTCTATTTTTTTTTATCAGGATTCTGTATAACCGATTTATAAAGAATTATAAAAAATAAAGTTAGGTTTAATAAAAGGCAGTCTGAGGCCAAAACGTCACCCACTTGACACCATAAATAAAATTCCACCATATTAAGATTGCGACTGTGCTGAACTGTACTGGTATATACCTCTGGTGGGAGAAGACCACAGTAGTCGCTACCTCGCTGTCTGGGGCTAATGATTTCCAATGCTAGATCGTGAGGGAGCAATTACTGTAGTCTGCACCACACACTCCAAAATTGACAGTAGCCTCCCCCCAAAAGAAAATGTATGCGTTTTTGGCAAAGGGTGCAAAACAGAGGGAGATACTTTGGGGATTTAATTCACAAAAATATGGTGAATAAACCTATGAATGTCCGTGGCTCTAGGCAAGCGTCCCAATCTTATATTATGTTGGGAGTCGGGACAAGTAGATTGTCATAATAGACAAGAAGATTGGACTACCACTTTGACAAGTAGCGATTTTAAAATTTTCACACTGCTGCAGGTGTTCTTACATATACACTGACCTTTAACATTTTGTATGAAGTACAATACATTTTTTCACAATTAAAGCGAACTCGAAACAGGTAAAACGGTCTAACAGATAACATGGCAACTTGAATATAGGATTGGAGTGCTTCTAGGCTGATACAGGGACACAAGAAGACCTATTTGATGCACAAGCACTAGTTTGGTCTCTTAAGTATGCAAGAGTCACATGCTGGGTTAGTATCATTTCATCCTTTAACCCCTTAAGGACCAAACTTCTGGAATAAAAGGGAATCATGACATGTCACACATGTCATGTGTCCTTAAGGGGTTAAAAGGAAAAAATAAACTGAACTTATTGTGTATTCATTTAGAACACATTTAAATACCTATTCACAGTGCATTTAGGCATAAGGCTATCCTAGACGTAAGATAAGGCCAGAGACTAATTAAAAGGATTTAGAATATTGGGCAGACTAGATGGGTCGGTCGAATGGTTTCTTAGCTGCCATCACATTCTATGTTTCCATTTCCTGGAAACATAGAATGCCTCGCCCTGTGTGGATACCATCTTAGGTACCTCACAGTTCAGATCATCTGTGATTCTGAGCATAGACCACGCAGGTACCTGAGCTAATACAGACTTTTTTTTTTAACAAGCTCATAGCATCTCAGAAACATGGCCTGAGCTTGGTTCAGCTTTTTAGTGTACACAGTCACGAGTCAGATAAGCCATGCTAACAACAAACAGTTTTTATTTTATATATATATATATATATATATTTCCTTAAGATGGGCTCAATCAGGACACAGAACAGTCCGCAGCAGAGTTTTCCCAATTAGCATTATAGATTAGCCTGAATTAATTTAACCTTTCACAGAGAAAAGGTTTTTACTTCGGACTATTTATAAATGCATTGCAGAAAATACATTCTACAAACACAGATTAGTTATACATCAATTCAACATAAAAAAAAAAAAAAAAAAAAATCCAATCATCTTTCCATTTAACAAAAAAATAATAATCACATTATGCCTGCAGGTATCCAGCTAAGCAGTCCTGAATTTAAAAGATAATCCCACCTATCACAAAATGTTCAATCCTTTAATCCCAGATGCGGAAAGAATTCACAGAGGACAATATAAATTCAGCACTGCTTCATACTCACCTTTCTGCGCAACTAGGAAATTGGATAGTGCATTTTCCTCAACTGGCATGTTAATGGAGGAGATCAAGCAAAATACATTATTTTGGAAAATTGGGAGGACCATCTGGGGAGTGAGGGAGAGAGAGAGAAAATAAAATTGCCAGAAGCTCAATTAGAGTAGGAAAAAAAAGTTATTATAAAAGTTCGATATTAAAGTTCACACAAGGTAATGCAGTCTACCAGTGGCGGCTCACTCATTTTATTGAGAATGACTGCACACAAATTAAGAATACAGAAAGTAGGGGAAGGGAAGGAGTAAGATTTGCTTCTCATCACATGTTTTACAAGGTGTGGACAATATAACAACATGAACATGTTCCAAGCAACTAGAAGAGACCTGGATAACTTAGAATTTAATATGCAAGGTGCTGTATCTTTTTCCCCCATTTTATTTTTGTTAAAATATGAGCCATGGCTGCAATACCATCTTTTGCTGATACAACACTCATCCATGTGGCATCATTAAATATAGCCATAGTAAATATTTGCAGATAATATACATAGGTTAAAATAAAAACAAGACAGATTTTTCATGAAACCATAGCACTGAAAAAAAAATTACTTATTTCCCCATTAACTGCTACATCAATTCATTTTCCACACACTTTTAGCCAATTATAGGGTTGGCTATGGAATAAGAAAATGCAATTAAACAATTTGAGGTACCATCCCGGTTTAGTAGTGGATGTACTATTCATACCTCTTTGGTTTTTTGATGCACTCGGATAATGCTCTCATTTATTAGAGTCATGGTATAATAGCGGACGTCGTCATATTCCAGATATTCTTGGAATCGGAAAATCAAGGAGGTGGAATCGGTGTCCTCATGTAGTAACCTGTTTATCACAGACTAAACAAGACAAATAATTACTCTTACAAACATTTACAAACTTGGCAAAGTCAACCTCCTCCGCCCCTCCCCTATGCTCTCCGCAGCTTACTTTTAACAATTCTCGAGGAAAAACAGAGCTTTCCTTCCATTCTGCATTTTCCAGAGGGAACTTGGCCTCCAGCTGGATAAATTTCATCAGGGTGCACAGTGCCAGCTCCTTTAGGAATTAAATAGAGTCATTTGTTAGGATACTAATGATACATCACAGCAAAAGTTACAACTTGACTAAAGGTCAAGGAAACCAACGGTAATAGCCACACTGGAATATCCCATTGAGGAATTCCCCCTCTCTCAAGTATGATAACAAAACTTACGCTTGTTTTCGTCCTTTAAGTAGAATGGCTTGAGATGTTTCACTTATTAGAGTAGAACTCGCCATCTATTCAAAACTCTGCCTTTGTTGCAAGTGCCCCATAATTATTCATGTATTTATCATAAGCTCACAACATTTTCTTTTCATTACCAGGTCATATAAGCTTTTAGTTAGAGATTAAAGAGAGATGCATACATTGACAATTTTTTATTTTTTAAATCAGCAAAGACATTTAAACAAATACAAACACAAAGATAAAGCAGTAGCTTAGTATCCAACAGCGTAAAATACATAGTAAAAATGAAGAGACCGTTACCTGCGCTCATGGGGATTTAGGCCAGAGCGCGGGTAACGTTCTCTTTGTTTTTACATTTAAACAAATACACAACCAAAATAAAGCAAGAAAAATAAAAAGTATGTAATAACATTTATAAATGTACTATAAACACGGTCAGTTTGTTGGGCACGGCTCTCAGCTAGAGGAGTTTCTTCAGCCTCCCCCCTACACATTTCAGATCAGTCCACTAATGACAGTAAGATGTCCTCATGCACACTGTGCACGAGGAGGTCCAGGGTCAGCTAAAACCCAGAATTGATTCAATGCTTTCCTCTGGGGAAGTTTTAATGTGATCGCGGCATGTGCATAACATTCCCAGGCCGGAGGAGAAGCCTGACCCAGCACCGAGCGACTTTGGCGTTGGAATCAGGTAATGAACAAAAAAGGGGTTCTGATCACATCAGGGTCATTATTTTGATAGGTGGTTAGTTCACACAAGCCCTACAATGGCCAGAAAACACATTATATTCATGCTACAGACACAGAGATTTATCACTGGCTGACGTTGGAATGGTATATAAAACATGCAGTCTGTAAACATAAGCACAAGTCATAACTCTAAAGGGACCATCAGATCACCATAACCACTACAGTTTATTGTAGAAGGTTTGATGTCAAGTGTTTTTGGGTGCAGAACCTTCTTGGAGCCTAGATTTCAACCCTTCTGCTGCAACTCAGATAATGCAGAAGTTTCACTTCCATGTTATTCTTAAAAAGATGTTCTACAATGGAGAGCAAAGGTGGACTGACAGTACTTGGCTACACAAATTGTCATCCAAGTAAAATTTGACAAATAAATAGGAATAAACAGGAATCTTATATAGCAGCAAGCACTAAAGGGAAACTAAAGTCATCAGAACAACTACACCTTAATATAGTTGTCTATAGCCGGTCCCCTGCATGATTTTTTTTGTAAACATTGTCTTTTCAGAGAAAAGACAGGGTTTAAATTACTGCCTAGGGAAACCTCTAGCGGCAGTCAGACATTCAGCGTCTCCACGGTTTACATGAAAGCACTGAACTGATTCAATGCATCTCTGAGGAGATGCCGATTGGTGAAGTGCAGCGTTTTGCCGCACATGCCCGATAGCCTCCCAATGCTTTCCTATGGAAGAGGATTGGCAGAGATCAACTTTGATGCTCTCAGACAAGTGGGTGGAGCCAGCAGTGACCAGCCCCACATAGAGCTGGAAAAAGGTGAATCACCTTTTTTAACTGGAGGTAAGGAGGGCCAGGACTAAACGGTTATTAAGACGAATAGTGTCAGGAATACACATTTGTGTCTTTAAAAACACAAATTGAATAGTTTTTTTTTTCTGTTTTTGTTTTTTTACAGGTTTGTATCAAATATAATTCGTACTGGACCAAAAACAATTCAGTGGTTGTTCTACCTAGAATAGCCATTAAAAGAGAATAATATGAACAGCAAGATCAGAAACCAGCCAACAGTTGTAACCAAGATATGTGCAACTGTTCAATTAGGACATGGGTCCTCTAACTCCGGCCCCCCAGATGTTGCTGAACTACAACTCCCAAGATTCTCTGGCTATCTATGTACCGTATATACTCGAGTATAAGTCAAGTTTTTCAGCACATTTTCTCTGTTGAAAAACCCCAACTTGACTTATACTCGAGTCAATGTCTGTATTATGGCAATTTACATTGCCATAATACAGACTGGGGGCTGGCAGAGAGCGCTTACCTCTCCTGCAGTTCCCTTCTCCTCCGCACCGGTCTGGTCAGCACCTCTGTCAGCTCCCAGTGTAAGTCTCACGAGAGCCGCGGGGTCATAGTGCGGCTCTCGCGAGACTTACAGTGGGAGCTGACCGGAGCGGCGCGGAGGAGAAGGGAGCCGACAGGAGCTGCAGGAGAGGTAAGTGCTTCCTGCCAGCCCCCCTACACTGAACTGCCAATGCCACTGGACCACGAGGGAGTGAGAGCCCCCCTCCCTGCCATGTATCAAGCAGGGAGGGGGGGGGGGACGAAAAAAAAATAAAAAAAAATATTAAAAATAAAATAAATTATAATATAACAAAAAATAATAATTAAAATGCCCATCCCCCACCAAGGCTCTGCAACACACACACTGCATTCATACACACACTGTAAATATTCAATTAATAGAATTTTTTTAGGATCTCATTTTATTTAGAAATTTACCAGTAGCTGCTGCATTTCCCACCCTATTCTTATACTCGAGTCAATAAGTTTTCCCAGTTTTTTGGGGTAAAACTAGGGGCCTCGGCTTATATTCGGTTCGGCTTATACGGTAATTCAAAAAAATCATGGGAGTTTTAGTTCAGCAACATCTGGGGGGCCGGAGTTTGAGGACCCATGAATTAGGATATTTACAGCAGACGACTGTTTACCCTTGTGATTAACCCCTTAAGGACCAAACTTCTGGAATAAAAGGGAATCATGACATGTCACACATGTCATGTGTCCTTAAGGGGTTAAGAGCAATATGCATAGTGATGATGGTAAATATCCTAGCTGACATTCAGACTCCCAGCTGTTTAATTACAATCTACATAATGTACAGTGAGCAAAAGTGGCAATCTCCTATCTCCAGCCACACAATTGTACTTAAAAGTGAGGAAAAGCAAGAACTGCATTTTGCTTTTATTTTGATGGGAGTCAATACATCACTTTGTTGCTAGTAAGTAAACAAATGAAAAAAGTAATACAAAATTACAACGCAGCACATTCCGGTGTAAAGGTCTTCAAGTGCGTACATTTCTTGCTATGTATAGTCAAGACCAAGGGCAGTTCAAAAAAACATCATCACAATAAAAGGATAAAAGATTTGAAGTTCTCAGGAGGTACTAGAGATGGCTCTTCTCAGAAGAGAGGCATTTCAATCTCTTCTAAATAATACCTTTGTACACCTCAGAAGAGATTGAAATGCCACTCTTCTGATACTGCTAGGTCCTAGTGGTTTGAATAACTTTGTATTAGCAAATATAACTAAACAGAGTACACTGACTCTCCAAGGATTCCATGTGTAACAAAAAAAAAAAAAAACAACGAGACCTAATTATTTTGCCAAGTATTTTTTATGTGCTTTATGATTGTTCTATATTATGGGTTGATATTTTGTATAGTGTATTACACTTTGAGATGCTCTGGACAAATGCACAATACCAGCCCACACTGACCTGCAACTGAAAAGAAAAGCGATGCATGAGATCCAGCAAGCAGGCTACACAGCTATTATAACGATGCCTCGTCCACATCTTGTACTTCTGTTCCGCACTCAGGGTATCTAATTTGAAGAGAAAAAGGGGACAATTTATTTGTAATATGTCCCCAGTTAACCCGACAGATTCAAAACATTTAATGCAGTCACCAGATTGGTAAAAAAAGGTTATATCCCCTTAAATAACATGTTTTGATTATTTGTGTATAAGTTACATAAGTATTTGTATTAAAGTGCATTTATGAACTAAAGGGCAACTATAGCATTAACAATACAAAACTGGATTCCTAACGCTATTGTGCCCTAATCCTTATTTAGATATATATTGAGACTCTCTCAGCGCTGCTGCCCCTTCACCTCATCAACGTCATCCTGTAGGTGCTACTCTTGGTGACTGTAAAATCCAATGCTTCTCATAGAGGAGAGAGCATCCAGTCAAATGTTTCTCATAGGAAAGCGTTCAATTCAATGCTTTCCTTTGAGCTACAATTGATGCCAGTGATGTTGAAGCTCACACGGCCTCGGAAGTACTCCTAGTAAGTGTCACTAGAGTCACTAGAAGTGTGTTTAAGCCTTTTTTTTTTTTTATAAAACACCAATGTTTTCCATTGCATGGTTAAAACTACAGGGGCCACTGCAGCAAGACCACTTCACTGAGATGAATGGTCTGGGTGCATTTAGTGATCCTTTAAACTATCTAGTCTATTACAAGAACCCATAATATACAACAGATACTGTAGACGTTTTGAGCAGGTTTTTTTCATTGATGCTCAAACAGCTACATTAATAGAGAACAGTTTCAGTCATAGACATTTACCATCACTCATTTTGTGGGCTTTATTTCCAACGATGCTCATTTAGCTTCACAGATTGCAGAGTATGATGCAAAAGGAAGGCCACAAATGGTATGAATAAATGTAGCTGACTGTAGGTTGCCTAAGCATTATGGTATATGAAGTCACCAAAAACTACAGTCACAAATATCACTCACTGAAATACCGTAATGATTTTTCAAAGTGTGTAGACTAGAGATATATCGGCACACATAAAAAGAAGATTTCTGTATCAGCCCCATTTCTCCGTCATGGTGACCAAGTGCATTGTATTTGTTGAAAATATATATACACACACATTACAACTTTAAATGTAATTAATAGGTAAAGTTTTTGATATTATTGACTGACATTACTATTTATTTATTTTTTTAACAGAACTTGAAAGTAAACCTGGTTTTAAATTAATCTTACTCAAGAATAAGGAAATGTTTTCATTTTAGCAATGCAAGCGTGTGTTCCATTTCTTGTAAGTGTATATGGCATTTGTTAATTTAAAGGACCACTATAGTGCCTGCAAAACATACTCGTTTACCTGGCTCATTGAGAATGCTTTCCTGTGGACTGGCTGAATGCGCGCATGGCTCCTGCTGCGCATGCGCATTCAGCTGATGACAGGGAGAGGAGGAGAGTCCCCAGCGCCGAGGGAGCCCGGCGCTGGAAAAAGGTAAGGGATTAACCCCTTCCTCACCCTAGAACCCTATGGATGCTGAAGTCTTCTCACTGTGAAAATCACAGTGAGAAGCGTGGAAGACAGTCACTCAATGAGACAGCCACTAGAGGCTGGATTAACCCTATTGTAAACATAGCAGTTTTTCTGAAACTGCAATGTTTACAGCAGAAAGGGTTAATCCTAACTGGACCTGGCACCCAGACCACTTCATTAAGCTGAAGTGGTCTGGTGCCTATAGTGGTCCTTTAAGTGTTGCCATATTTTCTATGTAACTGTATACAACTTGTTCAACCCTTGTTTAAGTGCTTGGTTGGCAAAGTATGTGAAAACACTGCACAGAGATAAAGTGGCAAATGTACTAAAACAATATGAAAATGCATAGCTACATGCAACTCTTGGGCATTATTAAATCTCATGGAATAACTTATGACAGCAACCTGGAAGGCTCTCATCCTCAGCAGAAAGGACTCCAACATGAAGCTCCCGTTTCTCCAAATATGTCTGGAAGAGTTTAGAGCAGTTTCGAACCGCAGCCTGAACATCATCTTCTTTATCAGACTGAAGAAAGCAAACAGAATATATTCAGCCATTGAGTGATACAATGTAAAACACTTGTTAAATATATATCTCCAAAGTCGAAACAATCCCTTGAAAGAATACATACTGAATCTGTTTTTTTTGTTTTTAAACTGTCACATCATTTCACTTTTCCATAAATAGCCAGTAAGGCACAATACATTTCTAATATACTCTCTGGGAGAGTAATTATTAATCAGAATTCAATTAAACAAAATGGCTACAGGATACATGCATTTTGCAGATAGTGAATACAGAACATCGTCACTATAGGCACCCATACAACTTCAGCTCATTGAAGTGATCTGTGTCAGGTCCCTTAACTATGCATTGGTAACTACTGCAGTTACTAATAAACTGCAATAATTACCTTGCAGGGTTAGCTTCACCTCTAGTGGCGGTCTACTAGACAGTCACTAGAGGGACCTCAGGCTGGTTAGGTGACTTTTGGTTGCCTACGTGGTGCTGGACGTCCTCACGCTATACATGAAGACATCCAGCGTCACCCAAAACCCCATACAATGCTTTCCTATCGGGAAAGTCCTAATGCTAACATGGCAAAAGCAGTGCATGCGCATTAGGTCCCCCAAAACAACGTCAGTATTGGAAGCGTAGCCTGATCCAGCGCCGTGGGAAACCACATTATGTAAATGACAGAAGGGGGTTTTACCACCTTCTGCACCACGGTACAGGTGGGGCACTATAGGAAGCTATTGAACCAGGAAACCAACTTTGTTTTCCTGGCACTATAGCTTCCCTTTAAGAGGTAAGAAAAGATTATGTATGTTTAAATGATGTAGAATCTTATTTGCATTAATAAAGTTTATGTTCATAAAAAAGGAGTGATAAGTGATACCCAACATGCTTTTAAGAGTAACCTAAGCAACACGTCCACTACAGCTTGCTGTAGTGACTAGGTTTTATAAATAGTCCTGGCATTGGGTCTCACTTTAAAGCACCAAAACGACAACCACCTCCTGTTTTGGTTTTAGTATGAAGAGTGCCCTGATGCCCTCCTAAGGTAAGTAGTAAAACCAATTTAGTATGATCTGACATCTAGGTTGCAGGTAAAAAGGTTTAAAATAAGTAATGGTACTTTACAACGTTTCAAAAACGTATTTGCAGTTAAGAGTTTAACAACAGAATTCACAGCTATATGATGTGAGGCGAAAGAGTCAACTGCAATAATGTGATGCACTTTTTTTCTTTGATAAATAATGAACACACGAATCGTGCTTGCCCTCAAGCTTCATATAAACACGGTCAAGGCTGCATTTATTATTGAGACAAGTTAGATAAGGCTATTATCGTGCAGTGCCCTGGGTAGTAACACGGTGCTGCAGGCAGGCAGACAGACAGACCTTGCCCTGAATAACACGTGCACCGTCCTTACCTCTAGATATTCCAGGATATCAAACACAATGTTAGCATTGCCCCGGCTCTCCAACACGGCTGCGAGCTTCTCATCCAGATCCTTTCGCGTGGCTTCCCCAGAAACATTTCTTCTCCTTAACACATGCCGCCCCTTGCGCGCAGCCATCTTGCCAGCCGGTGTGATCACGTGGTCAGTGCAGCCCTCTGCTACGTGGGGCCGAATTCGCCTTCCAACAGCGCATGCGCAGCACAGTGAAAGCCATGGAACGTTGGTTTAGTGTCAGTGGAGGAATATTGAGAGTTAACATAACAATAGCGAGTGTGTTTATTTAGTGGCCATTAACCCCTTAAGGACCAAGCTTCTGGAATAAAAGGGAATCATGACATGTCACACATGTCGTGGGTCCTTAAGGGGTTAAAGGAGAACTCCAGAATTTGGACCATTAACCATTGGTTCCTACACATCCACAGCCAAACCAAGTTAGGATCCATTCATTGAGATATTATTATTATTATTAATATTATTATTATTATGCTCTGTATTAGGGAGATTGGATCCAACAAATAAAAAAAGGGATTCTGTTGCAGTTTGATACTTTGTGAATTTTCGAAGTTTCATCCAGGGATATTCACTGAAGTGAGATATAATTCAAAGGACCGCTATAACATTAGCAGGGCCTCCATCATGGGGTACAGCTGTGTAGGCCTGGACCCTATACTCAGCATGTGTATTTATAGAGTCAGCTGCTTCTTTCTAAGAAGGGTTTAGCAAACAGCCTGCTGGGGAAAGGCTAACTACACCAAATTTTTGATTTATGCCTGAAACTGCTATGTGGTATTTATACATGACTTGGAGATATTGCAGCTAGAACAGTTATCCCTAAATTCCTTATGTCTCTTCAAGAGAGCGTGCAATGGAAAGAATGACTTACCTTAAATTGCTTCCATATACTTTGAAATACCGTATATGATAGAGATTCATGGTGTAATGTAAAATATAAACATTTACTCACTTTTCTTCCGCTCCAGTGCCGCTTTGTGGGTGTTACTCTTCGTATAACACCCACCTCCAGGCCATCCTTCAATCTGTCTCTGTACTTCTTTATTTGCCCTGCTTTGTACGCATCCCCCAGCATGCAACTCTTGTCAGTGATGTCGGCATGCTGGCTTCATTGCCAGCCTTCCCCTTGTCGGAACGGAGTGAGTGACATTAATATCTCATGCTATTGTGGAAGGGTTTCAGTCTATTTCTGCCGAAGAAACCAAAGTGACCATACCTATTAAGTTTCTTCTGAATATAAACTGAACAAAATTATAAACACAACACTTTTGTTTTTGCCCCCATTTTTAATGAGCTGAACTCAAAGATCTAAGACTTTTTCTATGCACACAAAAGGGCTATTTCTCTCAAATATTGTTCACAAATCTGTCTAAATCTGTTAAGTGAGCACTTCTCCTTTGCCGAGATAATCCATCCAACTCACAGGTGTGGCATATCAAGATGCTGATTAGACATGATTATTGCAATAAAAGGCCACTCTAAAAGGTGCAATTTTATCACACAGCACAATGCCACAGATGTCGCAAGTTTTGAGGGAGCGTGCAATTGGCATGCTGACTGCAGGAATGTCCACCAGAGCTATTGCCCGTGCATTGAATGTTCATTTCTCTACCATAAGCCGTCTCCAAAGGCGTTTCAGAGAATTTGGCAGCACATCCAACCAGCCTCACAACCACAGACCATGTGTAACCACACCAGCCCAGGACCTCAACATCCAGCATCTTCACCTCCAAGATCGTCTGAGACCAGCCACCCGGAGAGCTGCTGTAACAATCGGTTTGCATAACCAAAGAATTTCTGCACTGTCAGAAATCCTCTCAGGGAAGAGCATCAGCATGCTCGGGCAAATGCTCACATTCAATGGCTTCTGGCACTTTGGAGAGGTGTTCTCTTCACTGATGAATCCCAGTTTTCACCGTACAGGGCAGATGTATGGCGTCGTGTGGGTGAGCGGTTTGCTGATGTCAACATTGTGGATCAAGTGGCCCATGGTGGCGGCGGGGTTATGGTATGGGCAGGCGTATGTTATGGACAACCAACATAGGTGCATTTTATTGATGGCATTTTGAATGCACAGAAATACAGTGACGGGATCCTGAGGCCCATTGTTGTGCCAATAATCCATGATCATCACCTCATGTTGCAGCATGAGAATGCACGGCCCCATGTTGCAAGGATCTGTACACAATTCCTGGAAGTTCTTGCATAGCCAGCATACTCACCGGATAAGTCACCTATTGAGCATGTTTGGGATGCTCTGTATCGGCGTATACGACCGCATGTTCCAGGTCCTGCCAATATCCAGCAACTTCGCACAGCCATTAAAGAGGAGTGGACCAACATTCCACAGGCCACAATCAACAACCTGATCAACTCTATGTGAAGCAGATGTGTTGCACTGTGTGAGGCAAATGGTGGTCACACCAGATACTGACTGGTTTTTGGACCCCCCCCCCCAATACAGTAAAACTGCCCATTTTAGAGTGGCCTTTTATTGTGGCCAGCCTAAGGCACACCTTTGCAATAATCATGCTGTCTAATCAGCATCTTGATATGCCACACCTGTGAAGTGGATGAATTATCTCGGCAAAATAGAAGTGCTAACTAACACAGATTTAGACAGATTTGAGAGAAACAGGCCTTTTGTGTACATAGAAAAAGTATTAGATCTTTGAGTTCAGCTCATGAAAAATGGGGAGGGGGCGGGGCGGGGCCTGGCTGTGGAGCAGAATAGACGCGTGCAGCACGAGCTCCCGTCTGAATACTTACTTTATACGATATTAACCTGGCACACAAACTCCAAAATCCCCTACAATTGCATTACCCACTTAGGGGATGCTAAGGAGATCAAAACGAGACGTCTTATGAACAGCTGAGCCACGGGAAACGCATCACCGGGGCCTACCGCAGCGATATCCATCCTGATTTGCGGCCGAGGAGGAGGCGAGGGCGCGGGTGAGGCGACCGATCACCCAGCCTGGAACTCCCTGAAAGCAGACCCAGAAGCTGCGGAGGGCCACCCAAGAGCCATCCCTCTCCCCCCCTCCCCCGCCGGTGAGGGATATCCCGGCACCAACAGTGCACCTACAGCCGACACTCATGCCCCAGAGACCCCTTGTATGGGGAGTCACTAACTCCAATATGGCAGATGCCACGCGCCAGCCGGCAAGCATGGTGGCCAGTGGGGACCCGGCAACTAACTCTCTGACAAAGCTTGATGCAATCTTCGTGGCCTTCTGGGACAGAATAACAAAGAGGACTTTGAACACAGTCTCAAATAAGCAGGTAGTTTCTGCACCTACACCCCCGGCAATCTCACGCCCTAAGGGCATAAGCAGAATCTCAACCGCTGACGGCTCCCTAAAGAGGCGCAGACGTCAGGACTGGGGGCACAGGCCTGCTCCAAGGCTGGCAGCCACCCCCACCCCACAACACCACGACTCAGAACCGGACCAGAAGCACCCTGCCCACCAGTACATCCTGGCATACCAGTACGCCTGGCATCTATCTACCTCCATGCCTCCATGCCTCTGACACTCCAAGTGACGGGAGTTCTTGGGGATCGCACCTGGCACCCAGAAGGGATCGGATGAGTGGAGGCATAAGACCGGAGTCTGTCAGGAATACTTCCCTATAGACGGACTTCTTCACCATGCCTCCTAATATAAGAACTGCTCTCCGCACACTTGCTTAACACACAGCAACAGTCCTTAACTTGTCACTCTCGTAAAGTATGTTGAGTTTTTGCCTTTATCTCTTATCTGTCTAGAAATGAACAGCGTAGGCAATATATTACCAGCTAGATCTAACCACTGGGGCAGCCCAAACCTGTTTAAAACTTATGGAATAAGTATCGCAGTAGCACTGACTTAAGCATAAAAGTTTTCCTCACTCAAAAATGCAAGGCTACACACCTTACCGTACTCTTAAGCACAATTTGCTATGGCATATGCATAATATCTAACCTAGCATGTTTACCATAAAATAGCGATGTTTTATATAGCCTGTTAGTCTCATGTTATACAAAAATGTGTTGTCTAAACTGCCACACGCTGAAATGCTATAAAATTGCCTGCAGCTGCTGTCGTGGCTCTGCATGCTTGTTGGTCATCTATGCACAAGAAAAAACAAAGAATTAAAAAAACGAAAAAAAACAAAAGTGTTGCGTTTATAATTTTGTTCAGTGTAGTTTACACCAGAAGGCCTTATAAGACTGGTATTCAGTTGGATTCCCTGAAAGAAATGCAGATGGCGATAGACTTTTGCTCAGAAGCTTCCCTTGACTTGACCAATATAGTGGCTAAAGATATGTCCCTTTCTGTAGCTTCTAGAAGAACTTTATGCCTACACTTCTTGGGTGCAGATTATGCTTCCAAATCAAGATTATGTGTTTTTCCTTTCAAAGAGGATAAGTTCTTCGACAAAGTGTTAGATAATGTAAATTGATAAAGCTGCTGAAAGGAAAAAAAAGCCTTGTTACCTCCTCCACTTTCCTTACGTCGTGATAAGTGCAATAAAGGTTGCTCCTTTCGAGAGACCAAAATGTATAGACCTGGTAGAGAATATACCAAAACTACATCTGGAGATCCTCACATGCTACCTCTACAAAATCCTCTACAGCTAACTTAAGATGCTGGATTTCTCTTGCCATTTTAAAATCCTATACCTCTCAAGGAATGGTACCTTCAACTTCTATCAGGGCCCATTCGACCAGCGTCATGGGCTTCAGCTGCAGAGGTTCATTTGGAGTAAAGTTATAGGGCAGCTACCTAGTCTTCTCTGTTGACATTCATTAAACATTATAAATTGGATGTAGCAAGTTCTTCAAAATACTTCATTTCAGAAAAGCATTCTCATGGACGTAGCCTCTAAATAAATAATTGTGCAATGCTTGTTGTGTATGTCCCTCCTTTCTGAACCGCCTTGGGTATTATCCAGTAGCCATGGTTAGCCAAGAAAGGACATTTTTATCATACCGTAATTTTATTTTCCTGGCTATTTCCCATCATCACGCTCCCTTCTTGTTTTTCTTGCTCTGGGACTTGGAACGAGACTGGGAAGGATTGGAGGTGTGGTGGTTAGAATTTCCTGCACTGACACCTAAAAGGCAGAGCTAACCCATTAGTGATGCTGTCATGGAAAATAGCCAGGAAAATAAAATGACCGTTTGTATGGTACAATTTTTCTCCTGTAGTAAATAACCCCTATATAATTTTTGGTTGATTTTAACAGCTAACCGAACAGCAACTGAATGGAAATACAAATGTGGCTGAAATAACAAATTTGCTTTTAGTAAATAATGGAATGGGTTTCAGATAGCAAACCTACTCACTAAAGTGAGAATTCAAAGTGAATTTCAAATTTAAGACCAGAGTAGCTGAAATGGAAACAAAGCTGACTTAGAAAATCTGTCTACATTGGCTAGAAATTTGAAATTCACTTTAAATTCTCTCTTTACTTTTGTGGAGGACGCAAGCATCCCTGAGACCTGTCATGCACCGTCCAGATCGTCCAGTGAAGACTCACTATCCAACCTGGACATGATGGCGGAGACGCAGAGAGCAGGCAAGCCCAAGGCACAAAGCAACCCGCCAGTCACTGAAGACCGACTGAAAGCCCTCTTGGACGATTTACGCCGACATATCGCGGCAGACATCAATTCCTTTAAAGAGGAAATACATGGGGTGTCGGTGAGACTACATGATACAGAAATCAGCACAGCAGCACACGAGGCCCGCATTAACAGCCTTGAGAGTGAGCTGACTAAGACCAAGAACGATTTGATCCAAACCCAGCACCAAGTTGCAGCGATGGAAGATCGCAGGCGATGGAACAATGTCAAAGTACGGCTGACAGCATTACAACCGCTGAAATCCCGCACCTCATCCGAAGACTGCTATCCAGCTTATTCGTGCCAAAACAAGCCAAAGCCATGTTACTGGAGGGGTGCTACAGATTACCACAACCGCAGGCGAACTCCCAGCAACTCAGCAGGGATGTAATAGTGCGTTTTCAGCACGGCCCGGACAAGCAGGCCTTCCTATCAGCGGTCCGCAACACCACTCCTTACCAATTTGAGGGACACTCTTTATTATTCTACCCGGACATCTCCAGGGCCACAATGACATGGCGGAGATCCATGAGACCACTTACCACAGTGTTGATGCACCATAGGAGATGGAGTAGTTGGATACCCAAAGAAAGGGGAAGCAACTGGGTGTGTGTCTGGGGGCAACCAAGACAGGGGGTAACCCTCACATACTTGTGTTAGTGGAGAAGTAGACCTAAATTGGTCAAACAGGGAGAGGCGCCCCCTAGTGCACAGCTATACATATGTACAATGAATCATAAAACGTAACCTTTAATGGTGGCTGTTGTAAAAAAACCCTTGTGGAGAGTTTAGAGAAAAAGAAAACGAAAAATAATAATAAACTTAAAATAGGAGGATAGATGTCTGGATGGGGATAGATATCCTAAAGGGTGTTGCCCACAGGATGTAAAGCTCAGTACAGCTACAAATCCCCACAACCTGTATATGCTGTCTCACAGAGGCAATCCTTCAAGGGATTGCATGATATAGGGAATGGAGAGATTAAACCAACCCTGTAGTGACTATGTATAGTCCCAGTGTGGTACTTGTTTGCAACAGTGAAAATATTTACACATGGGAAATCCTGTAACAAGAAAATAGTGACAAGGGCGGTTTTGTCCACTAAGTAGTCAAAAACTGGTCAGAGTTTAGCAAGTCGATAGATACACTTGTTTCAATCTGTGCACTATCTACTACATCAGGGGTAGGCAACCTATGGCACTAGTGCCATGCACGGCACTCGAGGTGTCTTTGCACGGCACTCAAGGCTGCTAGAGTCAAACAGGCTCTGGCCTATCAGGAGTCCCAGTAAAACTTCAGATATCTGCTAATCCGAAAAGGTGGTGAAGGACAATCCTCAATTTATGCATTGCAGCACGTAGAGGTAGTGATCTCAGATCACTTCCTCCCAGCACTTGTGAATAGGAAGCCACACTGTAGTAGAGCAGCTCGCAGTTGCTGTTGAAGCTCCTGTCCTTAACATGTACCTGGCCAGACTAGTCCCCACTGGAACCCAGGGAAGCCACCCACACTGCTAGATATACACAGAAATGCAGAATAACCCTCCCCTCATACAAATAATACGGACAGCCCACACACAAACATGCACACAATCCGCACAAACGAAACACCACTAACAATCCACATACATGCACACAACCCCACATGCAATACCTCATACAGCCCCCACACACTACCAAACACACACTTTGACATATCCATCCACACACACACAATTCCACAAGCAGCACCCATACACAGCTTACATTCATATGTATCATACACAATACCATAAACTACTCATGAACATAAACAATATAATAGCTCATATACGCAGGGCCTTCTTTAACGCGGGGCAAACTGGGCAGCTGCACCATGAGCCCTGCTGGCCTCAACTATTTCTAACCCTCTGGCTGGTAATCTGCACACTAAGGAGGCCCACCGGGTGGCCCATGCACAAAGGACCACCCGCTGGGCTTCTGTCAGCAGGGACCCGGCACACGCTGAGGTGCTTTAACAGCGCGAGCGGGCCCCTTGCTTTTCGGCAGCAAGCTGGGAGGAAGTGACGGCCACACATCACTTCCTCCCACAAAGGGAGGAGCGCGCAGGAAAGAAGAGTAGGCAGATTGGAGGGGTACTGGCCAAGAGCTCTAGACCCCAACTCCCAATGCCTTCAGCCACCAGCAGGAAAGGTAGGAAACTGGAGGGTAAGTTTTAAAGTGTATGTCTGTGTCAGTATGTCTGTCAGTGTGTGTGTGTCAGTATGTTTGTGTGTGTGTGTCATATCTGTGTGTGTCAGTATGTCTTTGTGTGTCAGCATGTCTGTGTGTCAGTATGTGTCAGTATGTCTTTGTGTGTGTCAGTATGTCTGTGTGTGTGTCAGTATGTCTGTGTGTGTGTCAGTATGTCTGTGTGTGTGTCAGTATATCTGTGTGTGTGTGTCAGTATATCTGTGTGTGTGTGTCAGTATATCTGTGTGTGTGTCAGTATGTTTGTATGTCAGCATGTCTATGTGTGTGTCAGTATATCTGTGTCAGTATATCTGTGTGTGTGTGTCAGTATGTTTGTATGACAGCATGTCTGTGTGTATGTCAGTATGTCTCTGTGTGTGTCAGTATATCTGTGTGTGTGTGTGTGTGTGTGTGTGTGCTTGCAATCACGCCAACACCACATACACACATATTTCACAAAAACACACAAAAACTGCTTAGTGCTAAATACAGACCTGCAAACATGAGTAAATGGTAGAGCCCCAGCTGTCAATGCATTCCTGGAGTTGCACGACAGATGGGGATCTACCTTTTAATCACCCGTGCAACAGGGAGACCGCCAAGAATTCTTGCAATTCTTTAGGTCCGCCACTGTGTTGAGGTGGAGGACGTGATTGCATGCCTGGGAAGGGGGGACAGGGTCCAGGGGGCCCTAAGCAAATGCTTTGCCCAGGGTCCTGTCATTATTAAAGACAGCCCTGCATATATATACGCACAAATACAACGATACAAAGCAATTACAGTAAAAATAACAAGCAGGATACGTCGGCATACACACCTCGATTTATAAAAAAAATAGGACCGGCACGCTACGGGACATCACAATCCTATATCGGCACAGTGCTGCTAAAAGGTTGCCTACCCCTGTACTACATTACTATTGCTGGAGGACAGAGGCACAAAAAATGGGAGGAGAACACCTCAGATCTAGTGGTCAGTTCCACACACAGATCAGCAAGCGTGGAAGATGACGAGATCTGACAAGAAATAAACCAAACACACTTTTCCCCCCACGATTCCCCTTTCCCTTGGTCCAAATCTTATTGAAATCCAATGCCCAGAATCACTGACTAAAAAGTCTCCCAGAGAGACTCTACAGGTCGATTTACCAGACTTAAACTACCCTCCTACTGCTACCTTTATCGGGCGAAGAAGGGATTCACAAAAAGAGGGGGATGGGGCATAATAGTTCATATTTTAAGGGGCTTTGTGGTTGCACACACAATAAGCAAATATTTATTTAAGTGCCCACTAATACGGTATTATGCTGACAATATAGTAGTGGCCCTGCGGTAGGGGGGCTACTATCTTATGCCAATAGGTGGGTATTACTCCTTCAGTTTAACCCAGCAAATGTATGTGGGGTTTGAAGGATTGCCTCTGTGAGACAGCATATACAGGTTGTGGGGATTTGTAGCTGTACTGAGCTTTACATCCTGTGGGCAACACCCTTTAGGATATCTATCCCCATCCAGACATCTATCCTCCTATTTTAAGTTTATTATTATTTTTCGTTTTCTTTTTCTCTAAACTCTCCACAAGGGTTTTTTTACAACAGCCACCATTAAAGGTTACGTTTTATGATTCATTGTACATATGTATAGCTGTGCACTAGGGGGCGCCTCTCCCTGTTGCACCATAGGAGACCCTAAGATGGGGAGCACCACGAAGCCTCTTGATACTTAACGAGACTGGGACTCTTAGAGTTGCCGACATATCCGAAATGGGATCCATTCTTCAACAACTTGGTCTCCCCCCCCGCGGAGACGGGGACGCAATCACCAGCGCCTAAGTCAAAGCCACAGACATGGCCACTATCCGCCCTTTTGTCCCGACTACCCAACGGAACAACACCGCTACCACCGAGACGACTTGACTGTCCTACACTGCCACGCACTGCTTGCAGTACTATTTTTTATCCAAGTTACTGTTTTATATGTTGCATTTGATAATTTGGTACATTAGCATGCACAATGTGTAGGCAGATAGCTGTCCCTGGAGACACGTCTCACCAAACCCTCACCCGCTCGCTCTGGGGTATACGTACCCCTTTCTTTCTCCACCCCCACCCCAACCATCGATCTCAGCACTTAGTAAAATGTTAAAAGGGGTGTTCCGCCTCTTGTGCTTTAGCCACACATGTTGATGTCCTACACTCGATCCCAAGAGGCTCATAGTGTTCACTGCCCCGTGACAACATAAGATTCCACCGATGACCTTCCAAGACGGGCAGTCGACATAGTTTAGCTAAGTTGAATGGCCACTGTTTCCTATAGCGTTTTAAGAGAAATCCTTCAGACCTAATGTGTCCTACACGATTACTTATGAGAGAATAGGCAGGTTTGCTATACACTGCTGTTATGCATGCTCCTGAAAACGCTTTGCATCTTGTCCTAATGGCACACAACCTTTGGTACACACAAACTGGTCTGTGAGCCACTCTTAGCCCTGTTTAAAATAACCTGTTTTATTGTACTGCTAATTAGTACACAGCTTATCTAAATTCTACTAACAATAATACCAAAATGTGCATGAAACGTATTTGCCATGTTAATGTTATATTATGTATAATGGAACGCTTGCATCCGCTGTCGTGGCAATGCAGGCCGCCTGTACACAACAAGCACAATAAAATAAAGAATTTTAAATTCTCTCTTTAGTGAATAATCCAGACAGCATTATTTACTAAAAGTGAAAATTGTCAGGAATTCAAAGTGAATTTCCCATTCAAGGCCAAAATAGAGGATTTGCAAACATTTTCCAAGTTAGCTATGCTAAATTTTAAATTCACTTTGAATTTTTTGACAAGTTATACTGTACATTAGTAAATAACCCTGTTAGTGAACATAAATCAAATGGTTGCTATGGCAGTTAATATGTCTACCTTTATTTAATTAAATGTAAAAAATATATGTAGAATATGAAAATCATTGCAGCTGTAAGCTAGCCCTCCAGGCTCTGACAAAGCAAACGGGTTTCATTCTTCTTTCACAGTGTTAATTTTGTCATGACCACATGCAGCTGATCTCTCTCAACAAGCCTGGTTTACAAAACTCTCAACAAGCTGTGTACAAATTGATAAGCCAAAATATGAGGTGTGAGTGATGCGTTAGTGTGGTGGCTGTGAACCGTATACTTGCACGAATGGCGTGTGGTTGCTGTGGATTGTCTGTGTTGTGGACATGGGTGTTGTGTTTGTGTTGGCTGTGACTGTTGTGTGCATGCTGGTTTTGAATGATGTGTGTTGCATGTATGTATGCGTTGCTGTGTGTTTATATGGTGGCTGCAAGGTGTGTGTGGTTCCAACACATTCCTGGAGAACATTTTTGTTGTTGTCTCCATTTGTTTACCTTTGGGTGGGAGACAGTATAATCCCTCTGGCTAGGGGTCCTGAGCAGCAGCATGTGGTCTACACCTCAGGTGGGTGCAAATCACAAACATAACTCCTTCCAACATGAAAGCAGCGCTTTGAGTAATTTATTCACAGGACTGAGAGGTACAGACAACACGTTCCCTTCCAGTATAGTGGGGGGGAATGGGGATGCAAATCAGTGAGTGAAATCCTTTGATCTCCTCCCTGGTAGCAAGCTGGCGGGCATGTGACCCCACCATTCAGACCACCATGCTTCAAATCACAAATCATTTGCCATGGGCCCCAACATTTTGTAATCAGTATCTCCAGCTTAAGAGGCACTGACTCTTTCATGTTAAAGTAGACACTGTATGCAGCGCTTCCTTGTACTGCTTAAACAACAAAGATCCACAACAGTAAATGTTTATTTTAAAAAATGTACATTTTATTACACTGGCAATGTGCTATGAATCACTCACTATGGTTCTACATGACGTACAAATTGTTTTGCGATTTATGTACATGTTGAACACAGTATGGTTCAAGAGGATCCATTTTTGACCCTTTCACTACCAAAAGACATTGAAATCAGTTCCAAATGCATTGAAACAATAGGTAATACACTTTTTTCCTTTAAATTATACATATATTGTATACATATAGATATGTAACAAAAACATTTATCTTAGCAAACAAACCAAAAGACAGAAATGAAAAACAAGGAGACACGTTTCAAACACAATTTACATTCATGCATGTACCAAATAAAAAACAAAATTGAAAGTATGGTGTGGATGGACGATTCTTCCCAACAAACAAAATCCTATTTTAACGTGTCATTGCAGTTGACTACAATAACCAAATTCATGCTAATTTCTTCAATACACTAAGAATATTCTTTTAGTGGAAGTGTTGTGATAGACCTGGAAACTAAAGACAATTCACAGGTACCAGCGATGACCTGGCTTGCTTGTTAAATAGGTTGTTATAGTTTAACTGCATGTCTATTAAAATCGAATGTACAATACTTAAATAATCTAACATAACCAGTACACATACAAGTTCTTTCTACACATTACAATACACATGTGCAATTTTGTGGTTTGTAAGGTAATCTTCAATCAGGAATAAATTATAGAGCTTGGCAAATTTTAGGTAGAAACGCGCTTTGCATTTTTAAACTTATCACACATTCACACTCGGTAATGAAGCTGCTCCTTGATCGCATTTATGAAAACCTGTAACAGGTTACAACACATTTTGAACTAAATGCAAGAGGCAAGAGTGACATGGGTCCACATCTGGGACTGAGTCATGTCACAAAAAGGTGCATAGACATTTCTCTGTCGATCATTATTTTCCTATGATAGAGAAAGTCTTATGTTACTTCATGTTCACACATGAAATTATTTGCTTAATAAAAGTGACAGATACCTAGATCAGAAATGGGAATTTTGCAGAACTCCAGGTGTAGATGGACTACAACGCTCATGGCCCCAGTTAGCCATATGACACTGATGACTTATCTCTCGGCACCAGGCCAGTAGATTAGCAGTCACTGTTATATAATGAGCCAGGATAACAAGAGTTGCTGTTCAGCAGCTGAAGGGGTGCAGGTTTCACAAGACTGATCTAAATACCTTCTGTTTTGAAAACCTGTACTATGTAAACAAGCTATAAAAGAGTGATTTCTACCTCACAATAAAAAGTGAAGGGAAATAAAAAGTGCAATATAAACGAGTACACTGAAAAAACATCAACTTAAAATTTTAAATACGTTTTCAAACATAAAGTGGCTTTTACGAAATGGTAGAATAATAAATCTGTGGTTCTTCTGTAGTTTTACAACAACTCATATCATACCCAGCCAGTCTAGGGCACAAAAAGAGTTGTCAATAAAGACTCATAGAGCAATTTTGCTTTAACAAAGGCATGTGAGAAATAAAAAAGCAGCATATTCTATTCTAGAGGTGTCCCAGTAGTGCCATAGTTTGTTGAAAAAGTGACCCACAACGTGATTGTTGATTTGACTAAATATTGAGTTTTTGGTGAGTTGACATCATTGTAAAATTTCAGCCAAAATAGCGGAGTTGGAAATGTAAAAATACGAGTTGTTTTTGTTTGTTTTTTTTACTTGCCAATTTTTGGCTTACATTTTCATAAACTAAGTTGGCAACCTGTTCAGGGAACAACCACTTTGAGGCTTGATATACACACTCTCTAAACAAAGAGTCAAAAAGAAAGTAGCAAGTACACACATAAATTAAATTAAACAGCTGTCTTCAAATTGAATAATAGACAAGAACGAAGTACTCGCCTAGGCAATGTTACAGTTGAAAACACTATGGAGTATTATGTAAAATATTAGGGTCTATGCTTTGGTACTATAAAAGATGACCTTTCTTAAGAATGTCAAGATTATTTACTAAAGTGTGACTAGTCATAAATTCAAAGTGAATTTCAAATGTTAGGTCAAAATTGAAAATAAATTTAGATCCCCAACAGTGAGCATATAAACAAACAGAGTTATTCACTGAAGTGAGAATTCAAATTGCAATCCAAATTTAAGGCATAATAGCCAAACCGGAAACAGTCAGCTATCCTAACAGTTTGGATACCCTGGCCTAAAATCTGAAATTCTCTGTCAATTCTCACTTTAGTGAATAACCTTGAAAGAGTCCCAAAACAACTTTAGCTTAATGAAGCAATTTTTTAGTGTAGATCATGCCCTCTCTCACTGCTCAGTTCTCTGCCATTTTGTTTCTGTTTATGCAGCCCTGCATGGAAACAAACAGTTTGATTTTCAATCAGATATTAACTTACTTTAGATGTTTTCATCTCCTGCCCTGTAAATTAATTAATCACCCACAGTAGTCTTTTGCAATGTCTAGCAAGCTATTAACAGTGCAGGAGATTAGGAATTATAAACGATAAGGCTGTGCAGTAATGAAAGTTTAAACATTAGATCTCACTTTACAGGAAGTGTTTATGAAGGCTGTGCACGTTACTGGCAAGGAGGTGTGACTAGGACCATATAAACAAAGTGATTTAACAACTAAATGGCAGAGAATTGAGTAGTAAGACTTCAGGGGCATGATCTATACACCCTGATTCATTAAACTAAAGTTGTTTTGGTGACTATAGTGTCCCTTTAAGTACCAAACAATGATGCCGACACTATATATAAACTCCAGTTTAGTTTTTTATCCATCCACAACACTATCCTGTAATTGCTCAGTGCTGGGTCATTATATATTTTGTAACTAGGTCTTTTTTTGTGTGTATAACATTTACTGGCACATCAGCATTTTACTCTTTTTAACACAAATTGGTTGCAAAATATTGGGTACAATACCTTGCCAGCCATAGTATTTCTTACTTAAAAAGGACTCTGGCACAGTTTGAAATATTATTGTTGTACACATTTAAATATCAGTTAAATGTATATGCTGTATATGTTGAATATAAATATATATAAAGTTAGCTGAATAAATCCAAAGGGTTTTGTTCTTATTTGTCATTGGTACAAAACCGGTGTATGTCAGAGAAAAGAACTCTGTCTCACATATTATTATGTTTTCTAAATGTAAATAAAATATAAAAAGTAACCTATGCTAGAGTGTGATCTTCATTATTTTTTTCCGAATTGCAAGCAGATTCTTGTGATGTAATATCTAGAGGAAATAACATGGTGTGAAAAATGCTGGATGTAATTACACTTCTTAAAATTACGGACACATAATTCCATAAATTGTACTTGCACAGTCTCTGGTGGTTGAAATAAAACCTTCGCAATTCTTTCCCCCAATTTTTTTTACATTAACACAATTTTACTTTTATGTACTTAACTCTGATAGACTAGATGTTTGCATGACTTACACAACACCAACAGTTCCTTGGAGTTGCTTTTTTTATGAAAGTTTATGAGAAAAGTGCAAACATGCACATTACTTTAACTTTCTTAAAGAATTTCAGCTGGGTTTAGTAGGTGCTTTGATCCTGACGGTAGGGGTTCGGACTTGTATCTTTGCTGGCTGATTCTGTGCCTCCGGCGTTACTGACACTGGTGGAGTGGTTTGGTTGACAGGTGCCTGCATCTGAGGAGAAGCTGCTGTCACCACTTGCTGCTGGAGCAGTTTCTGTTGTACAACCTGTGCTCCTGCGGATCCAGTTGATATCACCTGAACCTGCTGCTGTCCCGAGGATGTTGCCTGTGTCAGTGTAACAGCTTGTGGCTGAACCTACAAGAGCATAATCAGATCACACGTTTACTATTACATTAAATACATTTTCTAGGTATCATACATATTAATGGTTTTCTGATCTGTGTCTAAATGCAAGGCTCTGCAACTCTTTAACCTCCCAAACTTATGGACAAAATGCCCAGCACACACTTTTTTCAATACAGCTTTGAAAGGCACAGCATACTTGCTTATTACCAACTGACCTGCTGGGAGACTGGTACCATCTGCTGAATACTGGCTACAGCTGCCTGCTGCTGCACCACTTGAGGGAGCTTTGCCACCTTACATGCAAATGAGAAAAGTAGAGAGTTTGTGTATTTGGGTGAATGTAATGTGGTTTGCTGCCAGAGGAGACAAATTCTACAAAATAAATATGCATTTTATTTTTTATTCATAAATTATTCAGCTGGCCTTTAAATAATTTTTTTTTTTTAAAGTTTCAGAGTTTACATAACTGCTCTTCGTAAAGTTTCTGAACACAAATCAATAAGCTCAGCTAGTTCTAACATTCTGCATAACAGGTAACGCATAACAGGCATAACAGGTAACACTAAAACATTTTGTGAACTCATTCAAATACATGTATACATTCACAAACGAAATAAGACTACACGAAATTCTATTTAACTACTGATTTCATTAACAAGATATTTTTAAAAGCCTGTAGTATATTGAGAAAGGACAAGCTCAACTCTACAATCAGTGTGCAGTAGTGGTTATGGTGCCACAGGTGCCTTCCTTGGCACCCATTGAGGTAAAAAGCAAAAAGACTATAACTAGAAGGTTAGGCTTCTTACCAGGGGGTTTCCAGGCGCTGTTCCACGACTCATGCATCTTGTTTTTTGTCTTTTCTAAAATCTAAGTTCATTTATCCTTGCATTTTATTTAATTTTACCATTTCATGTTATGCTATGACTATATTTACTTCCCAGATCTGATACGTAATATGAGTCTATAAATATAGATAATATCCATATATTTTGAAAGTTTGCAGGGATTATCCAGACATATATCAAATACATTTATTGCATATTATAGCCTATGTTACATATACTATGCATGTATATAATTCATATAACAATCACACACCTTCACTTTATTACCTTATAAGTTTGTTTAACCCCTTAAGGACACATGACGTGTGTGACACGTCATGATTCCCTTTTATTCCAGAAGTTTGGTCCTTAAGGGGTTAACTTGTTTGTACACATTACTACTCAAATAGTTACAATCTTAAAATTGTCAAAATGTTTTATTGCTCATTTTCAAACGGCAGTTACTAAGACCCCTAATTGCACAATTCACATGTCGATCAATGGCTTCAATGAACATGGAGATATTATATTTCTACTAGATAAACCGCTTACATGACAAACCGAAGAATATATGCAGTGACGTAAAAAAAAAGACAAAGTACCATGCAGTTTCAAATCTAACCTTTTTAGTATTTATTATGGAGCTCCAGCAGCTCCATCTCTGATCATTGCATTTAAGATGTAATAGGGTGATAAAGCACAGCTTCTATCAGGGTGCCCAATAGCTCAATTCATGTTTTTTTTTTGTTTTTTTATTAAATTATTTATGTTGTGCATGATTATGGCTGCAGAACAGGCTCTCTCATTTGAAGATACGAGGAAACCTATACAGTAATAAAGCAGGTGTTTGAGCTAACATAGGGAGTCCGTGTAGCCATGATTTAGACAAGGTTGCCCAAAAGGTAGATCCCCAGATGTTGGAGAACTACAACTCCCATGATGCTTTGCATACCTTTAGAATAATTTAGAATGACAAAGCATCATGAAAGCTGTCTTTGTAAAACATCTGGGAATCTACCTTTTGGGCACCCCTGATTTAGACCATTTGCACACAATTCAGTTTCCCCCTGTGATGTCACAAAACTGCATTAAGTCTTTTTTTTCTGGTGAGAGAGAAACCTGCCGGCTACTTTTAGCAGCATTAAAAAAAATTACAGATGTATGCATTATCTATATCTTATGCATTAATAATAGTTAGTGAGTTTTACAATATACTTTCTCTTTAACAGTGTCCCTTAAAGATACAGTTTATAGAATAATATTATATAGCAGTTTAGTAGAAAACAGCTTGATAATGAAACAAACATGTTTTGCCAAAAAAGATAGAAAAAAATAAGAAAGAAAAAACAAAAGATTGTTTGTACAGTTTGGGGTATTCCTGCTTATTGCACCACTAACACTTTGACCCATGGCTGCTCTTTAATCATATCTCGCATTTGTCTACGACAGAACACAACTACACTAGTAATATATTAAATCCAGAAAGGTAGCAGTTACCTGTACCTGAATCTGTGCCTGCACTTGTTGGGCTCCAGGAGATTTTTGTGCCTGGTTAATTGGGGTGGTAAGGAACTGAGTTTTAATGGCTGGTTGAGTGGTGTATGCCACCTTCTGTTGCTGGCCCTGCTGTTGCTGCTGTTGCTGCTGCTGGGCCTGGACAGTTACTTGCTGAGCTGCAATCTGTAGCAAAAACAGACATGAAGATCATTTTGTTATGGACATGGAAATAAACAAATTAAAGGGACACTCCACACACCAATACAACTTTACTGCATTTAATCTATTTTTGTCTCATTAATACGCTTTATTTTATTTTTTTTGCATGATCAACTGTGATCAAATGTTGAGCCACAAGACTACCTCTCCTGCTATGCCCCTCATGCCAGAAAAACTTCCTTATCAAAAGTATGCACACAGTCTTGGCCTCAACAGCACTGAGTGAGTTGCTTTTTATTCACAACCTGGCTGCAGAAAGTCAGACAAACTGTAAACATGATATGGAAAAACTAATGAGTACAGGTGCTCAATAGCTATAATTAGTAGCAACTAATAAACTGTAAACATGTAGTGATATCCTTGCTATATGTGTCCCTGGGTGTCCTCTCCTTCTCATCAAGGTTTCTACTGTCCGTGTCTGAGCTATGTGCATACCTTTGATAAGGAAGTCTTTTTATGGAGTGAGGGGGTGTGGCTAAGGAGGCAGGGTTACGGTACAGCATTCTACATAACCTTTTTTTAATGCAAAAACTATAAAGATTTGAGCATGCACAGAAATACAGCATATTAATAAAGGATTAAAACCTATCAAATGTACGGAAGTTGTGTTGGTACCTAGAGTGTCCCTTTAAGTCTTAGTAACTTGATTCTTCCTGGCTATTCTCAGATGCACTGTTTTAATATGCAAAGTATAAAACAGGAAAGTATGCCTTCTCAACCGTCCAGCCTTAATTGGTCACTAAGATGACATATACAAAGACTAGCTGCTACTTAGCCTGAAAACTAAACCCGAGACAAAGAAAGACAAGACAGCAAAATCAATGGTTGGTTTTTATCCAAATATTGACTTTTTGTACAAAAATAGAACAACAGTTAGCTTTTTTTTGTTATACAATTTCCAAGAAAAGGACTGACAGGATGTCCAATACACATATTTAAAAGTATGCCAGGTTCAGGGAGGTTACATGCTATGTTTTATATTTGTATATGTTTCAGTGTAAAGATGAAAATGACTATGAGAGATTTATGATGAGACAAGGTGTGCATATGTAAATACCTTTTGCTGTTGCACAGTGGCTGGTCCTGGAGCCGCTTGGGACTGTAGCGCTTTCTGTTGCTGCTGCTGTTTCAGCTTTATAAGCTGTTGTACATTCAAGGGCTGAGCAACTACTGTCTGCCCACCTGCTGGATTGAAGAGAAATTATGATTACAAGTAATGTCACATTTAATCTGCTGTCTGAAACCTTTGCTTTCCTAATCTCCAGATGAACAAGCATTTACTGCAAGCAGACGTACATTCCTTCACAGAGTCGTGAATTAAATATCTATCTGATGATGTCCTTTTTTCTTTTTGAAACCTGAGATTTAATATGTCTCGAGAGGCAAGCAGATAGCAGGATAAGGAAGTGACATCCCTATTGGGTAGTATACCAAGGAGGACAATGCTACTGAAAAATTGCAAATAATATCCTCTGTCATTATTGCTTTGTGTTGGCTTGAGATCTAATGGTCGACTGATCTGACTGAAGGAGCATGTGAGGAAACTGCTAAAATATTTCAATATGCATCATTTAAAAAAATGCAAATATACAAAACAGTACTTAGAAATGTTCGTGTTTAAATGTTTTTTTATATCAGTTGTCTCTTTGGTTATGAGTCCCGCCCTCCCCCCCCTCACATTCATGTTGTTTTTCTCCCTTTTTAAAAGTTTTGCAAAATAAATACATAATAAATGTTTTGCCTTTCCTTTACACAAACCATCTAGATTAGACTTGCACAGATAACTTTACTATTCTTCACAGCCAATCATTATGCTTTTATTATCTGTATAGTATTATCTGTTAAAGCATTTATGTTTTATGGGTATCGCTTGTGATGAGGCTAGTAAATGGGCTATTTTTGGTAAAGGTTTGAACTACAGTACTGGCTGCCATTTATTTGAGTAAATAATTTCAAACAAATAAGAAAATAAATTATTTTCATTTCTAAATATATTTACTGCAATTGTATTTCTTTGCAGTTTTGCTATACACAGATATTCTGGCTTTCTAGAACAGAGAGATAAATGAATAAATCATTTTGAAAAATATCATATTTGCAGCAGCAGAATCATTATAAAAGAACAGATATAGTGAAAAAACTCCACCCTGCAAGCATTTTAATAAATTATTTTAATGTTTACATTAAGAACAAGTTGAGTGTTTCTCAATTTTGAACAGTCTTCAAACATGCTTCAGTATGAACTGGAGAAGCAGGTTTACTACTTAAAATTCATTCCATACTTGCAGCTTTCTGAGGTTGGCCAATTGCTACGCTGATTCCTGCCACTGTCACAGGGATGGTGGTGACCCCCGTGGATGACACGACGGCAGAGACCACAGGAGGTTTTGCCAGGGCTACTTGTGTTGTTTGCCCAGCTTGAGCTTGAATTTGGCCTTGAGCCTGAAGCTGTAGAAAATACATATAGAGCATATTAATGGTTTCTTTAAATAGAGTAAGTGATAAGATACACACAGACGCACATACCAACATACACCTAGGGCTCACCTAGGAGAAGTAATAATCTAAAAAAATATATATTTAAGGGAAAGGTGACAGGGATCAACAGAACCACGCAATGTCACCTGCCAACTGGCAAGGTGCTTATGTATAGACTGGATAACCCCTCCCACAACTCGAGGCTTCAACAGCCTTCTAATTTGTGGTTGGGAACAATCCGAAGTGTAAGATAGCAAGTTATAATAAACAGCAGTATTCCAGCAGGTTTGAGTTAACATAAGAAGTCAGTGTATACAGGCTTTATTGACAAATTAAAACTATAACAATTCCTCTCGGCAAGAGTGTCTGAAATTTACACTGGAAAAACTTACTGAAGGTACAGAATAAATGGCATATATATATATATATATATATATATATATGTATATATATATACATATATATATATATACATATATATATATATATATATATATATATATACACATACATAATATATATAAACACACACACGCGTGCTAAATACTAAATACTCATAAAAAGTCTAAAAATAAAAATCTACGAAGTCTACATAAAATCTACAAAGAGCAACACGATCAATATAATCACTTACCAAACGGGCCACCTGCAGATTTGCAACAGTGGCACCTGTCAGCACAGCACCTGCTCTTGGGGCAGCAACTGCGGTGAGCTGTTGAGCTTGCTGCTGTGCTTGAGTTTGCTGTGGCTGCTGCTGTCCTTGCACAGATGCTGCTGGTGGACCTGCCTGTTGAGTCTGTTGCTGTGCTGTCTGCTGTGGCAATTGCATCTTCTGCTTTTGTAACTTGAGCAGCTGCTCCTGCACAGTAAACATGACATGAGGGTTACTATTTTATATTAAGTAAAAAAAAAAAAAACAGTTTCATTATATAAGGTGTATTTTCTGTTTCATATAGCTCACCGGGGATATTTTGCCAACAGTCTTCATCTGTCCAGGAGACTGTGCTTGAGCCTGGATCTGAGGAACCTGCACCTGTGCAGCCTGCTGTTGTCGGAGAAGCTGGAACTGGGCTGGGGTAATCGTTTTACCGGCCAGCTGAACCCCAGCAGTTGTTGCTAAAGGACCAGGGGGTAAATAAAAAAGGCAATAAATAAAATACAATCAGAAAGTAAAAGTACTGTTTACCTTAAAGGGACACTCTAGGCACTGTAACCGCTTCATCTTATTGAAGTGATTTTAATGTCCAGAATCCCTAGTACACTCATTCCATTAAAACATTTTTGTTTCCCATTTTAGCATTTCAAACACTAAATTCACAAATAATACAGTAATCCAGAGCTAAATGCTAAATGTAACAATAACACATTATACAGTTGCTAGAAAAAGTTTGTGAACTGTTTAAATTACAAGGATATCTGCATTGATTACTCATAAACTGCTTCCTGATCTAAGTCACTTGTGCAAGCCACACTTCCAATCTCATCTCCTTAAATAAAACACCTGACTTCAAATGGCGTTTAAAAAAAAATAAAAAATACAAATCGATGGCACTTTTTCCACTGTAAATAATTACTCAATGTCTTCATGTCTTCAATAAACATCTGAACTTTTTTTTACAACGGTTTGTTTTGTATTAGTTTAGTCAGATTGTGTTTGCTATATAGATCAGTCCAATCAGATAAATGCAGATATCTGCTAATTCCATGGGGTTTACAGACCCGTTTTTGAAACTTTATAATTCTGCAAAGAACCTGAATTAGCAATTAACATTGGAAACAATGTATATAGCAGTATGCATTCTACAATTATGAAGCATGAAGACCTAGGAGCGCTCTATACAGCCATTTAAAATCATTGAGCAGTGGGGCGTGTCCTAGCAGCTCACCAAGATGGACGTGTGAGCTGCCTGCTCCTCGTGAGGGATCACTGTTCAGCGACTATCCCAGTGATTTTCAGCTCACTACCGGCAAGTTACGGGATCATACACTGCCCCTGCTCAACATGGCACAGAAATCAGCAAAGAAAACTAAGCAGAAATCTGCACTGCAGATCTCGGCTCTCTCCTCACCGCAATCTCAAGATGGTGCCGACGACCCGAGATCACCTGCCTCCTGTTCAGACCGCAGTGACAGCACATGCATCTCTGAGCACACACAAGCTCCAGCAACGGACTCCTCAGTACAAAAAATGCTGTTGGAACTACAGACCTCCATGCAAGATGAATTTGCCAAATTGGCAAGAGATGTGAGGTCAGACATACAAGCTATTGCAGAAAGAACCAACCATCTTGAGGAGAAAATGGAGGAGATAATTGAAGCTCATAACAGCCTGGCTGCTTCCTACACAGAGCTACAAGCCAGATTGGACCGGCTAGAAAACAAAGTGGCAGACCATGAAGTACGAGACAGGCGAAGCAACATACGCCTGAGGGGCATACCGGAAGATATCCTGCCCCAAGATCTGGCTAACTACACCATGGAGCTTTTCAAATCCTTAGTTCCAGAGCTCTCTGCTAGAGAATTACTCCTGGACAGGATACACCAGCTACCACGGCCACAAAACTTGCCACAGTCCCTGCCCAGGGATGTAATCACCAAGCTACATCACTTCACAGCTAAGGGAAAAAATCATGCAGGCCTCACGGTGCTCCCCTGAAATCGCAGGCAATTACTCAGCAGTGAAACGCTTCACAGACCTGTCGGCCTCAATGCTTCTGAAAAGGAAGCATCTCACTCCAATCACACAAGCACTGGGCACTGAAAATCTGAAATATAAATGGGGATTCCCAGCACGCATCATCATCAGCCACAACGGAACGACTAGACATGTCAATACTCTGGAAGAAGGAGACAGGCTGCTCAAGGAGTGGAAGATTCCAGTGGAGATGACAAGAAACCAAACTTTAAGGAAGAAAACCCACCATTCGCAGTCAAACAATTACCACTGATTGGCACACAGCAGCAGCAGTGAAGTGACTGAGCAACTAATCAACACGGGACAAAAGATTCCCTGGATATCTCTTCCAATTGCAACCGACAGATAAGATTTACCACTGCTATCTATGCTCATGATTACGGTTTGTTTTATAATTTTTTTGGTTTACTTTACAATAGTTTTATTTTTGCCAGTGTTCCATCAAATTTTCCTACCCGTGAAAATCCCCTACCCTCGTCACTTCCGGTGAGGGAAATCAGCTGAATGCACTAACTATAATGAAAGTGTAAAACTAGCTTTACTTACCTTCCAGGACCTTGCTGTGGAGGAGTAGCGGGAGTGCTAGCACGCATGTGCAGCACAGGATCCAGCTGTTTTCCCTCACTGGAAGTGACGAGGGTTGGGGATTTTCACGGGGTAGGGGATTTTGATGGAACACCGGGGCTAACACCCACCTTGGGGGGACTACTTATTTATTAACGGGGAAGTCTTAAGCACATTCCAGCTTTTCCCACGTACTGTTACCACTCTGTACATTAATGACCATTAGGGCTCCAACACATTGACTCCCTACCAAGGGGCGTAATATCCCTCACGGGAGTTTCTACCCTCTGCAAGCTCTCAAGAGCAATGTTTAATCCGTTGGTGCGTGAATGCACACCTTCTGACGAACCTTTGTATATAGTTATGATTTCCCTTTTATGTTATTTACCCCCCTCTCACTCCACTGCTATGTCAACCTATAGGCCTGTCCACCCCCTACATACAGGGTACAATCTCTCATACAACCCAAGATACGGCCTCCCCTAACAGTGCCCAACTCACAGTGGGAATTGAGTGTCCCTTGGTGGGAAATGTAATGCCTGGAAAATGTAAATCTATGGGACAAAATTTTATCCATGATGTGTGTGGGGTTGTGGCAGACTTGTGGGCAAACAGGCAGCTCCACCGACTCCCAACAACCTATCCAAACCAGTTGACTTGACTTCCACTCCTGCTTTAAAACAAAAATGAGGAGGTGTTGGTGTTGGTAAGTAGAGCTGTATATTTTTCGTTGGTCAAGAAAATAGGGGACAAGGAAGGTAGATATCTGTTATTGCAATGTTATATAAACCATGAACCTTACACCTTCATTAACATATACGGCCCCCATGACAATCAACACGACTTCCTAGATAAAATCCTAGCGATGGCAATTCTCCACAAATTCGGGGACATAATAATAGATGGCGACACTAACTTTATCTTAGACCACACCCTTGACACCTCTGCAGCCCACTCAGTCTTCCAAGCCACCAACAAAAGGCAAGACACCTCTTCTACTAAACTAAGGCACAAACTCCTCCAACTTCCTGGATGCATGGCGGGTTTTCCACCCAACTGAAAAAGATTTCTCACTTCACTCACTGGCACATGACACCTATACCATGATCGACAGGTTCCTTCTCCTGTAAGTACTTAAAACTTCTACCGGTATGATCCTGTGGTCGGACCATGCCCCGATAACTTTAACCTTAAGGGAAAAATTTCCTACCCAAGGTTCAGGGTCATGGAGACTTAATGACACACTCCTACACAATAGCACCACTGTTGACTCGATACGAAAAGATATCATGGAATATTTCCAATTCACCAAGGCAACAGATACAAATATTACAAACTTGTGGCAAGCCCACAAAGCGGTGATACGAGGAAGCTTCATAAAAGCAGCCAGCTTTGCTAAAACAGAGAACTAAACTGTACATGGAGATCATTTTAGAACTCTCAGACCTGACACACAAAAATAAATCAGACCCAGTCCAAAATTGCACACATTGATTCTCACACAAAAGGCAAACTTCTTCACCCACAGGACATAGTTAACGAATTTGCAGCATACTACAGCACCCTATACAACATGAAAGAGGACCCACTCACTCCACCCCCAATCCACTGAATCTATACAGAACTTCTTACACTCAATACAGTTGCCTCAATTACTACCAGACGAGATCAATCTCATCTCAGCTCCCTTCACTGACATGGAGATAGCAGAGGCCATTAAAAACCTCCAATGCTTATTACCGCAAATTTGCAGACCTTCTTACTCCACACATGACGATACTTTTTAATTAATGTTATAACAAAGGCGCCCTCCTAAGCGATATGCTAATTGCACATATTTCTACCCTAACCAAACTTGGGAAATCCGCCACTGTATGCCCAAATTTCCACCCCATCTCCCTCTTGAATCTCGATGTAAAACTCTACGCCAAGATTTTAGGAAAAAGGTTGGCAGGAATAATCCCACGCATAATTCATGCTGACCAGTCTGACTTTGTAAAGGGTAGACAGGGCTCCGATAACACCTGCAAAGTCCTCAATATTCTTTCTCACATGCAATCCTCCAAAAGTGAAGGCCTTCAACCAGCTAAATTGGAGATATATGGAAAATGTCCTCAATAAATTCTGCTTCCCTCCTGCCTTCACATCAGTCATACTAGCCTTGTACAATATGCCGAAAGCTAGGGTCTCTATCCAAACACTTTCATATCACTAATCCCCCCCCTCTCTCCCTTATTATTCATCATTAACCTTGAGCCACTGGCGCACAAGATCAGACACCACAATGATATACAGGGGGTACAACTGGGGAAAGAAGTCTTCAGCCTGTTGATGTTTGCTGATGACATTCTCCTGACTTTAAGTAACCCGGTTGCCTCTGTCCTAGCCCTCATTAAACTTTTAAATGAGTATGTCACAGTTTCCTATTACAAGCTCAATCAATCAAAAACGCAAGCATTCTGTCTGGAACGAGGCGCGAGTGCCTAGAGATTTTCTTCGGTTTTTGTGACTATCTTACTAGGCGACCTCGTCAGCGGGGCTAGGGATGGGTGAGGTACCCAAGCGGTGCACGGGTTATACGACTACGTATGTTCGATTTTTAAATAGCGTACCTTATGTGCTGCAGCCATTCATGTTTCTTGATTTTATATTTACGCAAAAATTGGTGGGACACCATAAATTCGTATGGACTTTCATGGCCAACGTGCGAACGTTATCTACGAGGCCGCCAAAGACTTATATATCACTCTATTCAATGTGTTTCATGTATATCTTGGCGCATGATTCTGTCCACTCTGATTTGCATTTATCATTGTTTCTGTTGAATATGGTGTTTGACCTTGTCATAAATAAAGAATAAAAAAATAAATAAAAACGCAAGCATTACCAGTCGGTATACCGACACAACTGGTACAGCAACTAACACGAGCGCACTCGTTCGACTGGAGGAAATCCAGCATTACTTACTTAGGGGTCAAATTGTCTCCCTCCCTACAAGGAACCTTTAAACTGAACTACACCCTACCTCAAATGTGCACCTCTGCTATTGCAAAATGGAAAATCGTCAAGCTTTCCTGTCTAGGGAGGGTCAATACTAACCCCCCCCTCCCCCCCTCACAACTTCCCCAACCCTTAGTAAACATATCCAAGTGGTTATCAACAAATTTGTGTGGATTCCCATAGACCCAGAGTGTCACTCGCCCTTATGCAAAAAACATTCCTCCAAAGGTGGAGTAGGTATCCCCAATGTATATATGTACCTCAAGACCGCTTTATTAGAATCGACAATTAGGATGCACGCTCCAAAAAATTAGCTGCAATGGGTGGATATGGAAAACTCCCGGGCTTCGGGCACTTAATTTTATGGACACCTAAGGCATAAGAATGTACAGCTATTCCCAACTACGCTACTCTCTATACACCAATGGGATCATTTCCGGTCAAGGATGGGCGATGGCAACAAATTTAGCCTAGCAGCCCCAATAACGGCTCTATCAGAAATGTCCCCATGGTTTACATTTCACACATGACTTTAAAGGCATCACACGCATAAGCAATGTTTGTAGCGAAGGCCGCCTCATCCTCTTCCAGATTTGCAAGGCAAATATAACTTGCCAAACTCATATATTTTCCAATACCTTCAACTAAAGAGCATTATTATGTCACATGTCCAAATGGACTCTGGCACGAGCCAGGTGTTGACTGACGCAACAGGTATGCTTTTTCATATTTTTGATACCGTGCCCTGACGGAGACACTTCCTGAGATGGAATTCCCAATTGCTAAACAATGGACACTGGAGCTCGGCTGCGAGCTGACACCCAGGGATTGGACCACAGCTCTCAACGCTTTGACAGGGGTCACTAGGTGCTATTCCCATATAGAGGCACACAGGAAATTGATCTACCCGTGGTACCTCACGCCGCAAAGATTTTATAACATGTTCCCCCATACCTCCAGCCTATGCTGGCGATGTGGAGAAAGCAAAGGCACCATGACACACATCTGGTGGTCGTGTCAAAACATAACCCCGCTGTGGGACATAGTAGTCCAGATACTGACACAAGTCGATGCACTTGACCTAACCGTTGATGTATATACCTGTTTACTGTTACAATTTCCCAATCATCTGTCGGCATTTTCCAAGCAGACTGGCCTACTATTAATCACGGCCGCTAGACACCTAATTGCTCTCCACTGGAAACAACGAATCTGCCCCTGTCAGTCCCAACTCTTAGAAAAGATCCACTTATTTTATACATATAAACAAATGGCAGCAGAGTCTGCCAAGCGATATACCTCCCTCTAGAACAGGGGTCCTCAAACTCTGGCCCTGAATTACATCTCCCATGATTCTTTGAATTACATAGATAGCCAGAGAATCATGGGTGTTGTAGTTCAGCAACATCTGGGGGGTTTACATTTCACACATGACTTTAAAGGCATCACACGCATAAGCAATGTTTGTAGCGAAGGCCGCCTCATCCTCTTCCAGATTTGCAAGGCAAATATAACTTGCCAAACTCATATATTTTCCAATACCTTCAATTAAAGAGCATTATTATGTCACATGTCCAAATGGACTCTGGCACGAGCCAGGTGTTGACTGACGCAACAGGTATGCTTTTTCATATTTTTGATACCGTGCCCTGACGGAGACACTTCCTGAGATGGAATTCCCAATTGCTAAACAATGGACACTGGAGCTCGGCTGCGAGCTGACACCCAGGGATTGGACCACAGCTCTCAACGCTTTGACCGGGGTCACTAGGTGCTATTCCCATATAGAGGCACACAGGAAATTGATCTACCCGTGGTACCTCACGCCGCAAAGATTTTATAACATGTTCCCCCATACCTCCCGCCTATGCTGGTGATGTGGAGAAAGCAAAGGCCGGAGTTTGAGGACCCCTGCTCTAGAAAGTGTGGCAACCGTGGGTGGACTACTACACCAAAGGAGGCACAAACACACCCCACCCCACCACTTCCTCGGAGGGAACGGGCTAAGCAAAGGGTTCGACCCTTACCTCCCTCCCTAACAATAACAACAACAATGATAATGTTGGGTAAAGATATCTTGGAACTTCAGCAGGTTCCTCCTTTCTTTTAGTACCCTGTTCCCCCTGTTACACAGTGCAGACACACAACAAGACAGAAGTACAGTCCAAAACCATCCAAGAGGTGGCACAGATGGCGATTACACTAAGATCATTTAACTATTAGATGTGCATTGGGTTGTTAGATAATCTAACGCGTACATGAACAATGTACACAACTGTATGATTCATCCTATATGTACGTATTTGCCTTGCATGATTTGAGCAGGGTCGATACTCGCAACTACACGACTGTAATACTCGAACAGCCTGCATACCCTCCCCTACCCCCTTTTCTTTCTGTATCCCTCTCCCTTGTTTTATGAAACAATAATATATCAATTTTAAAATCATTGAGCAGATCATGCTCAGCAGCAGTGATTTTAAGCTTGCAGCTCCTCAAGAAAGACACCCAGAGTATGAACAGACCCTGACACGGTCTGCCTGAATGCCACACTGGCGTTTGTGATCAGTGCCAGACGTTGCCAGCTGCCCAGCACTGATCACACTGTAATACTTTAGTTTCGGCATGAGAGAGAAATATCCATGTAATGTTAAAAACAGTCAGTAGATGCCGGTCACAGACTGCTGCTCTCTTTTGCTTTTTACTAGGAAACCCATCTGCTTATATCACTGATATTACCAGAACGTTCTTAGGGATAGTGTTATAGTAGGGTTTGGTGTAGGTAGGGGTTAGTGTTAGGGGAAAGTAAGGTTTATTGCTGGGTTAAGGTTAATTATTATATTTATTATTATGTTATTATTTATATAGCGCCAACAAATTCTGCAGCACTTTACAGTGGGTGGACGAACAGACATGTTGTAACCAGACAAATTCGACACACAGTAACGTAGGGGTTGAGGGACCTGCTCAATGAGCTTACATGCTAGAGGGAGTAGGGTAAAGTGACACAAAAGGTAAGGATCTTATTAGACTAATGACAGTTGCAAGAGAGGAATCAGTCGGGAGCTATTAACAGTTTAATTGATACGCTTTTATGAAGAAGTGGGTTTTTAATGATTTTTTGAAGGAGTGAAGACGGGGGCGTGGCTTGGATACCGGAGTGAATGGCCGCATGAGAGCCGAGCTCTGCTCGGGACTGGCCTAATACACAGAATCCCCGGCAGTTAAGGCAACATGGCATCAAAGAAAACAAAAGCACAAGCTGGTAATACACCATCTACAACACTTACCTCCTCAAAAACCTCCTTAAGGCGATATTTTGGAGAAAAATCGGAGACGGACATACAATCCAAGATGGCGGCGACGGGAATATCTCCCACGAACAGCGCACCAGCCAGCCCTGCTCCCTCAGATAACTCCATCGAAGGTGTCGGCCTCAAGACTCTCCTCACACAGCTTCCTTCTAAGCAGGACCTTGAAACAATGTTCTCCAAGATGGAGAAGAGCTTTGGGGCCAAACTACAAACGCTCCATGAGGAGGTAAGCCACATAGGCCACAGGGTGCAAACACTAGAGGAGGAGGGGTAAACAACAGCACTACAACTAACAAATGTGCAATCTTTTCAACAAGCCCATAATGAGGCCATAATATTCCTACAAAGGAAAATAGAAGATCTAGACAACAGAGGAAGGCGAAACAACCTTAGGGTAAGAGGCCTTCCGGAAGCACAGGATGGAGAAAACGAGAACATTATATATACACTCACAGGCCTCTTTAATAAATTACTAGACAGGCCACCTGACAATTAAATTAATCACGCACACAGAGTGATCAGGCCAAGAGCACTACCCCACGAGAAACCAAGGGACATTATTTGCAGAATTCACCACTTCCCGCTCAAAGAAGCAATCCTACAAAAAGCCAGACGCTTCAGAGACATCACACATGACGACCACAAAGTCACGATTTTCCAAGATCTGGCGCAATCAACTCTCATTGCAAGGAGAGCATTACGGCCCATAACAAAGGCCCTCTCAGATAACAACATCAGATACCGGTGGCCATTTCCTTTCGCTTTGGTGGTCAACAGACAAGGGAAAACATACTCAATCTCCACAAGCAAAGACACACAGAAACACCAGCGAGCTCTTTCCAGAGAACACTCTACGCCAAACAAATGGTAGACTGCTGGAGAATATCACACCCACAAGAGAGGGACTATAGCTACTATTCACAAGTTGCACATAGTTACTCTAGACTAGATATGTTCTTCCTAGGCCATAGACACCTACACCTCTTGAAAGACGCATCAATCGGACATATCACATGGTCAGACCACGCTCCAGTGTTTCTCATACTATCCCTTACAGGAATGAGCGCACCCGCCAATTCCTGGCGCACTAATGAATCACTACTCGACGACCCCAGAGTGACTAGGAACCTTAAAGAATCCCTCCCTAGGTACTTCCTAGAAAATGAAAATAAAGGTACAGCAGACACCTGGGTGTGGGAAGCACATAAGGGTATAACTCGTGGGATCCTGATTAAATGGGGAGCCTGCATAAAAAAAGAACGCCTAGCGAAGGTCAAATCACTCACAGACGCTATATCTAGAGCAGAAACAACGCATAAAGCTAACCCCCTCGGTAGAAGCATACAACAATTTAACAGCACTACAAATAGAACTACGCAACATACTAACAATAAACGCACATAGAGCAGTTCACCCAACTAGAGGGACTTTCTATGCACACGGAAGTGGTAAATATTTAGCTAGAGCCTAAATAAACACCAAAAAACATACATCTCACATATAAAGGCAACTGATGGCACACGCCAGGACAAAACTGAAGACATAGCCAAAACCTTCCGAGACTACTAAAGTAATCTATATAACTTAGGTCCACCGAGAAATCCCCTACATGAAATAAAAAAAAATATATATATCTTCCCATATCCAAAAAATCATAGACCCGCATCAATCAACCCTCTTGGAGTTACCCATCCAAGCAGAGAAATTACAAAAGGCAATAAAAACACTCCCCAAAGGCAAAAGCCCAGAACCAGATGGCCTTACAGTCAGATACTATCAAGCTTTCCAACACATCTTGGCTCCCCAGTACCTGAAGGTACTGAATAGCCTGCTGCTTACTCACGAATTACCACCTCCGTTGCTGAAAGCAGCGATCACTATCCTGCCTTATACCAATATATTGGAAACAAACTGTAACCCCCACAGTAACTCAATGGGTAGAAAGGGTGGAACATACGAGAAAAATTTAAAATGTACACTGGTCCACGTTGGGCAAAACATGACAGATACCTGAGCATATGGGAACCCTGGCTACGATACTGGGCAAAGAAGCAAAATTGACCGTAGCCAACTGAAGAGTAATGGTGGAAGATACACTGTACCATCCCACACCTCCACACCCAAACCCCCCCTTTCTTTCTTTTTTTCTTTCTTTCTTTCATGTTCACTGACCACCACTGGATCCCAGTTCAATACTCCCACACCAAGAGTATCACAGAGATAAAAGTACAAGGAAGGTGCAGTTTGAGAACGGACTTAACCCAAGAGAGTCCTGTAACCCAAAAACCCATTACTAGGAGATCATAAAACCACCTAACCCATACGTGAACACCAACACTAATGGTCGAAGACACTAGATAGGAGATAAGCCATGCTGGGAGCGGGATGGTGGGAGGGAGGATGTTTAGAATTTATCCTGACCACAAACAATGTATGACCTGCATAGATCTACCTTGATATGTTATGTTAACGCACCGCAAATCCTGTACCATCTAAGCATCTCTGTATAATGTAAAACTTATCCCTATGAATAACCCCCCTATTTCTTTTCTGTACCCCCTCTACTGTTTTGAAATACCAATAAAACTGGAATTAAACAAAAAAGAAGGAGTGGAGACTGGGTGAGCATCTAACAGAGAAGGGAAGTAAGCTCCACAGCAACGGTGCAGCCCTCGAGGATTCTTGAAGGACAGAAGATAGACATAAGTCTTCAGCAGAAGAGCCTAGACGGACATATTTGTGTATTAGGGAGGATAGATCGGTGGGAGCAGCATTATATAGAGATTTGAAAGCAAGAACCAGAATTTTAAATTGAGCCCTATATCTTACAGGAAGCCAATGTTGGGACTGACAGAAGGGTGAGGCGTGGAAGGTGCGGGCGGACAGAAAGATGAGCCTCGCCGACGCATTCATTATGGACTGTAACGGCGCAAGTTGGGAGCACGTAAGACCACTGAGAAGTGGATTACAGTAGTCAAGGAGAGAAAGGACAGTGGAATGGACCAGCACCTTAGTTGCATCTGGCGTTAAGTGGCGTTAAGTAGGGTTAAGTATGGTCGGATGCGCCGAATATTTTTTGAGATGGAAGCGGCAGGATTTGGCGATAGACTGAGGGGTGAAGGAGAGGTTGGAGTTAAAGAGAACACCTAGGCAGCGAGCCTGCATAGTGGAGCTGATGGTAGCATTGTTGACTTGGAGGGAGACAGACACAGGAGCAGCAACACTTGAGGGAGGAAAGACCAGAATTTCAGTTTTGGTCAAGTTGAGTTTAAGGAAGTGGGCAGCCATCCAGTTAGAAATAGCAGAGAGGAAGTCAAAGACACCAGTCAAGAGGGATGGGGAGAGATCAGAAAAGGACAGATAGATGTGCGTGTCATCCACATAGAAATGATATTGGAAGTCAAAGGAGCTAATGAGTTTACCAAGGGAGGCAGTATAGATAGAGAACAGTAGGGGGCCAAGGATCTATAAGGCCAAAGGAGGAGGTTATAGAGAGCAGACGAGAGGAATCAGTGCAGTTGGGGTTGTTGATTGGGATATTGAAATCCCCAAGTATAAGGGAAGGAGTGCTAGATGAGAGGAAGTGGGGAAGCCAGGAAAAAAAATGCTCAACTCAATGAATAGCCTAGGATATGTGATGAGGTTTGTGGGGTGTCTGGTTTCCTTAGTGTGTGTAGAGAAGGTGAAGGGCCCTGTATTTGGGAGAGACATTACCAGCTGCTAGAAGCAGGAGAGAAAGTGACAGGAGGTGTGAATGGGTTTTGTATGCATGGGATCTAAGATGAGATCGGTTGTGGGTGGGAGTGAGAGAGTAGCAAAATGGGTACAAGGCATGAGATGAGAGAAGGGGGCAGTGTAGAAGAGATGGGCATTTGTAAAAGTGGTTGGGGGTATGAGTGAACTGGGTGTAAGGAGAGATTTTTATACTGAGGGAGAAGGAGGAAATAAAGAGGAGGAGAAGAAAGATCATTGCTAAACTTGGGAAAAACTAAATTGGAAATAATTGGAATATCAAGAGCAGGTAAAGGGAGGGTAAATATTACGTTTTATAGGTTAAGAAAGTGCAGGAGTGTACTTATAAGAGGCAGTGTGTACACCTGTTATTTTTACTTATCTAAAATCTGGGTATGACAGACAATCTATAAATGTAATAATGAGCATGGGGTGGTGAGGGGAGGGGAGGGCAGGTATCAGACTTTCTTACAGCAGTATTGGGGCTTGATAGTTTGTAAATCAGGCTGTTGAATAAAGATAAGTGAGTGTCAGATAGGCTTGCAATAAAGCTGAGGGAGGGGGATATGTATCTAGGCACAGAGATGAAGGGATGGTTATTCAAATAAAAACAAACATATCAATAAAAGAAGGGAGGGGTCAAAGGTCAGTCAGAAATCAGAGGGGAAATAGAGGAATGCATATAGGTGAATAAAAAAATAATGTTGTTTTATAGTCAAGGATACTGGGGGGGGAAGGGGAGTTAAGGTTACAGTAAGTATATGGTTAAAGTTAGTGTAAGCATATGTTTAGGGGTTGAGATAATACAGAGTAAATAGGTATAGAGTGGACATTAATTACCAAAAATGTGTTTAGATCCTATCATATTAGGCATTTAACTATAAGGACTGATACATTCATCTACTTGTTCTTTTTTTTTAGTTGCACAGGATGTGTAAAAAATTTTATTAAAAAAAATATGAGAAAAATTATTTGTTTTGGTTGCACACCTATTTTTTGTGTTGTATACATATTGGACATTAAATGAAAACCCTTCCTGTCCTTCAAAAAACAATTTATATGTCTTGGGACATTTAAAGAGAAACCCCTAAATCACAGAAGAACAAACTAATTCTAGCTTTTGTTATGGCTCAGAATCTGTTCAACTGCCTCCATCCTTAAGGGGTTAGGTATAATATTTTATAATCCATTATATGATTCACTTTTTCTGTGAGAAAATCTGATTTTTACACTTGCTCTGTGATACTATTTACAAGAGAAAGCCACAGGGTTTGCAGTACATACACAATTTGGTATACCTTATCAGTGAAACATCTATATTTGTGAACACAAATTAGATAATTAGAAATTCTAGAAAAGTACAAATGTCTGCTTGTGTCACACTCATCACATGAACCAAACCCCATATATATACATTTATGATATCACATGAGCTGTGTAATATAGAGTTGTCCTAAATGATTACCTGTTGTCACTTGGGTCACTATGGATCTTGATTGAGTCTGCACAGGGGTAATGCTGCTGCAAACCACAGTCCCACCGGTCACTGGAGTCACTGCACGTACACCTTGGCTTGTTGAAATAGTCACCATTTCTGCTGGTGTTGCGGAAGCTGCAACTGCTCTCTGCTGTGCATGGACAACTTGTGGAGCTCCACCTGCAGTCTAGCGGGGATTAGAAGATAATTAAATTGTAGAGTTTTCTTCTTAAATGTATTTTTCAGCCATATTACCCTTTACCTAAAAACTACAAATATGACCAGCATCTCACAAGGACTAGAGTGTAGCCACAGAGTGTTGCCACACATCATTTGGAATGTAAACACATCTGAGTGAAATTAATGAAGCAGTCCTCCGAGCGGGAAGAGGTGATCCTACCAAATTCAACAGTGCAGTGTTTAAATTAAATGATTATACCTATCTGAACTTTACCTCCCCATCTCCATGCAGGCATATGCGTTGGAACTTGCCCGGTAGCGCTGTTTTACACAAAAATGCTTATATTAAAGAATTACTGACTCTTTACCTGATTAAATTACAAGCAGACATGCATTTGCAGTCAAAGTGTTAGCCTAATTGTTTGGTCTGGTAACTGTGAACATTACAAGCTTGTACTTACAGTCAGCGTGCCAGCAATGACAGGAGACGCAAGTCGCTTGTTAATGGGCTGGAACGTAGCAGAGGGGACACCAGCTACAGTGTTTACAATAACGTTTCCACTGACAGTAGCTGTAAATATAAATCATGATGGTTAGCAGGGGAGGAAAGGAATGTCTGATCATCCGTAAAACTGTTTATATACGCTGAATGAGCTTAAAAGGAGATCACCAGAAACTTACATTATTTAGTATTACTTTTATAAAATATGTATTATCACCTGCCATCATCTTCTCTGAAAGGTGCAGTTAAAATTCTCTTTCATATTAACTGAATCATTAAAATATGTTTTCTTCCTTCCTGCTATCTGTTATCACAAGTTACACATTACTTGACTGTTCATTTGTTATTATAACAATTTATGATTTACCCTTGTATATCTCATTTTACAAGTATTAATAGAAAATCTGCAGCAGAAACAACATTCTTCTCAACAGCCACATCAAGATTTCCATTGCCTATATTAAAAATAATAAGTCTTTTGTTGTAGGAAAGATCACTATCCTAAAAATGTATTTAAACCCTTTTCATTCATTTATATTTTTTTCAAGTTAAATGGTTAAGGAGATTTTTCACTGTTAAAGACTCAATAGAGAGTGGTACATGTCTACTTTCCTATGATACATATTTACCCTATTCAATAAAAACTTTGGTGATTCTCATTACAAAGCGCTTGACACATTCAGAGTGAAACTCAAAAATAAACCCAATTCATGCCTTAAAAATGGAAATAGTGGTTTTGATAACCTCTTTATTTTTCATGCTATATAACTTTTTCATCATTATTATATAATAGAATAATATACTCCCTTACCAGCTTGTATACTTGCACCTGTCACAGCAGTTTTGATCGTTCCAGCCTGTATAGAGACCAACACACATGAGCAAAGCAAATGATAGTTTATCTGATATATATCTTCATAGGGATGCTGTCACTCTTTTGAAGTATAGGATTTAGAAACCCTTAGCAAGCCAGTGAGAGATGATCACAGGTATTTTCCAACTCCTTTTCTATCTGTACATGTACTAGATCAGTTGTCAAACTAATGCTGGCTTCTACTACTGAAAGGGGAGTATACTGAGTGCTCTGAATGAGAGGCAGGAGGCTCCTTTTTTTAGATAACGACCAATAACAGAGTGCACATCACCCTCTCCTAGCAGATTAAGTAGTGTGTTACAAAATCTGACAAAATCCTATTACAAGTTTTCCCCTGATATCAGCAGGCATAACGCAAACAGCATGAAACAGTGATCTGTCACACTGAATTTGATTATGGTCTCTTTGGGTTTCACATGTAAGTCGGAAAATGGTAAGGCAAGTGAGCATGTCACACTAAAAAGACAAAATGTCCAAAATGAATATGGTGAGTTATTATCAAAATCCTGGAAAAGTCACACCAACACTTACCAAGACGGCAGTGGTTGGTATGGTGGTTGCAGCTGTAGGTACCACTACCTGTGGCTGCTGAACAGTCTGTTGCTGGATCACTTGTTGTTGAGGCTGTGCCTGGGCTGGCTGCACCACTGGAGATTGCACTTGCTGGCCATTTTGTTGTGGTTGTTGAGTGGCCTGTGGACCAGCTTGCTGTTGGGCTCTGTGGTGCTGCTCAACTAAAGCCTATGCATTATTTAGAAAACATTGTTACACATGGTGCAAGCAGGAGAATACATTACAGTAAAACACAATGCATATTTTTATTATAGATTGACTGGCTCATTTATCTGAATTAAACATTTTTTAAGGCAGTTTATATTCATATTGCAGGTTACAAAAATGGTTTGAAAGATATATGGTAGAAATATCAACGTAATTTCAACATCTCAGTACAGTTACTCAAGAAATATCACTAATATAACTAATTTTTGAAATGATCAATTTGTTGTAACTATGACCATTAGCCATATTGTGTTTGAAAGTGAAGCCTAAAAGAATGAAGATATCTATGCTAGGTTCAAAAACATAAAACATGTATTTACCAATGACAGCAGTTATCATAAGGGCAGAAATCATAGGAAACTTTGCCAAAAATACAAGCTGTGCACATGAAGAGTGCATGCTAGATGACCCAGGGCTGTTTGCTTGTGCATGTGAGCAGCTTGGGAGGTTGTTGAACATAGTTCGTAAAACTGTAAATAGGGCTGAGAATAAACTGATTGCAGCTATGGTTTGGGTGTTATCAACAAATACTGCAGTTCCAAACATCCTATGTGATAAGCAGAACTGCCGCTGGGGGATGAACTACATATGGTCTGCTGCCCAGTTGATAATGGGATAAGATCAGAACTTTTGGACTAGAATGAGAGGTTCCTGATTAGTGGAGTCTCTCTCTGGTGTTTAAGAAACTGTCTAATGCCACATCTTGTCAAATCGAATGCAGCAGCTTTAGGAACCTTTATTTTATTTTTATTTATTTTTATTTTTTATTTTTTTTTCTGCGTTCTGTTTTCCCCCCCCCTCTTTTGTGCTGCTGCTTGATTGATTGGGGGGAGTGTTCATTAATTGCATCTGTGTGGGAATAGTATCCCCATAAAGGCACACCCCTAACTCACTGAGCTTGCTCACATTACTTGAAAGCAGACTCTATTTAGTAGGCTCTTTCAAGTAGGAGTTAGAAAACCAGGAGTTGAAACTAACAAGGGGTTTAAGCTAATAAGGTAATTGTTTATTTTTCTGTATCTAGGGAAATGAGTGTTAGCAAGATTGCTGGTTTAACTCAATGCACATCTTGTTGCATGTATGGATGCCTGGATGTACCCGTCCAGGGTCCATACCTCTGTGATGGTTGTGTGCGAGTGGCTTCTCTGGAAGCTCAGATTGGAGATCTCGAGAAGCAAATCTCAACTTTGAGGGAGATTGACAATCTTGAGAGGAGTGGGGACAGGTAGTGGAGAGGGAGGAGATAAGACAGATGGGGAACAGGCATGTAGCTGGGTGACAGTGGGGCGAGGAAGCAGGGGGGGAGGGAAGAGGAAAGGGCTAGCTAGTCCTGATTTGGTGCAACCTAGCAGATTTGCCCGTTTTAGGGAAGATGTTGGGAGCATCAGCTCAGGAGTAGCTGTATTAGAGGAAGCTGTTACTTCTAACAGCCGAGCTAACAGCCCCCCTATTACGGGTGGGGATCAAAATGTAAGGAAGGCAAGACAGGTTGTGGTGTTGGGGACTCTATCATTAGGAGAGCAGATAGGGCCATCTGCCGCTCTGATCGGCTCAACCGGACAGTTTGCTGTCTCCCGGGTGCTCGGGTCCGGCATGTTGCTGACAGAGTGGATGGATTATTGGGAGGGGTTGGGGATGACCCAGCTGTCATGGTCCATGTTGGTACCAATGACAAAGTAAGAGGAAGATGGAATGTCATAAAGAATGATTTCAGGGAATTAGGTAGCAAACTTAAGAAAAGGACCTCCAAGGTGGTATTCTCTGAGATATTACCTGTGCCACGTGCTACAGTGGAAAGGCAGCGGGAGATTAGAGAGGTTAATGCGTGGCTGAAGTCTTGGTGCAGGAAGGAGGGTTTTGGGTTTTTAGAGCACTGGGCTGACTTTGCGATTGGGTACAACCTTTATAGTAGTGATGGATTGCACCTAAACGGGAGAGGGTCTGCAGTGCTGGGGGATAGGATGGCTAGAAGGTTGGAGGAGATTTTAAACTAGTAGTAGGGGGGGAGGGTCATAGCAATCTACAAAATGGAGATAAGACAGAAAAGAGATGGGCTTTAGCACAGTATAAGGGGGGTGTAGGAGGGGGGAGGGGCAAGCTCAGAACAGAGAAGCTATGTAATGTTGATAATTCACAAAATATACAAGTGACGCATGATATTAAATGTATGCTTACAAATGCAAGGAGCCTAAATAACAAAATGGGGGAACTAGAGGCATTAGCATACACTAAACAATATGATATAATAGGCATAACTGAAACATAGTGGGATGAGACACATGACTGGGCAGTTAACTTAAATGGGTACATGTTATTTAGGAAGGATAGGAAAAACAAGAAGGGTGGTGGGGTATGTTTGTATGTCAACCATGATTTAAAGCCAAATCTTAAGCAAATGGAATGTGATGAGGAAAATGTGGAAGCTTTATGGGTAAATATCTGCTTGGGGGAAAGGAAGGGAAACCAACTATTGGTTGGGATATGTTATAAACCACCTAATGTTAATATTGACGAGGAACAACATCTGTTTGAGCAAATTGAGAAAGCTGCAAATCTGGGTAACACTTTAATTATTGGAGATTTTAATTACCCGGACATAAATTGGGACAGAGGGACTAGTAGCTCAGCAAAGGGAATTAGGTTTTTAAACTTGTTAAATGACACCTTCATGTCACAACTTGTACAAGCACCAACTAGAATGGACGCTTGTCTGGACCTGGTTTTAACAAACAACGTTGATCTTTTAACCAACATTCAAGTAGGTGAGCACTTGGGAAATAGTGATCACAATATAGTGTCCTTTGAAATAAACTCAAAAAAACTAAAGCACATGGGGTATACTAAAACATATAATTTTAAAAAGGCCAATTTCAATAAGTTAAGGGAAGCTTTACAATATATTGACTGGCATAAACTCTTTAGTGAAAAGAACACTGAGGATAAATGGATCATCTTCCAACAAATATTAGAAAGGTACATTTCTCAGTATGTACCATTGGGAAATAAATATAAAAGAAACACATTAAAACCAATGTGGCTTAGTAGAGAAGTAAAACAAGAGATTAAAAATAAGAAAAGGGCATTTAAAGCATTTAAATCGGACAAATCAGATGCATCTTATAAAAGATATAAGGAAGCAAATAATGCGTGCAAAAAGGCAATTAGACTTGCTAAACTTCAAAATGAAAAAATGATAGCTAAAGAGAGCAAAACAAGCCCCAAAGCATTTTTTAAGTACATAAATTCTAAAAAAAACAAAAATGAAAGTGTAGGTACACTAAAAACTGAAACGGGGGTGTTAGTTAATGAAGACCAGGAAAAGGCATGAATTTTAAATAACTATTTCTCCTCCGTATATATTAAGGAAGAACCCATGGCAACAGATGTGCAAATGATTGCTACTAAAAACTTGCAGAATAATTGTAATTAGTTAACTCAAGACAAGGTGCTGCAGCAACTAAAGAAAGTTAATATAAACAAAGCTCCAGGGCCTGACGGTATCCATCCACGTGTACTTAAGGAACTAAGTGTAGAAATAAGTGAACCTGTTTTTAATCTTTCAAGATTCTTTTCTTTCAGGAAGTGTTCCGGAGGATTGGAGGAAGACAGATGTGGTTCCTATATTCAAAAAGGGTTCAAAATCCTTGCCTGGAAATTATAGACATGTGAGCTTAACTTCTGTGGCTGGTAAAATATTTGAAAGGTTATTAAGGGATAATATTCAAGAATTCCTTGAGAAGAACATGGTTTTAAGCAAAAATCAGCACGGTTTTATGAAGCACAGGTCATGTCAAACTAACTTGATTACGTTCTACGAAGAAGTAAGCAGAAGTATAGATCAGGGTGTTGCAGTGGATGTAATCTATTTGGATTTTGCCAAGGCATTTGATACAGTTCCACACAATAGATTAGTGTTCAAACTCAAGGAAATCGGTCTAGATGAAAATGCTTGTTCTTGGGTAGAACATTGGCTTAAAAACAGACTACAAAGAGTTGTCGCGTTAATGGCAAATTTTCAAGCTGGACAGAGGTGGTAAGTGGTGTCCCTCAGGGGTCTGTTCTGGGACCCCTTCTATTTAACATGTTTATAAATGATCTTGAAGACAGCATTGAAAGTCACGTTTCAGTGTTTGCAGTTGACACAAAACTTTGTAAAATAATACAATGTGAGCAAGATATTACTTTGCTGCAGAGGGATTTAGATAGACTGGGGGACTGGGCACTCAAATGGCAGATGAAATTTAATGTTGAAAAATGCAAAGTTATGCACTTCGGCGTAAAGAATACACAAGCAACGTATACCCTTAATGGAAGGGAATTAGGGACAACACACGAACACACGAAAAGGACTTGGGAATTGTTATAGACAACAAACTATGCAACAATGTGCAATGTCAATCAGCAGTGGCCAAGGCCAGTAAGGTATTGTCATGCATGAAAAAGGGCATTCATTCTCGGGACGAGAATATCATTTTGCCTCTTTATAAATCACTGGTAAGACCACATATTGAATATGCTGTGCAATTTTGGGCACCTGTTCTAAAGAAGGATATTATGGCACTAGAAAAAGTGCAGAGGCGGGCTACAAAATTAATAAAAGGAATGGAACAGATCAGCTATGAAGAACGGTTAACAAATGTAAACCAATTTAGTTTAGAAAAACGTCGCCTGAGAGGGGATATGCTAACATTATACAAATATATTCGGGGCCAATACAAACCATTGTGTGGAAATCTATTCACAAACCGGACTTTACATAGGACACAAGGCCATGCGTTTAGACTGGAAGAAAGAAGATTTCGTCTAAGGCAAAGGAAAGGTTTTTTTACTGTAAGAACAATCAGGATGTGGAATTCTCTGCCTGAAGTGGTTTTATCAGAGTCCATACAGATGTTCAAACAGCTACTAGATGCATACTTGCAAAAACAGAATATTCAAGGATATAATCTTTCAATGTAGGGTAATAACGGCTTGATCCAAGGATAAATCTGACTGCCATTCTGGGGTCAAGAAGGAATTTTTTTTCCTAGCTTGTTGCAAAATTGTGCTTCAAACTGTTTTTTTTTTGCCTTCTTTTGGATCAACAGCAAAAAACAAATGTGAGGAAGGCTGAACTTGATGGACGCAAGTCTCTTTTCAGCTATGTAACTATGTAACTTTAAATAACCACTATAGGCACCCAGACCACTTCAGCTCAATTAAGTGGTCTGGGTGCCAGGTCCATCTAGGATTAACCCTGCCTGCTGTAAACAAAGCAGTTTCAGAGAAACTGCTATGTTTACTTTAGGGTTAATCCAGCCTCTAGTGGCTGTCTCATTGAAAGCCGCTAGAGGTGCTTCCGCGCTTCTCACTGTGATCCATAGGAAAGCATGCTGAATGTGCGCGCGGCTTTTGCCGCGCATGGGCATTCAGCCGATGACGACTGAAGGAGGAGGAGAGTCCCCAGCGCTGAGGGAGCCCGGCGCTGGATAAAAATGAGTGTTTAACCCCCTACCTCCCCCTTCAGCCGGGCGGGAGTGGGACCCTGAGGGTGGGGGCACCCTCAGGGCACTATAGTGCCAGGAAAACAAGTTTGTTTTCCTGGCACTATAGTGGCCCTTTAAAGGAATATTTAATTTATTTTTCATTACATGTTCTAATTTATTATCTGTATAAGTTTAAAATAAATGTCACTTGTACCCTGGAGTGTCTCTTTAAGAAAGAAAAAAAAAAGATGAGTTATAATTCTTTGCAAATTTACATCTTTGATGACAAATTATAACAAGTAGTATAACAATTATGTACATTAATACCAAGTATATGCAAAATTATCAGACCATCTGTGAAATGATATGTAATCTACTGGGTAAGGAACTAAGGAACAGATTTTAAAATATAATTGTAAATTCAGAAAATTAGACATAAACACCGATGGCTATAATATGTTAAATACCTTCTTTTCCTTAGCAATGCGCTCAGCTCGAAGACAAGCTACTTGGATTGGAGGTAGAGGTTTGTCATAGTTAATCCCACTGTAAGAACATAAACAAACTGCAATTTACCTATTCTGACACGTTTAGCTTTTTTTTTTTTTTTTTAATACATTGCAGAAACATTCTACGGTGTAATAATAATATTTCTCTACATATTGGAAGTAATTTGGTAAAGTAAGGGATAAAAGTGATAACATATGCAAGGCAAGTCGTTGGAAATCTTCAATTAGAATCTATAACACTCTCAGATAAGTATAATGGCACATTGAAACAGAAGAGGTAATTAAATTTCCGCAAAAGAACATTATGTTTTGTGCCAATGAGTGGAATAGAGAACGTAAGCACTATTTCCCATGCAATAACACTCCAGTCAATCCAATTTTTTTAAGTGCTAATATCCAAAAATGAGAAACGTAATTATTTGTGGCGGTTACCTTTCTGCAAGCACAGACGCATGCTTTGGATTCTTCTGGAATGGGTTCATTCCCAACCTTAAAATTGTAAAACACGAGCAGTTGGCAAACATTAACTACATGAAATGGCTTAACATCTTGTTTACAATTTGGTGAATTGGAAGAAAGTTCTGCCTGAATACCACACAATTAGAATATTCTATTTGATAAAGGCAATAAACAATAAAAAAAAATAAAAAAAAAAATTACATATGTTTGTTTGCGGGATGTTGGCTACAGATGCAACCATTTGTGTTAATGAACGGCAAAAAAAAAAAACTTATAGAAAACAGTACATGCAGTAATAACACCACAAATTAATCAATAAATGAATAAAAAAGAAGAGTAGCAGCTACACACCCACTCTAGCGACTTGATGAGTTATATACTCAGAAATGGAAAATAGGGTGTGTGCGCTTAACAATATAAAACTAGATAAATGATATAAGAATTATCAAAAACCATTTATTAATTAAGTAAAAAATAAATAAGCAGAGGACTAATTCCGATCACCACTGTTATACCTTAACCGGACAATTAAATACAAAAGTATCATAAAACAGAATAACAAAAAATAAATGACACCAAATGTATCCACAAACTAACTGCACTGAATGGCCGAAAAGATGGAATAACCTCAATATAAAGAATATATATAGAGAGGTCCGATCACTAAGTGAAGGTAGGGTGGATACAAAAAAGCAAAAAAATTATATACCAAAAAACACAATAATAATAATGAACGATTAATGAACGGCAGTCAAATAGGAAATAGAATGTCTATTTTTCATGTAGCTATAAGTAAACTTGACAGTTGGAGAACAACAAAATCACTAGCACCAAGTACAGATTATGTGTTTATACCTAAAAAGAATTATGCTGACATCTGCATGTACTGAGTTCCTATTAGTAATTAGGAACTTAATTTAGTTTCTGCTACATTATTTTATTTCAATGAGACACTATAGTCACCAAAAGAAGTTTAGCTGAATAAAGCAGTTTTGGTGTATTGACCATGCCGCTCAAGTTCCACTGCTCAATTATCAGTCATTTAGGAGTTAAATTGCGTTTGTTTCTGTCCATGTAGTCCTAGCCACACCTATCCTGGCTGTGACTGACACAGCCTGCATGAAAACAAAATGGTTTCATTTTCAATCACATGTAACTTACTTTAAAAGTGTTTATCTATCTCCTGCTCTGTAAATTGAACTTTAATTACACACAGGAGGCTCCTTGAGGGTCTAGCAAGCTTTTAACAGAGCAGGAGATTAGAAATTCAAAATGAAACAACATTTGCAATAAAGGAAGTGCAAACAATAGATGACTCTTTACAGGATGTATTTAGGAAAGCTGTGAGGTGTGACTAGGGCTGTATAAACAAACTGATTTAAGCAGTGAGACTGCATGGGGCATGATCTACAAACTAAAAATGCTTCATTCAGCTAAATTTTGGTGACTATAGTGTCCATTTACCATTGCTTATTTAGCAACTCTATCCATTAATTGGATATGCTAATTCCTGTGATCACCTCAAAGATGATGAATATTAATATAATCATCCAAGTACCACTTGTACTCCAATAGATATGCATTACAATAGTAACAGAAGCATTTAATTGGGATGGGTGAGTTAACTTAGCAGCATGTCATGCCCAGGACATACTTGAAAACAAGATAAATCTCAATGTATCTTTCCTGGTAAAATATTTTATAAATAAAATATTTTAGAAATAAATGTCTTATGTTAACAGTAGCATTCAGCAATGGTAACTGACAGAACATTCGCTTTAGCTTTGAGTGAATATTTGCACAGTTCTATAAGTCAGCAATAATATTCTCTCCTAGGCATGTTATTTTTTTCTTTAGCGTACATTTCGTTATATCTAAAGTGTGATATTATATCTGGCATGTATTTTTTATGAATCAATGTTACAACACAGTCCAAGTCAATATGGAATCTATCAAGAGCCAATGATACATTAGGCATGAAGTGAACAGAGTGAACTTGCTTACAGTGGTTTGATGGGTGGGCTCCTCTTTCCTGCAGTCATTTTCATCAACTCAAAGCGATTCGTATATAACTGAGTATGTGTTACACCCTCATCCTGAGCATAGATCTGACTGGTCCGCAGAGGACGGCTATTTTTTGTCTAAAGATAAGAATGTGGATTAAACAGTAACAGTAGAAATAATAAAAAGAATCTGGGCATATAAGAAAATTAAAACGAAAATAAAATAATCAACCTGCCATAAGATTTTTTTTTCTTTTTACAAGTGTATTGTTGATAATAATCTAAATATCCCAATATGTATTTGTATAAACAGCACCGTGCAAGCATTTGACAATTATACATACATACAGACAAGTGAGCTAAAGCCAAGTCTTTTTTAACTGAATTACCAACACAATGCCTGTGTGTGCCATAAGTAACAGTATAACTGAATACAATGAACAACACAATTACTGTACATGCCGCAGATACCAATTTAACTGAATACTGTGATCGACACACAGTATTCGTACACCACATGAATACCCAATGCTTGAAACAGGTGAGATTTTCACTCCAAAACAGAAGTGCCACTGTGGCACTGTTTTTTTCTCACAAAATGATAGAAACAGAAACAAACACAATGTTACGGTACTTTCTACTTTTATTCATCTACACTTTTTTTTTTGGGACACACTTAGAAGTCCACTGAGAACAGGAGAAGGTGTTATCAACAAAAGGAATGTGGTCGAGCAGGAATTTTCTTTCCAATCCTAAGGACAAGATGGCCCACCATCCTAAGCAGTTCAAATTGCCTTTTCCATATTAATCCAAGGAGATATCTGACTGGTGCTTTTGAGGTTAAAAATGATTTTTTTTCCTAGTTTGTTTGCATTAACAGCAAAAACATATGTGAGGAAGACTGAACTTGATGGACGCAAGTCTCTTTTCTGCTATGTAACTATGTAATATTATTTTATATATATATATATATATATATACACATAGTAGTTTTGAAAAGCACTCCAAGGACTTCATATAGGTGAAAATAGATATATATTTTTTTAAATGTACGATTGCCACAACATTAACAACAAAGAATAGCTTCATACATGGGAAAAAAAACATCAATTAAATGGACAGCTAAACACCAGGAGCAAATTTTAACGAAAAGCTGCAAGCAACGAGAGAGATTTAGCTCAACACTCACAGCTGTCATTGCTGTCCTAATTAGGGATAGACCAATTATCGGTTCTGTCAATTATTAGAGCCGATATTCAGCATATTTCTGATAAACAGTATTGACCTTGTAATTTATACATATTACCTATAACTCAGTGCACAGAAAAAATAGATATGTACAAATAAATCTCTCCACCATGAAACGATACCTAACTGGTGTGGGTATTTATGAAACAGCCCATGGAGTTCCCAGCAAACTTCCTTCTAAGGCAGTATATTGCAACAAATCTGGGGAACCTACTACACCTATCATCAGAATGAAACACAACATAGTGTAACAAAGTTACAAATAGTATTGTGCACTTTAAAGAGAGAAAATTCCAATAAAATAATATTAAATTATAAAGTATCAAGTGTTTTACTTGTGAAATACATATATGATTTAAAAAAAACAACAACAAATAAGACACTTGATAGTTTATAATGTAATTTAATTTTAGGGGTGTTTGCTTCATGCCAGTCCTAATTATTTTTGCTTTAGATATCATAGTTATGTTTAATAGACAAATCTGTCTTGTTACGTTTTCTTTCATGACCTATTTCTAAGGAAATATTTGGTTGATGGAGATGTTATGAAGTTATGTTGTAGCATTAATGTGTTAGTTTATGTTTATTTTCTTAATGTGTTTCTTAAAAGGGTTCCCATATTGGTCCAGTTGCTGCCATCTGTTTATTTTTATTTTCTAGATATTTTCAAACTTCAGATAAATAAATAAGATCGTATTGGAACGCATGTGCTCAGCAATGCCGGACCGCAAAGCATTTCCTCTGCATTTCTGGCTCTGCTGCACTTTGTGCTTGTATACGCAATGAAGAATTAAGGTGGAACGCATACATCACATCTTGTTCTCAGCATACACTTCGTAGTGAGCCCAAATTAATGAAATAAGAGGGAAGGATGAAATTCAGCTGAGATGGATCATTATACAGCCAAGATTAATTACTATCCAGGTGACTGAAGTCAATCAAGGATCTACACCCCCAGGGAGGACCAATGAAGAAGAGTGTGGGGGAGAGTGTCACTCTTTCAAGCGCACAATACTATTTGTAACTGTATTACACTATGTCAGGGCTTGACAAATCCCAGGTGCCAGGTCTCCATGGTGACTAGGAAATTTGTCCTGGCGCCTGGGATGAGTGAGTCCCTTCAGACCCCAGGTGGCAAGCGGCTCATAGTGAGCAAAGGTGGGCAGCCGACAGGCAGGCGGCTCATGGCACAAGATTAGTTGAGGCAGGCAGGCGGATGACTGATTACGGAGGAGGCGAGGGAGGCTTGATTTTCCTGCTCCCTTGCGCGCCGTCCAGTGATGCTGGGAACCAGAATCTGACGTCAGGAAAATGAACAGCCCCACTGAACACCAGGGAAAGGTAGGGAGGCTGTGTGGGAAAATTTAAATATAACTAATCATTTGTGAGTGTATGTGAAAAAGTGTGTCTGCATGTCAGCGAGTGTTTAATCTGCCTGTCAGCGTGTGTTGGATCTGCCTGTCAGCGTGTGTTGGATCTTTCTGTGACTGTGTGTTTGTGTATGTGTGTGTCTGCTTTTTGTGACTGTGTGTTAGTGTCTGTCAGTGAGTGCATCTGTTTAGGTGACAGGCCCTCAGATCACATAGGAATTGTGCTTTTACTGACCTTTTTTCCAACGCAGTGCTGGTCTCGCCATGGCTGAGATCATCATCACTTGACGCTCTCAGCCAATCCAATGCTTTCCCATAGGAAAGCATTTGGAGACTATTGTGCATGTGCAGAAAAACACGATTTAATCAATGCACCCGTATGGTGATCATTAAGCGTTTTCATGCAGAGCATGGAGACGCTAAATGGAGGTGCTGCATACTGTGCAGTACTGACCCAGAATGCACCTCTAGAAACCGTCTTTTTGACTGCCACTGGAGGTTTTACTAGGCTGCAATGTAAACATTGAAAAGCGTGTAGGTACTAGCTATAGACTTCAGAACAACTACATTAAGCTGTGGTGGTTCTGGTGACTATAGTGTCCTTTTAAGAATAGTATTTTTGTTGTTGAAAAACCGTACTCCTAACTGTTTTATCTGGCTCCTAAAATTCCAGGCGCCCTGCACTGTTGTGTTTCATTCTGATATAGGTGTAGTCATTTCCACAGATATTTTTGTGATATACATATATTACTGATAACATACTCACCTCTCCCAGTCCCTGCATGTAAAGCTCAGCTGAAGGCGGGGAGGTGAGACAGTGAATGGGGGTTGGCTACCTGAGAGTGATAAGAGTGTGATTGATGACAACAATCACACTCCTATCAGTAATAGCACTGTACATGGTGTTTTTTTTTGTCCTGTTTTTTTTTTTGTCAAATGGCTTGAAAAGGTATGAAAAACATGTAGGGTCTGTCTCCATAGTCTCAAATGCAATTAAAAGCTGTAGTAGTTATGGTGCTTAGAGAATCCATTTAAGCTATTTAGTAAGATAATCTAGAGATAACCTTCAGTGCAAGTTCCGTTAGCTAGCTGAGTGGTTTCACTCATATAATTCCATAAATTAAACTACTTATTACTGATTGAATACTAATGGGCAATGGTTTACTATATATAATACATAGAGAACAAAGAAAAGACCAAAATCAGCTTATAAAATGTCAGCTACATCCTGGTTCCTGCAGTAGCTGCAGATTTGCAGCATATGAGTGAAATTCAGGTGTGTCTGTTTTTTAGGTGTTTCTTAAATCTGTTATCTGAACAGTGCATTTAAAAAGAGGAGCATCTGCAACTTGGATTGTCCCTTTGAGAATAGTGCAGAGTACTAGGGATGTGTGTAGCAAATATGTATTAAAGCACTGAACTATTTGAACAACCCAAAAGCTGTTTATAGCAAATACAATGTATTTGCTGCATATAACATAGTAACTGTGAGTACAGCAGTAAATATGTAACTAAAAGGTCAGTTTGAAAAATCATATAGCAAAATGCATGATCGACTTTTCTCATGCTCTTCTCATGCTGCTAGAAGTCCGCTCACAAGCAGCGAGATTAAGAAATATTTGGATATCAATTTGAATAAATGTGTTCAATGTACATTTTTTTACTCCTATGTAGAGAGTCTCCATTTTAAACACAGTAAAGACGTTGCACAACTTATCTCAAGTATCATGATGTAACACTTATTGAAAGAAATAAAAACACCATAGTCATTTGCCAAATTTAAAAGACAAAAACATAAACAGTCACACAATGGCGCTTCATAGTTAGTGCTGGGTAGATGATGAAGTATGTGACAAAAAAAAATATTATGATTAATAGCAGTGTTCAGTGTATTAGTGTATAATACGAATATACTTAAACCACAGAGATGGAGGAATAATGTATGTTTTGGGCGGATATTGATAATTTGAATGAACAAACAACATAGAACAAACAAACAAAAAAACAAAACAAAGAAAACAAACCTTATAAATACTTTTAGTCTTCTTCTTAGGGTTAGCTTCAAACATGAGCTAGCAAAAGAATGGACAATATTAAAAACTGCACTGCATCACAGCACCATTTTTATATATAATTGAGGGTGCTTGTTCATTTTCTCACCTTCCCTTCCTCTCTTGGAATGATGACACTCTCATACCGACTGCGGCACTGTTTGGATGATCTGTAGATGCGACTGCAAGAATTTACCACATCGCTAACCAGATCCCAGTTGGGTGTATGAGCCGGTGAAACAACTGTAAGATTCAGTGGGAGCTCCAAGAGATGCTTTACAGCCTAGTGAACAGAAGAGTGAAAACCATAAGCAAGCCTGCTTGATCAAATAAGAGTATTTTTTTAAATAACGGTTTACTGTGTTTACACATGGAAAGAATATTTTGTGTGAAAATGTGACAAATATCTGTATACAACAAACTGCATTATAAAATTTTTTACATATAAAGAGTAGAGGCAAAACTCCAACAAAAAAAGGGATAGAAGGTAAAGTATAACGTGAATCATCCTGTGAGTTTGTTAACTAGTATAATATCACAGCAACTGAAGTGGAAGCATCATTAAATGCTTCAATCCCATGTATCCTATATTTTGGAAACGTGGTCTAGTGACTTACTAAGTGAGTGTCTTATGAGTGTCTTATGAGATAACATTATTTTTAAATACTAGCCAAGTAGAAAGAAGCTACGTGTAATAGGAATAGGTTTGAAATGTTATATATCGAGCTTAGTATAATGTAACTGGATAGGCATTTATTGCAAATCAAATTACTAATTAATTCATGGTCAGATCAGATGTCTGGCTGTACAGAATGGTGGGCATGCTTGTGCCTCCCACCATATCCTTTATAAGTGGCAAGAAGAAAGCATTCTAATGCAGATTACAGAGAATGCAGATGAGGCACAGGTACGCATGGGAATTCCATATTAGGAGATAGAAACCAAACAAAGAATTCACAATTTATATTTTTATATATATATATATATGAAAATTATTAGCAGATTTAAAAAGTCCCCACCTCAGTATAAAAAATTTCACCAAATTCACCAAACACTGTTGTGTAATAATCCCAAGCAGTGTCCCCATTTCCTAACCTGCAGCAGAGCCCAGTCCTCGCTGATAAGCCATTCTGGGTTATCTGGTCCAGACTCTGTAGCCGGCTTAGCCAGGGTTGGCAGAGGTTTGGCAAACTGAGTTTGTTGTTTGAGGAGGATGTTCTTCTTCTGCTCCTTGCCTTCTCTTCTCACTTTCAACATGGCCGGTGTGGCTCTGTCAAACAGAGAGCGAGGTGGAACCACAGATTCCCCGTGCCTCTGCTTTTTCTTCCGACCTGCAGCTAACACATTTATCAAAATTACTAAGTCCATTACATGAAAACCAGGATGGATAACAATACCACTCAGAAAATTTCTTAGAATATTTATACTATATTGTGTATTATTTTTTATTTTTAGATTTGACTATGTGCATTATCTTTGGCAACCTTAATAAAACTGCAGAGATATTCCTTATGGACAGATGTGTATCCATTTATAGTTTATGGCAAGTAACACTTTATTTGATATTTTATACATTCACATTTCATGTTTTTTTTCTTTCTATTCATTATATAAATCCTAATGCAAAGCAATCCCTCTCTTTTGATATAGTGAAACAATGTAACAATAACTCTTTATATCCTTGATTATAGACCTCCCATGTGTAAAATAACCTTATAAAGTGTGAGATATGTAACTCTCATCAGTAGAATGCATAGATTGCAAAGTTCTTTGAAGTGGTCATGTTAGTAGGAGTCTGTATGTGCAGCACTTCTGGTTAAACAAAAGTAAGCTACATGGCAAGGCTTACAATTCTAAATCCTTCACTAAAAGATATGCCTTAAAAGTTACCAACCAGAGCAAGCCTGTTGATTCCATGAAACATTCACCAGGGCTAATACACTAATACACTTGCATGTATTCCCTAAATTCTCTTGATTATATCATGCACATATAAAGGTATGGGGGCTTTGCCATTAATTGGAGGACATGATTCTTCTACTTATAACACCAACAGGAAAACAAAACATATATAAACATTCGTAACAGCTTTTTTCTAAACATTAATTAAAGGGTTACTACTACAAACAGCATGGCCAATTCAGTGAATTGAAGTGGTCACGTGCCTGAAATCTGTATGAGAAGCATTTTCAACATTTCACTGTGACATCCTTGGTTGCGGGAGGTGTAACTCCACTTCTGGCGGCGTAATTGGATGTCATCACTCTAGTTCTAGGTTGGCTAATGCACATTATGTGTTCTACTTATTGGCTGGGAGCGGTCAGCCGACACTCTTAGCCAATGAATGGCATGTCGCCACAGCAGCAGGGAGCCTTGGAGCCCAGTTGAGACTCAGGTAAAAGAGCCAGGGTACTCCAGGCATCATAGCCAATGCAGTGGTTGTGATGGTTGGAGTACCCTTTAGTAAGAATGTACACACTTCATTGTGGCAGTTATTAGAAATATTGAAATTAAGTCCTAAAAATGTAGAACAATCTATAGGCCTCATGTCACCCACCAGCTGGGTCTGCCTTGTGTCTCTTGCGTTCCTTTCTCACATAGATTGGAGGCAGCTTAGACTCAGGGATAGGGTTGGTGTCATACATCAGGCACATCACCGAGTCTATGTAGATATCATTTTCATCTTGAGGAGGAGTGGGTGGTGTCCATATCTGGAAAATGAAGCATTATAATGCAGGTTTGATCTTGCTGGAGTGCCCATTCCTCATGACAGATGTGGGAAAGTAATCTTCTACAAGCATCAGAGCTGCATTTTATATTATTTAAAGTTAAATATTACACGTATTGAAATAGTTAACTTTAAATTATTTAATAATGTACTCACATAAACAAAAATCAAATGGTGTACACTTGTTCTGTATGGACAGCCATTTTTTAACCTCTTTGGTCAGAATGGCTTGCCAGACCAAAAACACACAGGTAAAAATAGCTAGCGCACATTCACAAATCTGACAATCATGCAAAAGTGTTGATTATCTTAAAAATGCTCTATGAGAGAGAGAAAAATAGCTGCTCCATGGAACAAGGCTAAAAAGACAAGCACTGGAAAAGGTATTACAAAATAATTTACAAGGAGAATATATCACACGCAATCTATTATTTTCAGTAATAAATAATGACTGTTTTACTTTAAAAGGTGATTAATCACAAGCAAACTTACTATACTATTACTTACTATACTTACTGGCATGATTTCTGTCTGCCCATCTGGACTGTTGTAGACAAATTCCTGTAAAAAGGCAAATCATTATTGCACGTGTGATGGCATAATGGTAGAAAGATAAATATGTTTAAGGCTATTCTGCCATGCCATTTGTTTTCTTTGTATTAGTTTTTTCAGTTGTTTGTATCTATAGCTATATGTTAATATAAACTTAGAACATTTAAGGACCACTCCATACCACCTGAAGCATTTTAGCATGCTGAAGTGCTCTAGGTGTGAAGAGTGTATCCACTTTTTACCAATCTACAAAATAGAAATTGGCATATTGTACACCCCTTGGCTGTCACTTAGACAATCTGTGCTGGTACTACCTGGTTTGGTTAGCTCAGTGAAGCTAAGCTCAATAGACAGGCGTTTGCCTAGAGCACCTGCCTTGTAAAGACTTGTCATTGAGCTGCATTGGGAAGTCTGTGATTGGACAACCACAGAAAGTCTGGGCTGGGTTAAAAGGGTAGGGTTTGCAAAGGGTTTAGACATGTAATCTGCAACTTTTGCAAGCTGTTTTTAGATATACCACAAATAAAAGGAATGTATAATTAAATATGTGTTTTCATCCGAGGTATAAATACTAAACAGTGATTTTTTTATTTGGGCAGTAGACTGTCTCTTTAAGAGGAGTCATTGGGATTGATTTTGTACACATATTGTCACAGTTTGTATGTGAACACCCCCATCTTTCATTGGGAAAATACACACATAATAACAGGACAATAAAACCTAGAGCAAGGCTTAAAATGTAAAAGCCCTATTCTACTAGCCAGACCTTAAAGGACCACTTAAGTCACCCAGACAATTTCATCTTAATAAAGTGGCCTGGGTGCAGTGGTTCTCTAGTTTTTTTTATTTATTTATTTATTTATTCTTTCTTTTTGGTGTTTATAAAATCATGACAAGGTAGCATGCAATGCCCCAACAGCATATACAGGCACATAAGACAGCGTTTCGAAGAAGTTGGACAGCATCGTGATGATATGGCACATTTTTAAGTTAATAGTGGTGACATGTACAATGACTTTGGTATAATGGCTCATTAATATAGCAGTTGGGATACAACATGACAGAGCCAGTGAGAATACATCGTAGAGAAAATTGTATAAGTAATATTAGGCTGTTCATAACCGTTAAACAGAAATATAACTGGAGTGTAACTACCCAAAAAACTGGTGCTCGGGACCCCCCAGGCTGTAACAATAGTCTGACGATGGCCGACCTAGTATTGGTCATTGACCCAAAAAATGAAAAACAAGTGGTATCCTGGGAGGCGGTACATTCTGATGTGGGCTGGTAAGTGGCCCTAGATAGATATGGGAGGTAGTGCATTGCCCATAAGGGCATGAATACTAAATGCATGTCAGGATGTGGTGCGTCGGTGTGCGGTATTAATGTGGTGGACCACAGTAGCTACGGGTATAGTGCCCAATATCCCCTGGGCACCCTGGGGAGAGGCTGGAAGTGAGAGTGTGCTGTTCCACTTCAGTTGTATCGGGAGTAGGAGTCAGATATATGACATATACACCAGTATTTAGTAAAATTAGAGAAAACAAGATAAACTAAACTTAAATAGTTAAAAGGGAGAATGCCAGCACATATACGATTATATGTAGTTCAAGAAATTTTGGAAACAATTAAAACTTGCAGCTGACTGTGGAGAGAACTGCGCTTAGTCCCAGGAAAGGGATCCCCCAGGAACATGCCTTTTAGCCCGTGTCCACTCGTGGGCAGGCTACGAAGGAAACAATGTTCTGCACATCCCAGGTGGTGTGCATAGCAGGCGTGGAAGCCTGGTGTTGTATGAGGCCCAGTTGCGTTAAGAATGAGGTGGAAGCCTCTGATGTTGTAAGCCAGTGTGTAGTGCCGTTTTTGGTGGCGATTAAAGTATGGGATGGTCCCCATCTGCAGTTGATTCTTGCCTCCCAGAGCGCTTTCATGACACCTTGAACAGAGAGCCTCCACTCCAATGTGGCTTTACATAGGTCTTGTAGAAAGGTGAGTTGCATGCCCTCAAAGCTCGGGTGGGGTGTTGGATTTGAGCGCCTCTTGTACCGCCAGCTTGTCCAGGAATGTTAGAAAGTGGAGCAGGACATCTCGGGAGGCTGCAGCCAGTGCCCTTGGGGATTTAGGGAGTCGATGAACCCCATTAGTGAGAGTGTGTTTTGTGAGCCATCGTCCAGTGCGTCTATCTGCGCCTGCATGGCTGTGTGTGATTTCTGTAAATGCTGGATATGCTCGGTTGAGTCAGCTTGGTGCTGTGAGAGGGTGGATATGTCTTCCTCCATCGCCTTGACCCTGTCTGTGATCGCTGCCACCTCTTCCAAAACCACCGCCAGATCTGCGCAGAAGAAGGCCCTGATATTGACCGATAGGTCCATAATATCACCTTTGGCCGCCAGTGCGCCACAATCCTCAGTCTGCATGCTAGGTGCCAGCCCTGTTGCCTCTGGTATAGGTCCAGGGGCATTCATTAAGTCCTCGGAGGAGGATGAGAAGCAAAAAATGTCAGGCAGTGATCCCATCTTGGATTTAGGCCGCGTGTTGAAGAGTTTCCCCATGCTTCGATTTCTCTCACCAGACAGCGTTTTAAGCTTTTTGGAACGCTACACCATGGTATCAGGTGGTATGGCAGGGTCGGGTTGCTGAGATTCAGGCAGTCGTATTGTATGTTAGTCAAGATATTGTCGGAGCTCCGTGAGTATGCGACCGTTCTCGGCTCCCTCCAAGCCCCGCCCCCCTGGTTTTCTAGTTTTAACCCTTTAATGCAAAATACTGCCATTTTTCCATTTTTGCAAAAATAGCTTCAACAAACCGCCAAAAGAGGAGCGTCTGTGTATATATATATGTATATATATATTTGCAAAAAGTAGATGGCTGCACTCACGGTCTTTAAATAAAAAATATTTTTTATTGTTGTTTACTTTTGTTGTGTCATCTTAAAATCAGGATCAACGTTTCAGTCCTCTCCAAGGACTTTCATCAGGATCCTTGGAGAGGACTGAAACGTTGATCCTGATTTTAAGATGACACAATAAAAATAAATTTTTATTTAAAGACCTTGAGTGCAGCCATCTACTTTTTGCAAGTCTGTACACTGGAGCCCTGGTAGTGCACCTGGCCAAGGAAATTTGCAGCCTGTGTGCAAGGTACTGTAGTCTTTTTTAGATATATATATATATATACACGTGGAATTGTATTTGGATTAAATCTTTTTCAACTTGCTAAGTGCGAGAGTGCTGGCTTTATATTGTTTGGTGTGTGTGTGTGTGTGTATATATATATATATATATATATATATATATACATACGTGCATTGGAACTAATTTTGACTAAATCGTCTAAGTGCGGTCTGACATGATTTTGCTTCTTCTGCAACAAAATATCCATGTACACCAGACACCATACTCATTATTGCTATTTGTTATAGTCAATGTTTTAGCTCGAAAGAGCACTTTTACAGGGTATCACCTACCTCATTATAGGCATCTTCTCTTGTGTAGGTCAAAAGTTCCTCTTCTGTTTCCTCCAATGCTATTTTCTCTTCCCACTCAATTTTTTCTTTGAGCTGCTGAATTTCCCATTTTTTCTTTGTCGTTTTTAGCTGCTATAGATTAAATAGAAAGGCTTGGTGTAAAAGGAAATGTGAGAGAGCACAACTTTAATAGTTACATCCAAAGTAATGTGCATATTTTACTCATTTTGAACAATGCAAAAACAACTGGTAGTCAATTATTCAGTCAAGCTTGTACTATTGTAAGTAAGACGAGCAGAATCCAACCTCTATGATCTCCTTCTTGCCCCAGGTGCCCGATGTGTAGAATTCCTCCAGATAATTCAAAGCGTACTTTTCAATGGGTGTTAGCTGCAGAGAAATGGGCAAGTGTGCTGTCAATTGTTTGTACACTTTAAAAATGATAAATCTTCACAACATATCTATTCAGATAATCAGTGTTATGAGCTATGGTATCATCCTTCGTACTTGAATGCACTTTTCGTGCACTGTTTGTGCTTTACCAAATGTCAGTTATATTACCTACCTCAGCAACTAATGGAACTGCTCAACTCTTCTAACCTCCTCATTATTATGCTGCTGACAGAGGCATCACAATCCAGCATCAGCATTCAGTTTATACCTTTTTCTGCAATCTGTCAGAACTGAGTGTTTTTTCAAAGCGATCACAATACAGAAATGTCACAAGCTTTTTCTGCCTGGAACGCCGAACTTATAAATCTTTATCAACTTAAACGTGACTTAACTTCGGTCGTCATTGTTTTTTCTTATGAATTATGACCCGAATAAGGATTTTATATTTAAGTAGGAGACAGCATATGGACAAGCTCAATCACATTAGTGTGCAACCCCTGGAGCAGCGGGTAGCACAGCAGATCAGTCATGAAAAAAATAAAGTAGCAAATAAAAATATAAAACATGCAAAGTGAACAGTATAGAGGACGATTAACAACACAGCAATGTATATGCACTGGAAATACGAAAACATTAAACAGCTTGAGCATACTAAGAAAGAAAATAAAAATACCGGATTACCATTAGATGGTTTAGGGCATCCTTCTAAAGGAACATTCACTGGTCGACCCCTAGGCTATTAAACAGGCAACTTCACCATGCCTATCAGCCTTGTCTCTCCCACAACCTGGAATAGTACCTCAGCACTGGAGTGAAGGAAAGAGTTAGGAGTGGTGTTTGCCCTCCGAGCTCCAAAAGACTGCTCTGCGTCTTTTGTGGAAGATGTGGGGTAGCTGATGATCCTCCATTCCCCCCCTCCACCCCATCCCCCCCAGAATGCCATAGCAGGAGAGCTAATAGAGCTACGGGTACTGCCAGGGACTGTCAGACAACATGCCCACAATTATCTTCATATTCCAACTGGGTAGCAGCCCAGGAAAGCATTGGGAGCATCGGGAAGTAAAAAATACACATAGTGCCAGAGCCCAATTAATTTGACTGTGATGCTCTGCAGAGAGTCAGTGATGGCTTCTCCTCTGAGCCAGATGTTTTAATGTAGCCCAGAACCTGGTGCATATGGCCTCAAAGGCTATGTTGAAGGCAGTCTTCTGAGGCCTCAGCATATTCCATAAATGTAGGTACTTTGACATGGAGTCAGCAATCATCTTGTCGATCCACCATTGTGCAGTTACTGTTAACAGAAAGAGGTTCCCCAAAAGGGTGAGAATAAGGGAGGACTGGAATAACCCCTCCAGTCCAAAAGGGTTAACTGGGCAACTAGGACTGAACCCTAGAAGGCTAGCTGTTATGGAAGGGAGCAACTGCCTATTTAACACACTAGCAACCCAGACTGGACCGTGATCTTGAAACTCCACCCAGATCACCCAATAACCAGAAAAAATAGTCAAATACGGCATCAGCCCTGTCTGCAGTAAAGGACAACAGCTGGACAAGTAGTTCCAATCAGTTTTGCAGCTATATAAAGCCTAAAAGTTGAATAAATAGCAGAACCTATAATGCTATGCTTCCTTTCATCATGGCTGTCATGTACCATCCCCTTCAGTCATCATTGTTCATCTCATCATCTCAATATCAATACTCCAATATAGTGAGGTTAAAGACAAACAAAATTAATCCATTTTCAAAAGATCTTTTCGGTCTGTCTGGTGTGACACTAAACTGATTTGTTCCAAATCAACATTGATATGCATGTATTTTTCATTGGGTATTGACTATATGCTGTTATTCATTTTGCTACATTATATTACAGTGCTAAACTCTTACAGTGTAATAGTTATTAATTGTAATTTAGCTCTTTAAGTGATCAACCAAAAATCATTTTTGTAAGTTCGGTGACATTGTTTCCACACAACACTCACATGTTTGTTTTGCTGATGCACAAAAACATTTTATAATTTTTAAGGTGTTGTTTAACCCCTTAAGGACACAGCTTCAGAAGCTTGTCTTACGCTTAATGACACAAGCAATTTTTGCATTTTCTTGCTGTATGTGTTCAACTTCAATTTGCATCTCTCTCGTTTATTGCACCGACGCATATTATATACTGTTTTTTAGAGGACAGAAAGGGCTTTAATTTGATGTAATATATACATATATATATATATATATATATATATATATATATATATGCTTATTTATTATTAAAAAAAAATAACGAAAAATGCCAAAAAAAAGGAAAAAAATTGTGTTATTTGTACAGTTTTTGCAATAATAATGTGTGCCTAATTAGTGCAGGTTAATGAAAGTAATTAAAAATAAATTAATTTAGTTGTTCTGATTTACAGAATATATAAAGTGTCTGGGATTTTCAGTTTTTTTTGGTAGTTACAGGTCACAAAGCACAAGGAGTAAAATAAACTTTTAATATGGAGCGATTTTAGAATTTGGTATGTTTGTCTTGTAAGCTTAATAGCCATAAAAGAAAACAAAATTGCCACACAAAAGTATATATTTATATAAAGTAAACATCACAGGCTATTGTCCTAAGGTTGTTTTGACACTTTCTAAGTAGCCATTTCACCGCTAATCTCTGCTAAATATTGGAGTAAAATTTAGTATTTTGGGTTTTTTGGCACACAAACTTATAATAAAGAACTTCTCATGTGTATTTTGTAAAGTTGGTTTGTGCTATTCCTGTACAAGGTTTTATTATGTGTTCAGTTACTTCTGCTGAGTACAACGGTACCCCCATTGTATGTCTTTGGCACTATTTCGTGAAGCTACAGTGCCATATAGGAGACCTGTCCGTTTCAACATTTACAGTAGAATTTTGAGAGGCGGATTTAATGGGCCTATGCTTTAATTTGGGGTATTATAGCAGTTTGACTGTTCAAAAAAACCTCACAAAGGCCTACCATTTGTAAAGGTAGACACCTCAGGGTATCTCATATGGTGCATATTGTGCTTTAACATGTCCCCATTTTTTCACCAATATATGCCAAAGTATGTGGTAAAATATAATTTTGGGCATTTTTTACATATGGATTAAATTTTTACTGGGCATTTTGTACATTTCATATGTGTCACTAAGTTCAAACCCCCCAAATCATGCTCAGCTAAGCCTTCCGAGTAAAACAAAATGCCCAATGTATGACCTATACACTATTTTGTGAAGTTACACTGCTGTAAAAGAGACATAACAAGTTAAGTTTTTTAAGTGTGAATTTTCATAGAGGGTTTTGATGCGTCCGTGTCCCACTTTGGAGCACTTGAGCAGGCTACATATTACAACTACACTAGAAAGGCATACCATTTCTTAAAGAAGACATCCCAGGGCAATTCAAAAGGCATATTTTGAACCTTAGCGTGGGATATTTTTTCCGCTAGCTTGTACCAAGTGTAGTGGTAAAAAGCATTTTTTCTGCCTTTTTGACACACAAAGTGAGTTTGCGCAGTATATTTTGCAAACCTTATGTGTACTACGACTGTATAATACTTAATATGTTGCTCAGCTATGTCGGCTGAGTACAGCAATATCCGCGTATGTACCTTTTCCAGGTATATGTGGACATTGAAGGGGCACATTTGAGACACAGCCATTCCAGTTTTTTTCAAACTTTGAATTTTTACGCTGTGTCCATGTCCCATTTTAGAGTATTTTACAAGGCTATATAATCCAATTACTCCATAAAGGCATACCATTTCTTAAAGAAGACATCCCAGGGTAATTCAAAAGGCATATTTTGAACCTTAGCGTGGGATCATTTTTCCGCTCGCTTGTACCAAGTGTAGTGGTAAAGAGCATTTTTTAATGTATTTTTTTACTTTGTAAATCTTTTTTTACTTTGTAAATCTTTTTTTACTTTGTAAAACCCGTTTTTAAACTTTTTTTTTACTTATTAAATGTTTTACATTTTCTTAACTTTTTTACACTTTTACATTTTTATCTAAACTTTTCTTTTACCGTTAACCCTAACTAGTAGTAAGCAGCACTAACAGTAAATTCCCCATTTTCCCCATAACTCCCACCCACCCCAGCTAGCAAAATATATAATTATAAAATATTTAAATGAATTAATTAAATAAATTGAACCCCTGAGGGTTAAAAAAATAAATAAAAGTTAATCCTCAGGGGTTAAAAAAAATTAGATCACAGTATAATACTGCGATCTGTATGTTGATCACTTTAGGCAGTGATCAACTGGCAGGGAAGGGGTTAATTTTTATTTAGACTGGGTAAAGGGGGGTGTTTTTTTTTTTAACTTAAACGTTACTAAAACAGTTAAAAAAAATTTTTTTTTTTACCTTTTTAAAGCTTATTTTTAAAAAAATCTAACGTTAACCCCTAGTTAGCCTAACACCAAATTCCCCAATTCCCCACTAACTTCCACCTATCCCAGCTAGCTAAATATATAATTTTTAAATAATTAAATTAATTAATACAATAAATGTAACCCCTGAGGGTTAAAAAAAATAATAATTAACCCTCAGGGGTTAAAAAACAAAATCAGATGACATTAAAATGTATACCCTGCCAATTGATCACTGTAGTCAGTGATCAATTGGCAGAGAAGGGGTTAATTTTATTAAAACAGGGGAAAGGGGGGGTGGGATTTAACTTTAATTTTTTTTTTACACAGGGGGCAGGATCAGTGAAGAGCCGTCTCCCTGCACTTCACACAGAACCCGGAAGTGCAGGGAGGCGGAAGGTAAGTACATTGAGCACATGTGCTCGCTCTGACATGCTGTCAGAGCGGGCACATGAGCTGGGGAAGCCCAATCCGGTGCTCCCGGTCTGCCTATAATGCAGAGGCAGACCGGAGCACCGTTAACCCCGCGATCGCCGCGATAGCGGCGATCTGGGGTTAACTTTAGTAAATGACGGAAATTTTCCGTCAACGGTCCTTAACTGAAGGACAAGGTTGACGGAAAATTTCCGTCACCGGTCGGGAAGGGGTTAATTAGTTAAATTTTTTCAGTGATGTATCAAGCTTCTTTGGCTGCTGAATTGGATACGGCAGAAATAGCTCATTTAATATATCAATACATTGTTTGTATCATGATTGACTGCTTAAATGAAGATAAGAGGATAATATACAAAGAAGTTGTTAAAAAGTATTAGAATGTGGTTGTGATCCCATCAACATATTATATTATACATTCCAGTAATTTTCTTTAAGTGGGTGTCTTTTAAACTAAATGAATAATATAAACTTATATGTATGTTTATTTATCAACACAAATCATCACTAAATGTAAGATGCTGACCTTGCAGTAGTTTTTGTCATTATTATGTAACTGCTGTCATTTTAACAGAAACTCTATTCAAACAATAGAAATCATGTACAGCACGGTATAATATAAGTAAATCAGGCAGCAGCACTTTAAAAGCTGTATTAAAAAAAAACTTGCCAGAAATAAATATTCAATTTGTCCTCAAAAAATTTATTAATAATTTACAACAGTAATTATACAAAATGTTCAATACACAGCAGTATTGTACTAAGCACAAGTAATAGGAAGTCTAAATCTGGGCCGCTTATGGGCAGTATATTTGCTGACTACATCAAACAGAGGCAATTGATATTCTAGATTATCAACGAATTCTGAGAATATACTACCATTAAATGGCCAAAACTTATATTGCCTAGTTTCTGTGCTCATCACATTGCTGCCATCTGTAGGACATTTTAAATAATTACTACTTTAATACATTTTGGGTGCACTGTTAATAATTATTTCTCGTACAAATCAAAAAAATATTTCAAAGAACAAACCGCATCGTTTCCCAATATCCTCTATAAATGACTTGCCTGCTTCACCACTTCAGCAAGTTCATTTAGTTCAGACGTTTCCTCATCATAGTAGCCACTGTCAGTTAGCTCTGTGTGATTGTCTTGCTCTCCATTTGTGACTGGTGCCAGAGAATCTTCCTCCATTTCTCCTCCATGTTCAATGCTTTTTAAAGCCTTTAGATTTTTAAATGGAATTACATAATTGGCTTTAAAATCAAGATACACAAAAAAGACAAGTGCGTGTTTTTTTTTTTTTAAATTATAGAAATAATCTATCTGGATAATAATTGTTGTGTTGCATTTACAAAACATCTTAAAAGTGTAAACCATGTATTAACAAAATCTCAATAATTTCAGAAAACAACATCTCCTGTATTTTTATACTGCAAATCAGCATGGGTTCTAGTACTACAATAATCCTTCTGAAACAGCTTCTTACCTCTATAAAAGGTTTGGCAAACTTGGTAGCTATTGTTTCTGTTGGAGGTGGTTCTTGAGAAAGCATTACAAATTCTTCAGCTTTTGCCCCAAATCCTGAATCTTCCAGAGGTGAATAAAGTTCAAACAGCTCATGTATAGTTTGCTATGGAAAAATACAAAAATAGTTGTTTTTCTACATCCAGTTAAATCCTCTAACAATGACATCTCATATATTAAATAAAATGATAATAGATAAAAAGGATTTCAGGGCTAGGAATAGAAGATCTCAGTGCTAGACTCGGGGAAGCGAGCTATTTTGATGAAAGAAAGTACCTGAGTTAAGAAAGCCATTGAAAAGTCAGTCCCCTGGGCGGCAACTTCTCTTATCAAATCTTTGGTGCCATTCTTCAGCAACTTCTCTTCAATGGAGTTTCCACTTACAAGTCTAAAAGTAGCGAAATTCATACTTAACTGCAATAATGTGATTATATAACAGTATTTAAAAGCCTTGTGCTGTAAAGTTCAAGTTTAGTTATTCACTAAAGTGAGAATTCAAAGTGAATTTCAAATTTAAGGCCAGAGTAGCTGAACTGAAAGCATAGCTGATTTACATAATTTTTCCAGTTCGGCTATTTTCACCTTAAATTTAAAATTCACTTTGAATTCTCGCTTTAGTAAATAAACTCTAACAAAAAACACAACGTATGGCTCTAGCCACTGTTACCTATAGATGTGGATGTCTTTACTTTTACCGATGCGATCGCACCATGCCTGGGATCTAGAGTCCATCACAGGGTTTAAGTCATTGTCATAAAATATAGCTGTGTCAGCTTCCACATAGGGAACCCCAAGAGAGCAGCTGTGAGTAGATATTAGGACACAGAAAATTCTGGGGTCTTGATTAAAGCTCTTCATTAAATCCTGTGAGAAGAATGTTTCACAAGTTGTAAAAATTACACACAAAGCCAAAAAGAAGCAGTGGATTGGGATGTGAATATTGGTTTTCGTTCTAGATCAGTTCAAGTACATGCTTCAAAAGCAGCAAAACGACTATACTATAAAGCATTAACTGTGAAATAAAGTTATGAAATAAAAAAATATATACTGTATAAAAAAAAGCAACTTTCCCATAAAGGAAGTAATAAGTATGACAGCTCTTCTCACAGCTTTTTGCCTTATTACCAATTGTTTGCACCCTTTGATATGCAAAAATGGCACTTATTAAGCCAGTCCTCTTTATTTTGCCTTTAATATTAATCTCATGCTGGTACTGGCCAGAATAATACATATTGGTGATGATACTCATTCTGCTGCTTTTCAGTACAGAATACTTAGAAAGACTTATTGATACACAGATCTATGATTAAGAATTCTTAGTATGAAATGCATATTTTCTTGAATGTATCTAGCTGGGATGGGCTGCTATTCTTTATATTTCTGTAAAGCTCTATTGTATTGGACACATTTACTCCTGCACTATGGATGAGACACAAACAGAATACTATAGTTTCTTTAATAACTAAAATGCTAATTCTGTTCGATGGATGGTTTCACATTGCACCTTCTCTGAAACAAAATGCTTGGTCCCTCTGAGTACAAAGTGACACTTTCATTTTCGTTTCTCTTCTGTACTTATAGTTTAAATGATTTAGCAAGCTGAGATAGGAAATTGCATACATGGCACTGTTCATAGCTTGCATTCTCATCGATCCTCAGGAAAGTCAAGGAATATGAGTCCAAGAACACTTCCAATAGGTCCAACATATGCAGCATCTGGGAGAAAATCAGAACACGTCGACCTTCAGACCTCAGTTTCCGGAGAAGGATGACCAGAGCCTCCAGCTTCCCTGCGTGTCATATTGAGAGGAAAAATAAGCAAATATCTCTACTATAAACCTGCATCAAGGCAAGCAAATGAGTTAGGACAAATTACCTGTTTGAACATGTCAAATTCATGTAAAATTAACTAATGTTTACCTGTGAATGGTTGTACTAAAGTGTCTCACACATACACCTATGGTCCTTCACAATAATGTATCAGTGATCATAAATCGCATAAGACAGACCACTAATTTTTAAATAAGTGTTGCCACTTTTCCTTTCTACTCACTTTTGCTTCCATAGAATACTCAAAACAATGTTGTTGTTTTTTGTGTGTTTTTTTTAACAAATACTGTGACAAAAAAGCTACTGTGTGACTGGAAGACCATTCCAAAATATATTATTACACATGATGCAGATTTAGAACTTACCTGAATCACACTGGATAAGCTGCAGGTCAGGGAACTGCACACAGTAAGGGGATGTCTTCTCTCGTAGGTCCTTTAGATATGGGGCTGCCTTCTCTCTCAGGCAATGACTCAGGATCTTTATATTATGAGTGTAAGGAGGAGGAGGATGGGGCACTACCAGTGCTGGGGGAGCAGCAACAACAGCTGGCACTACACACTGTGACCTGGATGATGCAGAGGGAGATGGAATTAAACACAATAAAACTGGATAGCATTGATATAACACAATTTGGAGAACTAAGAAAAACATAATGGAAATATTTGGCAGATAATAATTGCATTCAAACAAGTACAGAGTTCAAAATTCCAAGTCCTATGTCCAAGTACAAGTACTAGCCAGGTCTAAAAGTTACTTGTCACTGCAAGCCTGTAGGGTCTATAGTAGACTAACTATAGTCTTCTCAACAGGACTGATTTTTCACTTGCCACTGGCTAGTGAAAATTTGAGTCCTGATATTCATTATTTTTGTAGAATAATCTGATCATTTACTAACCTTGCAGAATCAGTAGCTACTCATTTATTTAAAAAAAAAAAAAAAATTCATTTATTCATGAATAGGGAGCCACTGATTGGCTTAGAGAGTCAGTTGATAGCTCTAGAAAAATCATTGGCTCCACTGCCTGGCGGCACACCGCACTTACGTTGAAGAAAGCAGATACCGCTATGGACAGGGAGATACGGTGCTGGAGAGCAACCTTTGGGGTTGAACCATTCGAGAAGGTTAAACCCCTTTAGGTAAGAAAGCACTCAGGACATCTGGGTACCATAACAACTTAATTTAAATTAAGTTGTTATGGCACCCATACAGTTCTTACATTAAAGAACCCTTTGATTCCTTGTGATTAATTGATAGTCCAAAATAAACACAATAATTTTTTTGAAAAATATTGATGTTCTGAAGATATGCAACCAGAATATTATACTTTACTAAAATTACATCAAGACAGAAAATGTAATCCGTCTCCACATGCCACTGACAACCACCTTCTAGCGTGATATTCCAGGACAGTTTTCTGCTGTTCAGGGGACAATATAAGGTGCCTCAGTGGATTTCTAGAATTCTCAGGACAGCGGGAAGATAAAAGGCAGTTTGCATAGCCAGCCCAGCGCCAATGGCTGTTGCCCATGTTATGTCGAAAACCAGCAGAGTCCAGCGAGAAAAGTGACAGCAAATCTGAGCCATACAGCGGGGCCTGTGTGCAGCGCCGTTCGTTACAGGTGAAAAGGTGGTCCAGGCGCTCCTTCAACCCGCGTGGCTTATCTTCTGCTACTTCCTGTTGGAAAAATTTTTTTTTTTATTTCCTTTCATTTACATGTGCATTAATGCAAACCCACATGCATTTATATGTACACAAGACTAGTCTCTGTTCGCAGTGCATAGTATCTAAACATTAACTGATGGCAGCAATTAGTATAATTAGTGAATAATGATAGCAATAATAATTACAATTAAATTAATAACGCAATTATATGAGTAAATGAAACTGCACATGGAAAACATAATCATCAAAGAATGAAGAATGCAGGCTTTCGGCTGTTCCAGTTTTCTAAAAGTTTTAAAAACATGATGATATCAAGTATCTCTGAAAACTGAAGCTTAGTACCTGCGCTAGCACTGCTGGGTTTGGTGAAGACTTCAGGCCAACTGCAGGCTCCACACACCCAGAATGGGACAGTAGATTTCTACCTTGTATTCCTATACAAAATCATTAATAACAAAACATATATTCAGTGCCATGATTGCCATGCATTTGTTATTACCATAAAAAGACAACAATTTTAACATTTCCCAATGTACTGCCCAGGGCTTCTAACACTACCAAACTTCTGGCTGTGCTTTTACTAGAAGTTTCTGTGGTCGTTTTACACAAATTTTTTTACTCAAAGGCATCTGCTTCATTGCAATAGGAAATCATTATTTAAAGTTCTCTCTATGAGTTTACTCTTGACATGCTCTGCTTTTAATTTCCCAGAAGACACGGATTACAATGAACAGAAACAGTAGTGTGGTCCAGGCAAGCTAGATAAAGACCTAATTGAAGGTCGAAACGTTGCTGTGCCCAGTGGTGTATTTTGGATTTGTGCTGCCCTAGGCACGACTAAATTCGGGCACCTCCAAAATCTAAATTTGCCACCCTAATTCGTGTCAAAGCCACTTTTTGGACTGACAGACACATGCCCTCATTGATACATGCACTGATATACACTCACTGGCACACACTGTTTAACCAACACACCCACTCACTGACAGACACACACTCTCAGATACACATAAAATGACACACACACACACACACACACACACTTTCACTCACTCACAGACACACACTGACAGCTACACTCACTCACTCACGGTAAGGTGGACAGCCCCAGAACATGAGGCAAACAAGGCATTTGTCTGGAAGCTTGGGGTGGCATTTGGGGCGCCCCACGAAAGTGCCACCCTAGGCAAATGCCTTGTTTGCCTTGTGGTAAATACATCCCTGGCTGTGCCTATTCTGTTATTCCAGTAAAACTGCTACAGTGCTTTCCTTGAGTGCCTGGATCACAATACATTTTCTACTCTACTCTGAAAACAATTTGGCAGCCTAGGTTCTGGTTCGCAACAAGGATAATGAATATATAGAAGTGTGAAAACTCCCTATTCCTTAGGAACTGATTAAAATGAAGACACCTATGCAGAAAACGTATGTAAAACAAGCTGTTTGAATAATGAGTGTTTTTCTTTCGAGATAACTATTATGCTCTAGATATTATTGATTCATACCTGTCTGAGGAGAGGCAGGAACACTAGGAAGTGTAGATGAATGCTGGTTTCCAATAGAATTCATTGCATTTTGGATGGGGACTCCTGGAGTTACTGTTTGCATTACAACTGGTCCAGGTGGCCGCAGGTACTGTTGTCCAGGTGCTGACACAATCTGGAGGACACTTCCTGCATTTGAGAGACAAATCGTTTTTATGATATTAATATGTAAAAATGTAAAATTTCAAAAATATAGTGACAGAGCATTTACAGATTGCTAGCTATAGAAAAAATATTCTGCGTCACAAAGTGGATAAACTAAGTTAACATTTTTTGCACAAGAGTTGTTCACATACATACAAGGCAGCTAAAATATGTTCTTTATCAATAATTCCTTTTTATTGAACCAACTCTCTAAAGTCCAATCTACAAAATTCTAACTATTTTACCATTTTAACACTAATCCAAATAGAATAACCTATAAATCTCATTTACAGTGTAATTTTGCTTGTCGAATTTAGACTACTATAGCTCAAATTATGGGGCTACACAATTTTAGCCACATACTGTCAATATCACTATCGGAAACTCTAAACATAAAGATATATTATTGTACACAAATCCTAATGCCCTAATAACCTCATTAATATACTCCAAATTACCTATACTCTGGTATTCATTTGTTATTGTTTTAGTGAGACTGTTTTAACATGTGATTACTGTATTGGCCAGAGTTAGAAGAACATAAAATTATAATTAAGAAGATCTACCCAAAATATTAATTGCTTAGCTGTCAAAAAGCAACTTATATTTAAGCACAAATATGAACTTAGATTTCACACTTCCTTTATTGCAAGATGGAATATGCATCTAAAATTATTTGCATATTACTTATAATTATCAAGGTGGACATTTACTTTGTGTACTCTTTAAACACAAACCATGTAATCTTCACCCCAATACCCCAATACTCTAATATTGTATGAGCGTACCTTGAAGTTGCAGCGGCTGGCCTGCAGTGAGCTGACGTAGCTGGCTCTGAGACAAGGTAAATGTATTTCCCTGGAATTGCAAGGTAACTGGTGTTTTGGGTTGTGCGATCCTCCCTTGGGCTCCACCAGCAGCTAACTGACCAATTTTAACCACATCTCCACCTATAGAAACGAACAAGGGATTTAATCACACATCAGATCACAAATGGATTGCCATCTACAAAGGCATACAAAGGTTGTTACTGACTCAAACAGTAGTTTCAGAACAGACTAAAATCTAAATTTTTTAGAACTATTCTCTAGGTAGAGTCAGATAGAGAGAGAAAAAGACAGACAGACAATTGTGCCTGGGACAAAAGCACCAGCACAGCATGCTAGGAGCTGGAAAAAACAAGTCAACGAAGAACCATATGTTAAACTACATAATACAAAATAACCAATGCCCACTCTCCTGTTCTTACTCTGAGTAGCAGAGGCTGTTGTCAGTGGAGAGCGTCCTCGTGCTTGTCCTTGCTGTGTGACGGTGGCTGTGGTTGTGGTCACCATGCGGGATGCTGGTGTGCTAGGAAAGGTAACAGTTCGTCCCTCTGGCTTTTGGCCATAAAGGATCGGCAGAAACAGTCTGCAATGTTGAAAATACATAAGTGGATACAGTGACTGAAAAATCTTATACTTGTAATAAAATAAATGTATTTGATTCATCATATAATTATTTGAATAAAAGCAGTATGTGAATCCTGTCAAAACCCATATTTTTGAGTCAGCAAGCATACAATAGCTCTGTAAGTTAATGATTGCTAACTACAAGAGATGTCAAAACACATAATAAAATATGCTAGCAAAGTCTGTTTGCTAGAAACACATACCTGCTGGGCTTAATTTTCATGGAATTGGGACGAGGAGCAGGGTCAGGTGAATTATAAATCTCCTCAATCAGCTTCCTGGTCACTTTTTGTCCAGGCAAAACCTGAGCTTCGTAACGGGTCATTTTATTTTCCAGCCCAACCAGATCAAACAGAGACAGGTCTGCACTCTAGCATGCCATAAAAAGAATGATTAGGTTAAACAGCACAGAGTGATTCGACACATGCACACCAATAATCTTCAAGAAAAGTGCTTTAATCAATCAGTAAATAGCAAACTGAAGTAGTCACTAAAGGGACACAAAATAAATCTTCTACCTCAATATTATCACTGGGCAGCAGTATGCTTTCAGAAGATAAATATATTTACAAATGAAAATAAGTAAAGATAAAGGAAAGGCAACTTTAATAAAATAAGTGATCTGTGTAGAGAAATCGGGACAAAATTACAGAGCCAGTCTCTACTAGATACTCTGTATCTGTATATTAATTTAGAATTTCAATCTGCGTTTGTTACTGTTACCTTCCAAGGGTCATATTCGAGTGCCCTCAGTACTAGAGATGCCGATTTATACTTCAGGGTTTCCAACACGTAGGAGGAATGTTCAGGACGTGGATCCACCAGCTCTGGATGGTTACAAATCCTCTGCAACTGCACCAAAACATGGAGAACGCTGACAAAATGGCCACCTTTCAGAGCATCTTGAGTCCTGCATGAAATAAAAATCAAAAGTAATTTCTTATAATTTATTTATTTATTTATTTTTAAGCATTAGAATGGAGTTGTGAGCTATAGAAGTATTATATGTAGTTGTATTTTTTTCCATGAGATTTTTTAAGTTTCATATATTATCATATATGTAAAACACATTAATTTCCAAAGTAAATGTGTCAGGAAAAAGTTTGCATTTCCCACTCATTTGCCATTGGACTCTGTTGAACAAGCTGTTGACGTGCTTTCAGATTCTCCTGAAAGACACTGGATGATGCTAAACAGGAAGTGATCAGAGGATGATCCAGTTGTTCTGCTGGGGTTCCTAATGAACACTAAATATTAATTTTAATATGAGGTTGCTCTTTTAAATTACAGCTATTTTGTCATATTTATCCAGCAGAAAACTATTGGCCTTTCAGTGTTGTTTACAAAATTAAAATTTCAAAGTGAATTTTAATTTAAGGGCAAAGTTGCCAAACTGGAAGTATAGCTGACTTGGAGATTATGTTCAGTTTAGTTATTTTACCTTGAGTTTGAAATGCACTTTGAATTTTCACTTTAGTGAATAATTTTGTTCGGGTTCCTTTAAATATAATTTAATCAACTAGAATTTGCAGGTGCAGCCTGTTTCGTCCTTTGTTTTATTCAGCATATAACAAAACTGTCAAAAGAGTATTTTGTAACATTTAGGATATCTTTAATAAAACCAGTGAAAAAAATGCACACTGTGTTTGGCTTAATACTTGTGGAAATGTATTACTACCCAGCAAAAAGCAATATAACTGAATTTCCAAGAATGTGGTTCTTTTATTTTTTTTACTTTAAAACTTTTTCTTAAAGAGTATTTGCATAACAAAAGCAAAACCGTCTATATAACCTTTGCAAAAGAATCTCAACATAGTCAAGCAGTGAGTAATATGTCAGACTTTGCAGAAGCAGTGGGAAAAATACAGTAAGGAGTTAAATGTATAACTCCCAAGCAAGCATATGCACATTTAGCAGTTTGATACCAAACATTTTGCTATAGCTAAGAAAGTGACTATTGGTCCAAAATAAACACATTGGTACCCATAATCCAGGCAATAATCACAAGACTTCTAGTTCTCTGTTTTCCTATTATACCACTAACACCTCATTACTGAAAAACCATGCCTGTGAATTTACTCACAAAATAATATAGGAAATGTACAGAGCTTCAACTATAAACAATACGAGGGAACAGGAGCATTGTCTCTGCAGTCATCACTGCAGGAAGAACAGATCCTGGCGATTTGCTTCATAGAAGGGACATTTAAAGGTTGAATATTTTCTTCTCCAACACTTTGGATATGCTAGAGCTTTCTATAAGCTTTTGAAGAATTTGACATATTCTACTCAGTCAAAAGAAAAAAAATATACCTGAAGCCAAGTAATGTGAATACTTGGGGTAATTTTGTTTGTGCACCAATAGCTAGTTGTTTTATTTTGTAGTAGCCTGCTCTTGTTTTTTTCATAACAGACATATGTATAAATTGTTAAATGTTTAGTTTTTTCTTGAAATTTATATTGAAGCAGCACTGAAGGACAAGCTGCAAAAAAAAATGTAAAATATCCTTTTTATGTTATACATTATAATGTTTTTCTTTTAATTACAGTGTATGGTTTTCTTTATATTGGATAACGAAGTACGTTTTCTCCATATACGGGTTAACAGTAGTCTAGTGCAACATAAATATTTATTGATTTATTTTCAAAGAAACATTTATACAACCAATACAAGCAAAGTATAAATGTAAATCTATAGATAATATAAAAAAGAAGCTTGAGAAATATGATGTAAATAAGCAGGATTTTAGCAATTTGGACAAACCACTAAAGAGCATAGAATTGTTTACTTCTGGTATTGGAACATGATCATAAAAGATCATAAATGTGTTGGTTAATCTACAGTGTTTGCCTGTCTCTCCAGAGCAATAAGATATAATGTAAAGAGCTCCAAGATATCCAGGTCTACAGCAATAGTGATATTACTTCTCCCAGTAAGCGCCATGGGTTAGAATGTTTTATTTAAAGCCAGGTAAATCTACCCTAGGATAATATGCAGTCAGAAACAAAATTGGCAAGCAGTGAGAAGGTGAATCTCTATCCCTGTAGAGCAAACCGTTACAGAATGAAAAGAGCTTCTGAGTAGTTAGTTCTGTGACAGAAGCTTTCTTTAGAAATGAAAAACCTCTGCAAAAATAATAATTCAAAAGCCAGACAAGGGCACAAAAAAAAAGTTTTACTATTCACACTAGGCAGTAGATTAGAGTCTCAAAGAACAAGAAATGTCAGCCATATTAACATTTGAACATACTTTCAGAAGCAATAAAACCCAGCATATTGCCATTAGATATTCTCCGTCTTCAAATTTCCATGAGGGATCTCATTCTCTATTAACTAAAGCAGTGATATTCGAACCTGTTTCTGACATGTCAAGTAGCACTTTAGTCCTAACATTTCAGAACTTTATGGCACTTTATACAAAACTGCCACTATTATAGGTATTTCCACAGATAAAAGTACTAACTACTAAGTACTAGGAAAATCTCTTAGTAACATTATAAGGTTGTGAAGAAAGTTGAGAGGCTCTGATCTGTTTTAAAACCTATAGTAGGTATCATTTTCATGCTATTTAATTGACTGACCTAATGGCCTGAAGTCATCTTAATATGTGAAATGTACCAAGATAAGGAAATCTAGGGAAAGGAATAGATTTATTTTACATACCAATCTGGCAATAAAATCCATTGAGTTACCAAGTGGTAGGTAACAATATTCACATATTATGTTTAAGGAACATACTAATATTACATATACATACTTTGAAATCAGTGTTTTTATGAGATGCATTAGATGCTTTCTGAATGATTAAGCTGCGGTAGACACTGTCAGTTTAAGACAAAAAGGGGACAGGCTATGTGCATGTAAACCACTTCATATTGCTGTGCCCACTATATACCACCTGATGTGTGTATATATATATATATATATATATATATATATATATATATATATATATATATATATATATATATATATATAAATATAAAATGGTTAGTGGCTGTGTTTTCAAAACTTTGAATGAATTGAGAAAATAACTGACCCAGTTTGTAGAATTACATCCTCATACAAAGCCTTCTGACGATTGGAAAGTCGACATTTCAATACATGGTCATATTTTTTGGTGAGCTGTTTATCCACTTCTCTTTTTGATCTCCGTAAAATGAAGGGACGGACTGTCTGAAAGATGCAACACAATAGTCCACATAAAGAGTAAAAAAATTAAAACAACAAATATATAGTATACACACACAAATACATTGTGCTCTGTCACATGGGAAGGCAGGTGCCTACTGTGCTTTATTGTAAGCCCCTCAAAAATGTGGGGCAATTTCTGCGCCACCTCCTCGGACCCATAAGGCTACTGCCGGGCCACCTTTACACCCTGGGAACTAAACTAGCTGCAACATGTATTATGCCTGCATTTATGCCGGTCTGTAAACACAAATTTGGCAGAGGTTAATTATTAAATGGCAAAATGAAAAGTGGGTATATTGTACTTAGGGAAGCACACTTGGTTTACTTTTGCTGGTGGTCTTTGGCTTTCTTGACCATACACTGCTAATGTAGCACATTTAAAAATTTTTTAACTTTAAACAACTATGCCTTTTTTGTAATACACGATTTAAAACTGCCAAAGATGACTTAATAAATATATGTTGATGTATTTTCTTTACCTGCACTATTAGATCCAAAACTGTGGAATAAAAACAAAAAACAAATTTCTCCCCTTTTATTGTTTTCACACTACTGATGACTTATCAAATGATATATTGTAAAGCGCTACAGAATCTGTTGGCGCTACATAAATGGCAATAATAATATATGGTATCCATAGAAAACATATATACAGTCATGGGAAAAAGAAAGTACCTCCTCTTTGAATTCTACGGTTTTACATATCAGGACATAATAACAATCATCTGTTTTTTAGCAGGTCTTAAAATTAGGTAAATAGAACCTAGGATGAACAACACATATACACCATGTCACGATTTATTTACCAAAAATAAAGCCAAAATGGAGAAGCCATGTGCAAAAATCTAAGTACACCTTGTGATTCAATAGCTTGTAAAACCATCTTTAGCAGCAATAATGAAGTATGAGTTTATCAGTATCTCACATCATTGGGGAGGAATTTTGGCCCATTATTCTTTACAACGTTGCTTCAGTTCATTGAGATTTGCTGGTGTACAAACTATTAAATCATAAGGTGTACGTAGTAGACATGTGCAATTCGGTTCAGTCCGAATTGAAATTCGGACGAATTTCAGACATTTGGATGCTTCCGAATGTCCGAATGGCCAAAGTGCCGAATTTCCGAAGTGCCGAATTTCCGAAGTGCCGAATTTCTGAAGTCCGAACCGAACCAAATTTCCAAAGTGCCGAATTTCCAAAGTCCAAACCGAATTGCCGAATTTCCAAAGTGACAAATTTCGGAAGTGCCAAACCAAACCGAATTGCCGAAATGCTTCGGACTTCTGAAAAGTGGCAAAATGGGTTGGGGTAGGATTGGGGTTGCGGTAGGGTTAGGGATAGGGTTAGGAGAAGTGTTAGGGGTAGGGTTAGGAGTACGGTTAGGGTTGGGTTAGGAGTAGGGTTAAGGTTGGGTTAGGAGTAGGGTTAGGGTAGGCTAAGGAGTAGGGTTAGGGTTGGGCCTGGAGTAGGGTTAGGGTATGGTTAGGAGTAGGGTTAGGGATAGGGTCTGGGTTAGGGTTGGGTAAGGAGTAGGGTTAGGGTAGGGTTAGGTTAGGAGTAGGGTTAGGATTAGAGTTAGGAGTAAGACAACTCTAACTCTATTCTTAATTCAATACTTACCCTACTCCTAACCCTAACCTAACCCTACTCCTAACCCAGCCCTAACCCTAACCATACTCCTAACCCAACCCTTATCCTACCCAAACCCTACTCTTAACCCTAACCCTACTCCTAACCCAGCCCTAACCCTACTCCTAACCTGCCTCCTAACCCTACTCCTAACCCAACCCTAACCCTACTCCTAACCCAGCCCTAACCCTAACCCAACCCTACTCCTAACCCAAACCTAGCCCTACTCCTAACCCTACTGTTAACCCTAACCCTACTCCTAACCCAACCCTAACCCTACTCCTAACCTAACCCTAACCCAACCCTACTCCTAACCCTAATCTAACCCTACTCCTAACCCAACCCTAATCCTACCCCTAACTTAACCCTAATCCTACTCCTAACCCAAACCTAACCCTACTCCTAACCCTAACCTTACTCCTAACCCAACCCAACCCAAGCCTAACCCCAACCCTAACCTTACTCCTAACCCAACCCTAACCCTACACTTACCCTAAGTGCCAAAGTGCAGAATTTCTGAAGTGCCGAATTCACAAACTTCCGAAACAAAACGAAGTGACGAACCGAACCGCCGAAGTCCTGAATTTCAGAAGTGCTGAAGTGCCGAACCGAACCGAATTGCCGAAGTCACGAATTTCGGAATGCCGAACATAATTTGTCCATGAACATCCCTAGTACTTAGGTTTTCACACATGTCTTCTCCATTTTGGTTTTATTTTTGTTTAAAAAAAAAAAAAAACATGACACAGCTGTATGTCCTGATATGTAACATCACAGAATTCAAAGAGGGTGTGCTTTATTTTTCCCATGACTGTATATATCAAAGCTAAACAATGTTCCAGAAAAAAAAACATTATCAGTCCTTTAAAAAAAAAAATTATGATATGTGTGAGAGCACTGAATGAGAGAGTTTGATGTAACAGTTAAGCAGGCACATTGAAAACACCTGGTCTTACAAATAAGGACATCAAACTGATTGATGAGAACTGATTTGTGATGGAGTCGTTACTAAAAAAAACCAAGAATTGTGTGTTCTTTACAATAAACAGATTTATCTGGGCATATTAGTTACTCAACTTAAGCTTTGTAAGACATACAACATCAACTTACCCTGTGTAACATTATAAACATCTTGTGACAGTTTTCTTGATTTTCCTCTACACCGCCTTTAACAGGGAAATCAAGATACTCCTTAGATAATCCTGGTATTAGAAAGTGCAGCATAGTCCAGTGGTCCCTCCACGTGTTCTGCAGGGGAGTGTCTCTGAGCAGCAGCCGATTCTGACTGAAAGTAGGGCATGTATTGATCAATAAATAAAATAGTGATCAATAAAACAAATAGAACTAAGTTCCTGGTTAAATATGGCCCTTCACCAACAATTCACTATGAAGTTATTTTAGAAAATAAAAATATACCATAGCATTTATTTGAAACAAAAAAAGGAATTGTTTTGTGTAGACTGTTAAGGGGAAATGATGTCATCTAGCACAATTTTGACTTCTTATCTATTTGTCCTTCCTTTTTAATATATATTGTAGGCATAAAAAATTGTAGAGCTAATAGGGTACAACCCTTATCTCAAAATATCTGAGACAGGGTCTGAAATATTAACACAGAAGCTTAATACCATATTGACACATATTGTAAATATTTTTTTAAAAAATGGATAAATAGCTGATAAAACTAAAACTATGACAAAAACAGATAATGGATATTTAATAGAAAAAAAATGGTTGACTATCCTGCTTATGGATATATATATTTTTGCTTATGTACAGCACTTTCTTTTTTATTGTCTTTATTTTGTTTTTGCAGGAAAACAACACAACACATACAAAGTGTACATAGCAAGAGTCAGTATCGGGCAAAGTATGATCCAAGTAGTCACACAGTGGTCCTCAGAGGAGCAGAGTTCTTATGGGTATTTTTAAGGAGCAAGATGGCATTTATGGGAATGGATGTTTATAAACATGTATGTAAAAATAATATCTGTATACGGGAACAATGAGCACATTCAGCAACATTTAAAACAATCTTCATAACACAGGGCATTACAACCTTATAATGCATTCAACACAAAATCCAAAGAGTGTGCTCATATCTTATTTTCCTACCCTCTCTACAATGAAATCATGACACTTTCACTCCACACCTGCTGTGAAGTGTGGATGAGGGGGGTCACCATTTCTCAGAAGAAGAGTAGAGGGACAGAATAGAGCTCTGACAGGACAAGTGGTGAAAAATATAAGTAAAATGATGCCTTATGAGCTACACCGTTCATAAAGTCTCACTAATCTTCTAATTGTTATACAATGCAAATTAACAGATAGCAAAGGTGTCCACACTCTTGACAGGGAAAAGGTTAATATGTTATAATCACATAACATATTGTAGTTGTAACCTGCATGTAGTATGCTATACAATGTTTTTCATATTTTTCAAGCCACCTTGGTAGATTGAATACGGCATCCCAATGCTTCTCGGTCATATTTTTGATCTGATGAACTTCATCCATGACAAGATACTTCCACCTCATTTTCATGAAGGCTTGGTGGCCCTTAAACAGCTGCTTATATGAGGTGATGCACACATTAAAGCTGTTCGGTTCCTCCCATTTCTACAACACAGACAGCAGGAATAGAATGCTAGTCAAAGAATGTTTTGCAATATCTCCTAAATGTAATGTTAGTCAATAGGAAGTATCTAACTGACAAAACAATGTTTACATATTCAAATAACACTGTGATATCAATATGCTAAGATGGGCAATATTAATCACTGTGGAAAAATATACTAAGAAGAAAGACAGTATAATCAATGTGGCCAAATTAATCAATATTTTTTATGGATATCATTGGATATCAACGCCACCAACGCATAACATGTTTTATTTACATACCTTTTATAAACAACCTCAACATGCAAGTCTGCACATTAAAGTTAAAACATACAAACAGTAAAGCAATAACAAAAACATTAACATCAGTAATAGCTCTTCACAAGAAATGCAGCCCAATGAAAGAACCTTGGTAAACATGACTTGCTATAATAAGGTTTATGAGGGATAGATTAGACAGGACAGTCAGTTACCTGTAGTGTTCACAATCAATGTTTCCTATTCTCAATGTGAACATTTGCACCAATGTGTTATGTAACATTCAGTTAGATCAAAGACACATCCAATAATTTACCTGTCTCTTTTTCCTGAGTTCTGTCTGCCTACCAAAATATAGCAGGAGTTTTATCCCAGGGCACCATCGCTTAAATTCTAGCTCCCACTTCAGAATCTTACAACTGCGCACTATGAAGAGGTGTGGGCCCCAGTTTCCTGAAAACAACAGAAAATGTTATGTATTGTGAGTTCCAAAGTCACAAGAAAACTAAAATAACAAATTCGAGAATAAACATGCTCTGTAACAATATAAGAAACACATAAATTGGTTTCAAAGACATTTGTTGAAAACTGGGATGCTGGGACTTCTGTATTAATCTTTCAAGGTTACAAAAGCACCAATTTGCAGTCTGCATAAGCATTAGCTGATTGGTATGTGTAATTTTCTCTAAGGTCATTTTTTTACAGGTAAAGGAACATTTTGATTATTCAATTTTGTGAACAGCAGTGGCAGCCAAAATTAAAATTGCCAGATAAACTATAATAAATGATATATTTTTAAAGGTAACATCTTTGCATACTAAGTACAAGGATGACACTTTCATTCTAAAAACTGCTAAAGAAAGTTAAACCATGTTCTGTTCAAGGTTAGAGCATCAGTCATACATAGTGACAAGACATAAAAAAAAACTAAAATATGCTCACCTTCTTTACAGGCCAAGTGCGCCATTAGAGCTATAACCTGAACGTTTTTCCCAAGTCCTCCTTCATCAGCCAAAATTCCATTAAGGTTCTGCTTGTAGAGTTTCGCTAACCAGTCCAGACCTACATGTTGGTAATCTCGGAGGTTTCCGTGGAGCAAAGTTGGCGGACTTGTTTTTATCTACAAACATAAAAGATAATAACTGAATACGGACATTTACAAATGTTCAGGCACTTACACATTTGATACTTGGTGTAACCTGCAGTATAGATTGCTGTTACTTACGCTAAGTGTTAGTTAGATAGTTTTGAGCAATAGTTTTTGTTTATCTTAACTAAATAATGTTATGGCTGTACTTGAAATGAACACAAGTCACAAAAAAATATTCCCTGCACAGAAAATTACTTTGTGTGCATTTTTTCTCTCTAACAAGTGCATTGTTAAAAACACATCATAGTAGGTATGTGTCAAAATATTTTTTTTTAATAAAAGAAAAAAATGCTGAAGAGCATGCACCCAGTTATATAGTAACAGAGAAACAGGTACTGAATGAGTAAATAAGAAATAGCAGAAATTAATTGTAATGGTTTTATTAATAGGTACCAAATTGCAATCATACTACAATCACAGTGTCTACGGCCAGGTAAGCTTCAATACATATAATGATACCTAAAAATAAACAGAGAATGTAGCTGTTTGCAATATGCTCACATTTAAGAAATATATATTAATAACAAAGAACTATATAAACACTTAGTAATTTGTTTGCAGTTGTGTCCTATTTAAAGGGACACTGTAGGCACTGTATTGCATTAATTAAAGGGTCTGTACTCCCCTGGCACTGTCTTTCCATCCAGTGTTAAACTATTTGCAACCAGTTTAACACTGAATGAGGGTCCCAGACACACACATCTTAGCCTCCACTAGAGGTATGGCCAAGGCAGAGATTATATACTTCCTTAGTCATACCAATTCATACCAACAAGAAGCGACTGTGATAGGCTGGAAGCTGTCAGCTGATACTCTCGGCTGCCCATTGCTACACAGGCTAATGCATCCTTATTGGCCCGAGTACACAGAGGAGTTGTGTTGCTGGGGACTCTTGTTTAGCATTAAACAATTAAAAACCATTTAACACTGAACAGAGAGATGGTACCTAGGGACGCCAGATAATATAACCATTTAAAAACGATGAAGCAGTTCTAGTGAATATAGTGTCCATTTAATTAATTCTGTTGACATTTTTCTCATTTTTCTTTGTTTGAAAATAACATATGTGCTTTCACAAATGAGTTTCTGGTATGCTAGGTGCAACTCACATTGAGGGCACATGAAGTATGCAACAGTTATTTAGTTGGGGAAAGGATTAATGATTAACATTCTTACAGTAGGTGTGACACGGGCAGTGCCACTTGGAAGAAGTAGTTCAGCAGCTCTTGACACTTCACAAATATCTTTGGTCTGCTTCCTGGGTGTTAAGTGTCCAGATATTAAGTGTCCAGATGCTCTATCATATGTTCTGTACTGGTCAGCACAGAGAATGGAGTCAATAAGCACAGTAGGTTTTAAAGAACTGTCTGACTCTGTTGTTGGCTCTTCCAGTTCTGCAAAGAAAAAAAATGAATGCACGTTTTATATATACAGTAGTGTCTGCAGCAAGTATTTATCAATATATGTTTTTAAAAACAGAAATATTACATATATAGCTAATGAAGGTATTAGTGAAGATTAAGTTGATCTTTATTTATTTTAGTCAGCTTAGCAATAAATAACCGGAGTGCTTTAGCGGTTACAAGAGTGTTTCACCTGTCGCATTCAGTAGCGGAACTAATGAACAGAGGTCCCATGTTCTTTTTTTGGGGGGACGGGGGTTATCTAGCTCCCTAAGAATCACAGACACACCTTTCATGTAGTACACAGTACATAGATACACCTTCCATGCAGTACACAGACACTCATTTGGAGTGGGCTGGACATAGTTTCTGAGCTGAAATTTGAGCTACAATTTGTAGGGGTTTACAAAAGTTCAGGGGACACTTAAGCTTTACTACAAAAGATGGAATATGTTGCAAAGAGTTAACAATAACAGTTAGTTTCTTAGTAAAATAAACAACAATTTTGAATTGGTTTTAAGAACAGTGAACAATTATATGTACCTTTGTTGGCATGCTTCCCTTCAGTTTTCAAGAATGTATGTGGCCAGTGAAAATTCTCTTCATAAGCCCCCTCATACTGCTTTACTAAATCATCAAGAGGCAGATCCGCTGTAGAGACAGAAAAAAATAACAAGTAAGTGCAATTAATGTATGAAGAAATTACATTTGTCTGTACCCTGCCCCCTCTGCCCCTGCCAACAGCTCCTTTCTAAGATATGTATTTTTTTGCTTGTTAGCTGATACGTGATCTCACAGCTTCCTCTCCAGTCTTCTAAAGAGTAAGACTCTATTGTCCACTAGGTAGGGATTTCTGGGATAAAATAAGAACTTTGAAATGCCCCACAGAAATGTATGAGGGCTTGCTGATTGTCTGGCACGTCCTTCCATTTTAACAGTGCTAACCTGCAGTATACATATACTGTAAATTTACTGAAGAAGAGAAAAATCAATGTGAACATCTTTTTTTAATCATTTAATATTTTAGACTGATTATTTTTTTGTATATGTTAACGTTATTATCAATTTAATGCACTTTATGAAAAATAAGATAACAATTTTAGTCTAGAGTGCCCTTTAAAAAGTTACCTTCTCGTGCTAACTCAGACAACTCAGCCTGATGGTCAACAATCCCTTCTTTAAACTCTTGCTCTGCTATGGTTTCTTCTTCGTCTTCAAATGGAAAAGAAAAAAAGCAGGTTTAAAAAATATAGCTTTTCTTTTGTTGTGATCATTGAGTCAAATACCTGTATGTCTTACCGTATATACTCGAGTATAAGCCGAGTTTTTCAGCACATTTTTTGTGCTGAAAAACCCCAACTCGGCTTATACTCGAGTCAATGTCTGTATTATGGCAATTTACATTGCCACAATACAGACTGGGGGCTGTGTGCGGTTACTTACCTCTCCTGCAGCTCCTGTCAGCTCCCTCCTCCTCCGCGGCGGTCCGTTCAGCACCTCTGTCAGCTCCCAGTGTAAGTCTCGCGAGAGCCGCGGGGTCATAGTGCGGCTCTCGCGAGACTTACAGTGTGAGCTGACAGAAGAGCTGCACGGACCGACGCGGAGGAGAAGGGAGCTGACAGAAGCTGCAGGAGAGGTAAGTGCCCTCTGCCAGCCCCCCCCCCCACTGAACTGCCAATGCCACTGAACCACCAGGGAAGGAGAGCCCCCCTCCCTACCATGTATCAAGCAGGGAGGGGGGACGATTAAAAAAAAAATAATAATAATAATAATAAAATAATAATAAAAATAAATAAATAATAATATAACAAAAAAAATTAAAATAATAATAATTAAAAAAAATATTAAAAATGCCCACCCCCCACCAAGGCTCTGCATCACACTCTGCATCACACTCATACACACACACACTGCACTCATACACACACACTACACTCATACACACACACTGCATTCATACACACACACTGCATTCACTGCACTCATACACACACACTGCACTCATACACACACTGCACTCATATACACACACACTACACTCATACACACACACTGCACTCATACACACACACTGCACTCATACATACACACACACTGCATTCACTGCACTCATACACACACTGCACTCACACACACACACACTGCACTCACACACACACTGCACTCACACACACACACACTGCACTCACACACACACTGCAGTCATACACTCACTACACTCATACACACACTGCATTCATACATACACTGCACTCACTCATACACACTGCACTTATACACACACACTGCACTCATGCACACACTGCACTCATACACACACTGCATTCATACACACACACTGCACTCACACATACACACACACACACTGCATTCATACACACACACTGCATTCACTGCACTCATACACACACACTGCACTCATACACACACACTACACTCATACACACACACTGCACTCATACACACACACTGCATTCACTGCACTCATACACACACACTGCACTCATACACACACTGCACTCACACACACACACACACTGCACTCACACACACACTGCAGTCATACACTCACTACACTCATACACACACACTGCATTCATACATACACTGCACTCACTCATACACACTGCACTTATACACACACTGCATTCATACATACACACTGCACTCATACACACTGCACTCATGCACACACTGCATTCATACACACACACTGCATTCATACATACACATTGCACTCATACACACACACACTGCAGTCATACACACTGCACTCACACACACTGCACTCATACACACACACTGCATTCATACACACAGACTGCATTCATATACACACACACTGCATTCATTATATACACATACTGTAAATAAATATTAAATTAATGTAATTTTTTTAGGATCTTATTTTATTTAGAAATTTACCAGTAGCTGCTGCATTTCCCACCCTAGTCTTCTACTCGAGTCAATATGTTTTCCCATTTTTTGGGGGTAAAATTAGGGGCCTCGGCTTATATTCGGGTCGGCTTATACTCGAGTATATACGGTAATTTATGTGAAATCTTCCTACAAATAAAATGAACAAACCTTCACCATCAGTCCAGGATGAACTTGCTTTTCTCTTTCTCCAAGTTGGTGAACTCTATAAAGAAGTAGAAACAGCTTTAAGTTTTGTATGTCGTGTTTCTCTCTTATAATGTAATTGTTTTGTCATTTATGAAGGAGTTTGTGATCACACAGCCTATTTTACTTTGATACAAGCACAACGGAATGATTACCAAAAGTACGCCAATGCTTCCCTTTGACAGATGATTTTTTTTAATCTTGTTACTCCATCAGTTTTTTTCTAATTTTATATCTAAAACCAACTTAAAAGTGTTTACTGCTTTAATATTTTTATACAGAATCTAGATTTATATGATTAGATAAACAAAAACCTACTAGTTAAAATCTGCCTTTGAGGAATGGTAAGCAAACATTACTTTTTAACATACATTTTTATTCAGAAATAGCAATATTTGAAAATAAAATGGCAAAAATACAACATTTAGAAACACTGTTTCAGCTTCTCCTCTTCCAACAACCAACTAGAGAAAGGAAACATTTAGGACAATGACTGACAGAGCCAAGATAGAAACACACTAGGAAATAAGTTGGGTTTTTTTTTGTTGTTGTTTTTTTTTTAAACCCCACAAAAATATATTTCAAATAATACAATTTTAGGATGCTGTTTAATTTAAAATAATGTGGCCATCTTTTTAATCAACAAATCAACAAATAGAACTGGGTGTGAAACTCATGCACAAGTGTCTGGCTTTCCTGACAGCCTTCATTTTTACATGTGTGATACCAGAAGGAGGGCGTGAGATAATTAGAGTAAAGAAAAAAAATTTGCAAAGCCTGGATATTGGCACCAAAAACAGGAACTTTAAAAGTGATCATCTTTTATTTTTTTAAATCAATCATCTCAACACAAATGAGTCACTTCAAGCATGAGGTGCCTTTTTTGTTGTTTATGTTTAAATAGAAGAAAATTTTAGAAAATCTGTGGCATACAGTAAGGATTTAAGCAATATCTTATTTAATATGAATCAACATTTTATTTTCTTATTTGGTTGTGATGAAAACTCCACTCTCCTTTTGATAGATACTCGTATAGCCTCCTGTGACAGAGTCCCACAGACAGCCATCTTAGTTCTTCAGTGTCCCTCATCTGTAAGGGAAATCTTGCATAGCATGTACACAGGCCTTCTTTGGTATGGACTTACATTGTCTTTTGCAGTCCTGGCCCCATATTTGCAATACATTCATTGTTATGTGAGCATATTCCTCTTCTCCCTCCTGTCTCATCGTCTTTAACCCCTTAACGACGAGTGACGGACAAGGTCCGTCACTCAGGGGAATGCGTTAATGCCGAGTGACGGACCTCGTCCGTCACGCGTTAAAATTAACGCCGCGATCGCGCAGTGCCGGCGATCGCGGGGTTAATGCTGTTGCTGGGTCCCTCCGAGTCAGGGGCAGACCGGCAGCAGCAAATCCGGATATCCCAGCCCATGTGATCGCTGTGATAGCCAGTCACAGCGGTCACAATGCTGCTGGGATATCTGATCCGCCTCCCTCCACCTCGTGTGGGTTTGTGAAGTGGAGAGAGACGGATCGGTGCTACATTGTGTCCCTGATTTATTGCAGAGTTATACTTAAGTATAAAATTCACTTTTGTGGAGTTAAAAAAAAAATTAACCCTTTCCCTGCTGCTTGATCACTGCTAGCAGTGATCAATATACAGGTCACAGTACTCTACTGTGATCTATTTTTTTTTTTTACTTTCAAGGGTTAATTTTTAGGTTTTTTGTAACCCTAAGGGGTTAAATTTTATTATTTGATTTTATTAATTTGTGATTTAGTTATTTTGGTGGGTGGAATTTAGTGGGAATTAGGGTATAAAAAAAAAAAAAAATATATATTTTTTTTTTGTTAGAGTTTTGTTAGCTGTGTTAGCTGTATTAACAATGTTTAGAAAGTATAGCGCGGAGGAGGCTTATGCCCTGTTAGCGGCAGACTCAGAGGCGACTGACACTGCCTCAGAGAGTGAAGCAGGGAGTGACGCAGGGGATGCAGGGGACATGGACTATGTGCCAGATACTGCAGGACCATCAGGAGAAATCGACGATTCCCCTAATGCTGACCATGGCGCAGATGACTGGGTACCCCCTAATAATTTTTCCCCAGACATCCCAGTGTTTACAGGCAATCCTGGCATACAGGCGGACCTGTCTGCCTATAGTGCGCTGGATGTTATGCAGCTGTTCTTGGGGGATGAGATTTTTGGGGAGATAGTCACCCAGACTAATCTCTATGCGGAGCAATATCTGGCACGCAATCCAGACTCTCTTATCTCTAGGAAAGAGAGATGGTACCCAACCAGTGTGCCAGAATTTAAACAATTCTGGGCACTGACCATGTTAATGGGGCTAATTAAAAAGCCCACAATTAGGATGTATTGGGCTAAACATCCTATTTGCAATACTCCTATTTTTGCCGAGACAATGACAAGGGAAAGATATGAAGACATACTAAGATTTATGCACTTTAGTGATAACAACAAGTGCCCCCCAAAAGGTGATCCGCAGTATGATCTTCTTTACAAACTACGCCCTTTAATTGCCCACTTTAACAGTAAATTTGCCGCTATATATACCCCCAATAAAAACATTTCCATTGACGAGTCCCTAATGAAGTTTAAGGGAAGACTGGGGTTTAGACAATATATCCCATCCAAAAGATCCCGATATGGGATCAAATTTTATAAACTATGTGAAAGTGGCAGTGGCTACGTATACACCTTCCGTGTATACGAAGGAAGGGATAGCCACCTTGATCCCCCAGGTTGCCCAGATATAGTAGGGACAAGTGGAAAAATTGTCTGGGACTTAATAATGCCACTACTTAATAAAGGTTATCATCTATACATCGATAACTTTTATAATAGCATCCCACTGTTACAAATGTTGTATTGCTTCGAGACCGTGGCCTGTGGCACTATTCGGAAGAGTCGCACAGGTTTCCCAAAGGCTCTGGCAAACAAAAAAATGAAAAGGGGGGAAACAGCAGCTCTCTGCCAGAATGAACTGCTGGCACTCAAGTACAGGGATAAAAAGGATGTTTTCGGGGGCGTGGCCTGACAGTGAATGGAGTAAGTCGCACTTCACCGGAGCTCCGCAACCTCGACCCACATAGCCCTCTATAATAGCTGATCTGTCCTCGCAGGATGGGTAAAACCAGACGCGTAGGGACCCCGGGGCCCTCTGCCTCCAGCCCCCCAAGAAAACAAGCCGGCCCAATGGATGATTTCCTCACAACCCCAGACGGCTATCGGGCCACGAGGCATGCCGACAAGATGGCGGCGACATCCCCGGGTGCAGAGAGTGGTGCGGATTCTGAGCCCAGTTCGGCGAGGGGCGACACCCTCTCACAGATCACGACTGAACTGGCAGCCATCTCCGCCAACATGTTCACCAAACATGACAAAGCCGCCATGATAACGGAACTTAAAGCAGCGATCCGAGAGGAGATAATGGCGGTGCGTAGGGATCTCTCGGCCCTCGAGGTTCGAGTCACTGAACTGGAAAGTGAGAACCTACAGGCCATACAACACTCCCAGGCTACTGACCATGCCACTGCCAGACAAGGCTCCGTGCTCTTGGAGCTCCGCCGTCAGGTAGAGGATTTAGACAATAGGGGGAGACGTAACAATATTAGAATCAGAGGCCTGCCCGAAACCGAGAATGAAGACCTCAACAAAACCCTTGCGCAACTCTTCACCCATATCTTGGGCGACGAGGCACCGGACGAATTCCACCTCGAGCGAGCCCACAGGGCCCTACGACCCCCTAGGAGTGACGGCCTCCCCAGAGATGTGATCTGCTGCTTACTCTCCTTTCAGCTTAAGGACGCTATTATGAGAGCAGCCCGTACGCAGTCGACCACCTTTCAAGACGCCTCGGTCTCTCTATATCAAGACCTCTCAAACCTCACTCTCGATGCCCGGAGAGCACTGCGACCGCTGACACGCTTGCTCCAGGAGAAACGTATACAATACAAGTGGGGCTTCCCATTCTGCCTCCAGGCGAAGAAAGGAAACACGTGGTGCTCCTTGAGATGGCCTAACGACTTGCCCAGCTTTCTAAGGGCCCTTGACTTGCCGCCGGTCACTGTCCGCAATTGGATCTTGGACCAGCCACCACCTCGCCCAACGTACCCTGAGATCCCCGAGTCCCTCCGCACCCAACCCCGCAGGAATGCGCAACCCATGCGCTGGGGTGGCCCGGGTGGATCGGAGGAGTGACTACAACAGCCCAGATCCGAGCCCGGAGCCCGTGGACCGCCCCGAGCAGACGCCGACTTCAGAGGTCCCACCCCGGACTCATCTGTAATAAGCTAAGTACTTGCACGCGTAACCACGGGGACACCCTAAACACACTTTCAGGGTCAGACACCGGGACTCACAGCCTTTACAGCCGCACGACACCCCTGGGACCACACCGCCTCCCATGGCCCCAACTTGACTTTCCGTGGGCTCATGCCATATTTGGGTGGGGAGTGGGTATTTTACTGCATCACACTGACCTGGGTCGCCCGAGCTACGGTATCCCCCCCGAACTCTGACAGGGAACGGCCAGAAGAGCCGGATATCCACGCAGGGCTGGGGCCCTTAAGACTTACCTATTACCAACGAAACCCCATCCTTGCCGCATCACATCACCCGGGGGGGTTGCCATGGACTGCCCTGAGGCAAGCTGGACCCCATGAGACACCCTTGACTTACCCAATGTCCGCTTCCCCACGTTGCATTAGGTGCTGGAACCTGGGGTCATATCGTTTTCATGGTACCCTGACTGGGGTCTTGGGGCCGACTGTTATGCCTATGCTTTATGATTAATGTTTTACGTTATATGTTCAACTCTATGCATGTTTCAATATAATACTACATACCTCGGCCTATCGAGGTCGGTGACACCATGTGCTATATTATATATTGCTAAACGCTTGGCCCACTCCACTACACCGGGCGGCTCCAACGGGCGTATGCCCCTTGGGTCCACCTGATACTGAACGCGGCCGCGACCCCGGGTTCGCGCTTCAACATGCCAGTAGAGCCGTCCATCGTCACCCTTGGATACAAACCCTGCGGTAACACCCTGGTGCTACCGAGAGTCGGCTCTGCTGCGCCCCGGGGGTTGCCCACATTATGTTTTCATGTACTAAATTTATGTTGCCAGGAATTTCATGCCGTTAATGTATTATAAAGTTATGCATTGTTCAAGATGTTATTCACTGTCACTCCTTTAGGTGTTTGTGCATACTGTGCTCCCAGGCTTCAGTCCTCACCAGGAGGCCCGCCCGGGTTACTTTCTTCTCCCAAACCGGGGTCCCACCCAGACACGCCTACTCACGGCCACACATTAGCCTGTCCCCGCCCTGCGGGGTGATACCCCGAGGTCCACCACCCGGCTCAAGACACGTCCCACATCTGTCATAGCAGTGGCCTATGCGTCCCCACCGGGAGTGCCTATACGACAACTAGGGTAGACTGCCCCTTCTCCTACCCATAATGGCCCCCTGAGTTGACGCCCCCCCCTCAAACACTCATCCTGCGGGAGACGCAAAGGGCGCCCCTAGTCGTGGGTCGAGGGTAATCGGACTCCGACCGTATATGACGGACTTCATCTACTGTCATCCTTCACCCCCCTGCAACTGACCCACCTGTAAATTAGGTCCACCACACCCGACCTAGGGCCATAGTTGCCTTTTGCTTTCATTTACTTGACGGGATTCCACCCCCCCCCCCCGGTACAAGGACAGCTCTTAACTACCCACCTTCCACCGACCTACACCCCCCTCCCCCTTTCCCACCCAGAGCTCCTCTCCCCCTCCTCCCCCCCTATTTCTTTTCTCTCTCTCTCTTCTATCTCTATCCACCTCCCCCCCCCCCTCCACCCTCCACCAGACCCTCCTCCACCCCCTCACCCACTCTTGCGTACTACCCCCCCCCCCCCCTTGAGGCTCGGCTCCTGCCCCCCCCAGGCAGACATGGCGACCACCTTCGCGCCTGCACCCCTACTTTTACACTCTCACAACGTACGCGGCCTCAACGCCCCTGAGAAACGACGTCACCTGTTGAGATCCCTATGGTCTCAGAGAGTCTCAGTAGCGTTTCTACAGGAGACGCACCTTAAGGGGGGTGACGCCCCTCAGGTGCGGGACAGGAGGTTCCCCTTGGGATTTTACGCCAACAACCCCGAAGCTAAACGCACAGGTGTTGCCATTATATTTGCTCATACGGTCCCGATCGAGAATACCACTGCTCTGGCCGACCCTGCCGGACGTTTTCTGTTTGTGAAGGGAACGATCGCGGAGCATAAGTATACTTTCGCCACGATCTACTGCCCCAATAAGGGACAACACCGATTTTTGGCGAGATCCTTGTTGCAGTTAGAGAAATTCCGGGAGGGTACCCTAGTGCTAGCTGGTGACCTTAATATCCCTCTGGAACCCCGGATGGACACATCCACGGGCACCACCCCGATCCCTACCCATTGCATTCGCCAGGCCAGGCAGGCCTTGGCCAAGGCAGGCCTGGTCGACTGCTGGAGGGTGGCGCATCCTGAGACCAAAGACTTTACATGCTATTCTGCAGTCCACCGCAGATACAGTCGGATTGACTACATTTTCCTAGCCCAAGAGTTCCTCCCTTTCCTCATCACATCCACAATAGGTATACAGCACGACTCGGACCATGCCCCAGTGCAAATTAGGCTATCAACGCCGCTTCTTAAGCCCCGAGAACGCCAATGGCGATTGAATGAGAGCGTATTAGCCGACCCTGACGTAACCACCCAAATCACTCAATCTCTGACGCACTACTTCGCCGACAACAACACCGCGGACGTACCCCCACTTACGGTCTGGGAGGCACATAAATGTGTGATCCGGGGCCAGTTCATCAAACTCTGCACCCAACGGAAAAAAGCCCACTCCGCCCAGATCCAAACATTAATACGCACAATAGCAGACTTAGAGACTAGTCACAAACAGGACCAAACGGACGACATATACTGCAGACTCACTGACCAGCGCAGGCAACTCAGAGACTTACTCGCACAGAAAATGCTACACACAGTACGTAAGTCCAACAGACACTTCTACGAATTCTCCAATAAGAGTGGGAGACTGCTCGCCCGTACACTGACCCAGAGACAGAGGCAGCGCCACGTACACCAGATCGTGGGGGAGGACGGGACAATTAAGAGGGCCCCGTCGGACATCCTGAAAGCTTTTCGGCTTTTCTACTCAGACCTTTACAACATTGACAGTACCACACGACGCGCGGAGTCGCCAAGACACCTACAGAAAATAGAGGCCTTCCTCTCGGAATATGTAGGGGGCAAAGTCCCGAGTGACCTGGTCGAGGAGCTGGACCAACCTATTACCCTAGAGGAACTTGCCGCAGCTCTCAAGGTGTCCAAATCAAATAGAGCCCCCGGCCCAGACGGCCTGCCGACAGTATACCTCCGTAAATTCAAGGACACCTTGTTACCGCAACTACTGGAGGGGCTTAATTCCTTACTAGATGGTGGGAGGTTCCCGATAGACTCACTACACGCGACGGTGACAGTCATCCCTAAGGAGGGGAAGGACCCCACCAACTGCGGGAGCTACCGGCCGATATCGCTCCTTAATGCTGACCTCAAGGTATTTGCTAAGACCATGGCCCTTAGACTCGCACGCGTGCTACCCTCCTTGGTTCACCCTGATCAAGTGGGTTTCATACCCGGAAGGGAGGCCCGAGACAACACCATCCGAGCCCTAAACATGATCCACTCCGCCCGATCGACAGGCAAGAACCTGGTCTTGGTATCCACAGATGCCGAGAAAGCCTTCGATCGGGTAGATTGGCAATACCTTGAGGCCACCCTGCGACATATGCAATTTGGACCCCACATTCGCTCCTGGATCCTAGCCCTCTACACTAACCCCACGGCCCGTATTCGGATCAATGGCGCGCTGACGGCCCCGTTCTCCATCCGCAATGGCACCAGGCAAGGCTGTCCCCTGTCCCCCCTCCTGTTTGCCCTCACCCTGGAACCTTTCCTGGAGGCGGTCAGACGGGATGGGGGCATCACGGGGTACAGTCTGCACAACGTGGAACACAAGGTTGCCGCTTTTGCGGACGATATGTTGTTTTTTATCGACAGCCCGACAGTCTCACTACCCAACCTCCTCCGGGCCTTCCGAGATTTCGGTGAACTATCTAACCTTAAGCTGAATATGAGTAAATCTGAAGCCCTGCCGATTTCGCTTGACGCTGAGAGAACCGCACACCTTTGCACACAATTTCGCTTCACCTGGTGCACTTCTAAACTGAGATACCTAGGGATCTGGCTCCCCACAGACCTGGCCCTCCTATACCAACTGAATTTTCTCCCCCTACTGTCAGACATTCAGCTAGACCTCCGACGATGGCAGGGCCTTTACGTCTCTTGGTTTGGCCGCATAAACGCCGTCAAAATGAATGTCTTACCACGTCTCCTATTCCTCTTCCAGGCGATCCCCATAACCCCACCGAGAACTTTCTTCAATACCATAACTAAGGCCGTACGTATTTTTGTGTGGAACGGGAGGGCTAGCAGGGTGAGTAGGGCGATTCTAGAACGTCCCAGGGCCAAGGGGGGCGCGGGGCTCCCGTCCTTCCTAAGATACTTCCAGGCGGCTCACCTACTGCGGATGGTGGACTGGCACGCACGACCTACGACCAAATTATGGGTTCCCATGGAGCTCACACAGACGGGTGGCTCTCTCCCATCCCGCCTGTGGCTGAGCTCCCAGGAGACGGGTCCCCTGCGAACTGGAAACCCACTCATAGACGCCACGTTGAAAGTCTGGAGGTCGCTGCGATACTCACACCAACTCACGACTGCCGACGGCCCCCTCACACCCATTACACATAATCCTAAGATTGGTGGGGTGCTCACCCCCGCAGACCTGCGTGCATTCACCGACTCGGACTGGCTATACTTTCGTCAACTTTTACAAGCGAACAGGCTCAAGCCCCTGGCGGACCTCGTTGGGGACAAAGCACCCACGGGCGCGGACAGCTTCCATTACTTACAAATCCAGGCATACTATAGGTCCTTTCCGTCCACACAATCCCTTCACAGGGAGCCCACTCAGTACGAATCGCTCTGCACACAACGAAATCACCCCGATAAGGGGATCTCCAGACTCTATGCACTACTGCTGACCAGCGAAAACCTTCCACTCCCTAGATATGTGTCCAGGTGGGAGAGGGAGACGGGGACCACACTCACTAATCAGGAGTGGGAAAAGATTTTTACCCTCACGCATAAATGCTCCATCAGCTCCAAATACCAGGAGACAAACTTTAAAATTTTAACCCGCTGGTATCGAACCCCCGACACCTTGCACCGAATGGACGCAGAGACGTCTGGGGACTGCTGGCGATGCGGATCCACAGACGGCTCCTACCTCCATATCTGGTGGTCCTGCCCCAGTATCGCTCCCTTCTGGACAATGATTAGAGACACCATCCGACAAATCACGGACACTACCATACCGCTCCAACCCCTGTCCATGCTCCTACACCACACAGACATACCAACCACCACCTATAAAAAGACACTGCTTAAACATTTGCTGACAGCAGCTACTTCCTTGATACCCACAAAGTGGAAGACACGGGATGCGCCCACTCTCCAGCAGTGGTTAGACAGAGTGGGAGACATCTACACCATGGAATCCCTCACGGCTACGCTACAGGACAGGCAGGAGAAATGCACGCGCACCTGGGCGCCCTGGCTGTGGTACCTCACGGTGGCGGGGGCGCGGGCCGGGGCCTCGGATTCTTCTCTCTCTCCCCCCCCCCTCTCTCCCCCCCCCCTCTCTCTTCTCCCCCCCCCCCTCTCTCCACGCCACCCCCTCCCCCCCCACTCTGCCCACAAGACTGTCTCAGACGGTCAGACTAGCTGACGCTCGACCATAAGCTCAAACCACTGACGACTATAAACCGACGCCCGTATGTATTACCAGATTTGGACTGCCTTTCTATAGGCCCATCCGTGTGGGACCCACAGACATGCCTCTCCCATCCGCAGAGTTTCCTAGCCACTGACCGTAAGGGCCACACTGCGAAAGACATGATAAACTGCCTGACACCCTAAACTGCCAGCCTGTGGCCACCCTCTAATCACTAGATTACCTGTTAGCCTTGCTGTGCCCCATACGCTCCTCGCATGTCCTCAATATGGTAGATAGCAGTGCATGGACCCACTCAGTGGATGCTCTTGGCCCCACAATTTATGTTCGCCCATACGATATGGGACATCCTCTACAGTGGCTCCTTTGCGATGATTCAGTCCAATATTATACCAGTAGCTCTCGACAATCTCCCTGAAGATACTGCTTGACCGTAAACCCGTTCTTGGTAGTCAACTTGTTCTGATACTAATTATCATACAGTGTTTCTTATATAAAATGCCTATCATAGCAACCAGCTACACTCTTTGCATGTAAATGTTGCGATTAATTGATGTTATGCTCCCAGATTGTATGAAAATTTTCATTTGTACCCCCCTTCTTCATTCTGTACCCATATCTCTGCCTGAATTAATAAAAATTGATTGACTAAAAAAAAAAAAAAAAGGATGTTTTCATCTTAACCACCATCCATGGTGAAAACACTCGGAGGGTCGCAGTTCGTGGCAGAGACGAATATAAACGGGTGCCAGTCTGCATACGGCAATATAATCGGCATATGGGGGGCGTTGACCTGTCCGATCAACTGATGCAGCCATATTTGATCATGAGAAAGACCAGGGCATGGTATAAAAAAGTGGGCATATACCTTTTGCAGATGGCAATCCACAATGCCTTTGTTATTTTTAAAAAGGCAAATGCTGGGCTGAAAAGCACTTTTCTTTCTTTCCAGTTTGAGCTAATTTCTAAGCTGCTAGAATGCCACACAAGGAGACCATCAGTGGAGCCTAGCAGAAGAATGGAGGCAGGTCACTTCTGCTTTAAAGGACCACTCTAGGCACCCAGACCACTTCAGCTTAATGAAGTGGTCTGGGTGCCAGGTCCAGCTAGGGTTAACTAATTTTTTTATAAACATAGCAGTTTCAGAGAAACTGCTATGTTTATCAATTAGTTAAGCCTTCCCCTTTTTCCTCTAGTGGCTGTCTCATTGACAGCCGCTAGAGGCGCTTGCGTGATTCTCACTGTGAAAATCACAGTGAGAGCACGCAAGCGTCCATAGGAAAGCATTATGAATGCTTTCCTATGCGACCGGCTGAATGCGCACGCAGCTCTTGCCGCGCGTGCGCATTCAGCCGACAGGGAGGATCGGAGGCGGAGAGGAGGCGGAGAGCTCCCCGCCCAGCGCTGGAAAAAGGTAAGTTTTAACCCTTTTCCCCTTTCCAGAGCCGGGCGGGAGGGGGTCCCTGAGGGTGGGGGCACCCTCAGGGCACTCTAGTGCCAGGAAAACGAGTATGCTTTCCTGGCACTAGAGTGGTCCTTTAAGATTCCACCAACCCCTAAAAAACAAAACCCCCAGAAAAGGTGCAGGGTGTGTTACAAGAGGGGCGTAAGAGTTGAGACCAGCTATTACTGCCCTGATTGCCCCTCTCAGCCCGGCCTATGTATTGGCCATTGTTTTAAAATTTTTCACACCCAGGCCGAATAAGTAGACCAGTTTTGGGGTTTGATTTTTGGTTACCGAATCTTGGCTTTGTCTACCGTTTATCCTGTCTTCTCTGATCCTTGACCTCGGCTTGTCCTATCGTTGTTCCGTTTCTCTTTACTCCTTTGACCTCGGCTTGTACCTTGACAATTCTCTGCTTGTATAGCCCGGCCATTCTAAGGACCGGTATTACAAGTTTCTCTCTCTGTGTTCTCTCTCTTTGTGGTCTGTCTGTGTTTTGGTTTCGGAATCCATGACAGCTTTGCCCGGGACACAGATAACTGTGTACTACCCCCGGATAAGTTTACCCCAACTATTCTGTATATGGGGGTATCATTGCACTAAGATGACATAGCTGAGCAACATATTAGGTGTTATACTGCCGTAGCACACATAAGGATAGCAAAATATACAGTAACATCTCCAAGTGTGTGTCAAAAAGGCAGAAAAAATGCTAATTGCAACTAGACTTGGTACAAACTAACAAAAAAATGATCCTACACTAAGGTTTAGAATATACCTTTTGAAATACCCTGGGGTGTCTACTTTAAGAAATGGTAGGCCTTTGTGGGGTAGTTTGAATTTAATACCTGCTAAGATGCTTGGAAATTGCACATAGGCCCAGCGTCAAAATTCAAAGTTCGGTAAAAACTGATATGGCTTGGTCTCCTATATGGCACTGTAGCTTCACAAAATAGTCCCAAAGACATACAATAGGGGTGTCATTTTACTCAGAAGACTTAGCTGAACATAATTTGGGGGGTATGAACTTAGTGGCACATGTGAAATATACAAAATGCCCAGCACAAATGCAATCCATATGTAAAAAACGCACAAAATAATTTTATACCACATACTTTGGCATCTATTGGTGAAAAAATGGGGGCATGTTAAGGCACAATATGCACCTTATGAGATACCCTGGAGTGTCTACTTTAAGAAATGGTAGGCCTTTGTGGGGTAGTTTGAATTTAAAACATGCTAAGATGCTTGGAAATTGCACATAGGCCCAGCGTCAAAATTCAAAGTTCGGTAAAAACTGATATGGCTTGGTCTCCTATATGGCACTGTAGCTTCACAAAATAGTCCCAAAGACATACAATAGGGGTGTCATTTTACTCAGAAGACTTAGCTGAACATAATTTGGGGGGTATGAACTTAGTGGCACATGTGAAATATACAAAATGCCCAGCACAAATGCAATCCATATGTAAAAAGTGCACAAAATTATTTTATACCACATACTTTGGCATCTATTGGTGAAAAAATGGGGGCATGTTAAGGCACAATATGCACCTTATGAGATACCCTGGAGTGTCTACTTTTACAAATGGTAGGCCTTTGTGGGTTTTTTTTGAACAGTCAAACTGTTATAATACCCCAAATGGAAGCATAGGCTCATTAAATCCGTCTCTCAAAATTCTACTGTGAGTACTGAAAAGGACAGGTCTCCTATATGGCACTGTAGCTTCACGAACTAGTGCCAAAGACATACAATGGGGGTGTCATTTTACTCAGAAGACTTAGCTGAACATAATTTGGGGGGTTTGAACTTAGTGGCACATGTGAAATATACAAAATGCCCAGCACAAATGCAATCCATATGTAAAAAATGCACAAAATTATTTTTTACCACATACTTTGGCATGTATTGGTAAAAAAATGGGGGCATGTTAAGGCACAATATGCACCTTATGAGATACCCTGGAGTGTCTACTTTTACAAATGGTAGGCCTTTGGGTTTTTTTTTCGAACAGACAGACTGTTATAATACCCCAAATGGAAGCATAGGCTCATTAAATCCGTCTCTCAAAATTCTACTGTGAATACTGAAAAGGACAGGTCTCCTATATGGCACTGTAGCTTCACGAAATAGTGCCAAAGACATACAATGGGGGTACCGTTGTACTCAGCAGAAGTAACTGAACACATAATAAAACTTTGTACAGGAATAGCACACACCAACTTTACAAAATACACATGAGAAGTTCTTTGTTATAAGTTTGTGTGCGAAAACCCCCAAAAAACACAATTTTACTCCAATATTTAGCAGAGGTTGGCGGTAAAATGGCTACGTAGAAAGTGTCAAAACAACCTTAGGTAAATAGCCTGTGGTGTCTACTTTATATAAATATATACTTTTGTGTGGCAATTTTGTTTTCTTTTATGGCTATTAGCAGGGGAGGGCTGGCAGCCTTAGGCCTGGGGGGCAAATTCAGTCAAGTGGCCCATTGCACCAAGAGGAGAGTAAAACACCCTTCCCATGTGATTTAAAGGGGTGAGAGGTAGTCACCTAAACAGACACTCAATGACAGGCACACACACACACTTGCTGATTTGGCACACATTAAAAAACACACACTCACTGACAGACACACAGAAAGAGACATTGTTACAGGCATACTGACTCAGACAGACAGACATATTCACACACACACACACACACAGGCATACTGGCTGACACACACAAAGCCAAACTGGCCCACACACAGATATATACTTGCACACACATAGACATACTGACACACACAGACATACACCGAGAGACACTGTTAAAGGCATACTTACTCAGACATACAGACATACTGACACACACACACACATTCACAAGCATACTGGCTGACACACAGACAAGCTGGCACACACAGATACATACTTGCACACACATAGACATACTGACACACACAGACATACAAAGAAAGACACTGTTAAAGGCATACTGACTCAGACATACTGACATACACATACACACACACACACACACAAGCATACTGGCTGACACACAGACAAGCTGGCACACACAGATACATACTTGCACACACATAGACATACTGGCTGACACACACACACACACACACACAGACAAACTGGCACACACACAGATACATACTTGCACACACACAGACACACATACTGGCGCGCACACACACATACTGATGCACACACACAGATATACTGACACACACACAGAGATATACTGACACCCCCAGACATACTCATACACACATACACACAAACTTTACACTTTTAAAACCAGTAGACAGGGGCTGAGTAAGGGGACAGGGCTGTAGTTGGGGGACAGGGGCTGTAGTGGAGGGTATAAGCTGTAATTGGGGGTTTAGGAAATGTAGGGGGGGATAGGTGCTGAAGCAGGTTGATAGCTACAATTTGTGAAAGGGGTTGTGGTGTGGGTGATATGGGTTGCAACTGGGGGAGAGGAGCTGTATAGGTGATGTTATGGGGGGACAGAGGCTGACTAAGGGGGCAGGAACTGAGGAAGGGGACAGGGGCTGAGGGAGGGGACAGGGGCTGAGGAAGGGAATAAAAAAAAACTTAAGTGTATTTCCCCCCTCCCTGAGTCTTACCTTAAGACAGAGAGGGGTGGGCAGCAGCAACCAGCATCCAGCATACAGCAGCAGCCAGTGACGTCGGCCTCTCCTGATGATGTCAGGAGGCGGGGGCGTGACTTCCACTGCTCTTCTCCCAGACTCCCCAGCGGTCCTGTGAGAAGAGCAGTGGAAGTCACGCCCCCTCCTCCTGACATCATCAGGAGAGGACGACTTCACTGGCTGCGGGCTGCAGGGAGAGAGGTAAATTGAGAAATCTGAGTCCTCAGCCAGAGGCAGAGTCAGAGGCAGGGGATTCAGATGTTTAATTTTTTTGCTGGGTGTGGGCAGCCCTGGCCCCTGGGTTTAGGGCGGCCTGGGGGGCAATTGCCTCCCTGCCCCCCTTCCCAGCCCGCCCCTGGCTATTAGGCTTACAAGACAAACATACCAAATTCTAAAATCGCTCCACATAAAAAGTGTATTTTACTCCTTGTGCTTTGTGACCTCTAACTACCAAAAAAAACTGAAAATCCCAGACACATTATATATTCTGTAATTCAGAACAACTAAATGAATTTATTTTTAATTACTTTCCTTAACCTGCACTAATTATGTACACATTATTATTGCAAAAACTGTAAAAAAAACACACAAAAATTCATTTTTTTGCATATTTCTGTATTTTTTTAATAATAAATAAGCATTTATATATATATGTGTTACATCAAATTAAAGCCCTTTCTGTCCTTTAAAAAACGGTATATATGTGTCGGTGCAATGAATAAGTAAAAAGCAAATTGCAGTTGAACGCAAATAGCAAAAAATGCAAAAAATGCCGTTGTCATTAAGTGAAAGACAAGCTTCTGAAGCTCTGTCCTTAAGGGGTTAAAGCATGAAGTTGCCCCAATTGGTCTGGGAGAGAGTTTTCAAGCTGGTTCAAACTGTCTCAAAGCCTTTCAATGCAAGTAAAGGGAGGCATTTTTTGCTTACTTTAGAGGTTATGTAGACTTCACTGCCTCAGTCTGCACCCCTCCAGTTATGTAAACATTGTGCATTATTTAAATCCTGTGTCCAATAATCCAATATTAGTTCCTAAAGCACAAAGCCTAGGTCCGTGCTTGTATGGGGCAGGAGGTCCAGTAACCCCAGTACCCACTAAACTGATGTAATTACAATAACTTAATAACATTTATTATTATATCTTAAACTAGAAAAGCTACAATTTCTGGGGAAATTGTGTGAAGTGTTCTTGCCTCCACCAGTTGTCTACAACTGGAGTGGGCGGAGTAACTGGGTGGAGTGACTTGAGTAACTGTTGTGTGGTTGGAGTGGCTGGAGTAACTGTGGAAAGGTTGGAGTGTGGTTCACTCACTCTACAGCAAGGGCAGAGAAGAGCTTTCAAATCTTTCAAATCCCTCAAACATTCCAGCAACTGCCAACAGGAACTAATAGATTCCAAATAGGGCAGAGAAGAGCGGTTAAAAACAAACTGCGAAGAGCGAAATATTGTGAGAATCACGAGACCCAGACCTACATTTTGATGCATAGTATGTCTCTGAAATATAAAAAATGAAGGCACAGTCGCAGTTTAGATATTGCCCTTCAAATTTGACGTGGCTAGAGTGGAGTTTCAATGAATGTCAATGGACGGCGTGAGTTGCAAAACAAATGGTCAAATCAGGACTATGGCTTAGCCGTGGACATTTTTAGTTGCAGCAGGGATAGCTGAACGTTTTGATATAAGATTTGTGTAGGTGGGCTTGATAATGACGGAGTGGTGGCAGTTTAGAAATCATGTCCTGATTTTTCAGCTTTTGTCGGCTCCCACTCTAGTTTTGAACATTTTGCCATTTATTCCAATGGGACCAAATTTCGCCACAAGAACGACGATATTCCGTGAACCATTCAGCGAAACGTTCCACAAAGTAATAGCACACCAATCGGGAACAATCCGCACGTTTTGGTATATTACTGTCTATATAGTGTAATAACTGTGGGAGGAGTTAGGGTGGTAAATTTGGCTATAATAAGAATAATATATATGTGAGATAACATTAAGTGGTCTTGCTATGCAAGAACACTTAATAAAAAACTTCTTTGAATGATGTATACATAATTCAGATGTAGCATGGTTTGTCCAATGTAAAACCACAAACATGTATTCTATCATTTTAAATGGTGGAGAGGCACCTTGGACTGTGGGATGTTTGCTTTTTGCCAGCAGAATACATAAGAACTGCTCAAAATAATAATTTTTGGCAGAAAGTTTACATACAGAAAAATACTGTAAAAAACATCTGAGCATTCAAAAATATTAAGGACATTTTGAATAAGATACCTTATTGCTTCCCTGTTCATGCTTCACACATGCCTCCTCAATTGTCTTAAGTGGCCCTGTAAGGTAAAAATTAACAGTTAAGTCTCCAGATATTGAGTTTGGAATTAAACAAACACCACACAAAATGAAGGTATCCATGTCGAATCTTTCTATATTGGAATGCTTCAGGGAACTTTACAACGAAATAATAAAAATACTATTGGCCTTGTCCATTATGTTAAAGGGACTCTATTGTCACCAAAACAACTTTAGCTTAATGAAGCAGTTTTGGTGCATGGGACATTCCCCTGCAATCTCATTACCCAATTCTCTGCCTTTTAGTAGTTAAATCACTTTGTTTAAGCAGCCCTAGTCCCACCTCCCTGCATGTCACTTACAGTCTTTCTAAACATTTTCTTGTAAAGAGTCACCTAATGTTTAGACTTCCTTTATTGCAAATTCTGTTTAATTTGTTTTTATCTCTTGCACTGTTAACACCTTGCTAGATCCTGCAGGAGGCTCCTGGGTGTTATTCAACTCCAGTTTACAGAGCAGGAGATAAAAACTTTTAAAGTAAGTTACATCTGGCTGAAAATGAAACCATTTTGTTTTCATGCAGGTTGTGTCCGTCACAGCCAGGGTAGGTGTTATTATGGCTGCATAAACAGAAACAAAAGTGATTGAACTCCTAAATGGCAGAGAATTGAGCAGTGAGACTTCAGATGGATGATCTAAACACAAAAATCGCTTTATTAAGTTAAAGTTGTTTTAGTGATTTTTTTTTAATGTGTACTGAACTAAGGAAAACAAAACAGAAATGCTGTATACCTCTCATGGAGTCCACATTTAAATTGAGAGCTTTCCTTCGTTTTTCTTGAAACTCCATTTGTAACTTGATTTCTACAACCTGTAATAAACAATAAAAGGTAAATGGTTTCTTCAGTGTGAGAACATGAACTATCTGAACATTTATAGAGAAGATTTGAACAGCAAGTTCCCAATTTTCCAAGAACTAAAAAAGGTGACAATACATAGAGATATAAAACATTTTCTTAACAGCAAAAGCACCAGGATGTCCAAGATCCTCAATAGTTGTGTTTAAAGTAGTTGATGTATATCCTGCATATCTTTTTAAACTATGTATTTGTATTTTCTCTTGATAAGGAAAGACTGCAAGTAAGCTGAATACAAATATAATGCATATATATTCTTACAGATCATTTAAAGTTCTACTCCTCTGTTGATGACAGGTGATGGTTTTTTACTAAAGTGTGAATTATAACGAATGGTAACTTTAGGCCAAAAAACCTAAAGTAAAACAGAGGTGACTTGGAGAATTTTTTCAAAATGTTAAAATCACATTGCATTTATGACAGTTCACACTTGAATACCATGAATATCCTTTTGTGTATTCCTCGAAGTAACATGTTGTTGCTCTGGTACAATGCAATAAGAGACAAATGACTAAATTCATACTCCTGTGTAACTCCTTTAGATATCCCACCTGTTCAATATTGGACCAGAAGTACTCAATTTCTCTCGCAATTGATGCCGCTATGCGCTTTAGTTTATTTTCCTCTTCCCTCTTTAGTCGTTCATTATTCACCCTTTTTTCTTCATGGTAACGAGCTGCCGTTCTGACTAACTGTCAGGAAAATATCAAGATATATTTTTTATTCATGGATAGAACTATACATGTCAAAAGTATATTGCATTTTACTTTTTGTTATTGAAGAGTGATCCACAAGGAGGCATAGAGAGGAGCATACACAAGGCGAGGTATGGAGAGTGGCACACATGGTGGTTCACACAAGGGGAGGGATCTACAGCTGTTCTTGGAAACAAACACACCAATGCATAGTTTTTCAGCAACCACTATACCTTCTTAGCACTGGCAACTTTCCAGATCCGCTCTTGAGCAAAGTCTGCAGCCATCCACTTCATCTCTTCCAGCAGATAATCCCAGTGTGATTTTGGTCTGGATGCCTCCTGCAATTTTGGTAGACGTCTCAGAGACCACAATCCTTCTTTCCGCAGTTCTGCAATACGTTGTTGCACATGATTTTCCTGCAAAATTTGCAACCATTAATCTTTCAGGAGACCTGTTTTCATTCCATGACTATATTGTAATGTATTGTAAATTAAGGATGCTACAATTTGATCTCTAATTAAAGTTATTGTTGGCTTTCCCAAGTGTGTAAGAATAGCTATTTTGAGTATCCAAACAGTCTTTCAAGATAACACTCTCCCTTTTTTCTTGTTTTATTATCAAAACTGTGTTATATATGTTTCTTTAAATATGTTATTTTGTAGTAGTGTGGATTATTTTAGTTTATGTTGGGGAGTTCTCTGATAAATACGCATTGCTTTCATAGTAGTATGAAGCTTTGACACTGTTGCAAGTACTTTTTACTATTTTAAATTAGAATTCTCCCCCAATGTTTTTGAATGTCCTATATTGGTTGCAAACAGCTAACAAAGGAAACCAAAACAACAAGGGTTTGTAACATTAACTATACTGGTTACATTCAGGGACATTCATCACTTGACAATTACAATTTTTTCTAAAACTTGCAAGCAAACACTTTTAAACAAATATACAAACCAGAAAACCTTTGAAAAGTATGTAATAAATGGTTATAAAACTACTATAAACTTGGTCAGATTGCATTGTTGGACACGCCTCTCAGCTAGGAAAATAAAGCATATTTGCCTACAAGTTTTCAGCCTGGAGCTTGAGGCAACAGTGTGATTCAAAGCTAAGGTTTTTGAAATAGACAGTTGTCTTAAAGTTATGCATGACCCTTTAAAAAAAAAACTGCTCTAAATGTGTGTTAGTACATATAAAGGACCACTCTAACCACCAAATGCTCTATGAGTGTATAGACACATTTTCTTTTAACAAAAACGGGGTCTTCCCTCAACAAATAGTCTGTCCTCCTTGCAGCTCTACATATAATGTAAAAATGAAACTTCTGCATAATTAAATGCAAATCTGTCTAAACTTGGATGACTGTAGCTTAGCTGAGAGCGCTGAGAGTACTTGATTGGACCTTGATTAGACCTTTGGGTGCTGGGTGAGTCTAGGACTTTGTCAGACCATATAATAGCATATAAAATGATTAGCAACACCCAGTACTCACAAGCATCCAAGCTCTGCAGAAAAGCCTAAGCAGAGGTATCATCTCTGGAAGGCAGCCCACCCCACCCCATGGACATTACCATATTTTTAGATAGTGCAGATCAGCTGATTTTCAAAATACACCAATTAAGTCACTAAACCTCTCCTCATCTGAAATCTCTCTGTTAACAAACTGCCCCCTTATTCATGGTTTAAACACTCATAGGAATATGTGTGTATATATATATATATATATATATATATATATATATGTCTATGATTATGTATGTGCATATGTATAATCTTCATATCTATATAACAAAACACATTTTCTCTAAATAATGTTCTCCCTTCTATTTTTCATTTTCACATTAATTTCTCTCATTACTAAAATATTAATCTCTATTATACCCTATCCTTCTTGTTCACCAGTCCCTGGCAACACCATCTTCATTACTTCCAGTTTACTTTCCTCTCTATTCATCCCATACACTCTACATATACCTTTCCAGCTTATCTACTCCAACTCCTCCCAAATCATCTATATACATACCCTCCTACAAAACTTTCAAATCCTACTCCCGCCTTCACTTCCTTTCTATCCTTCTGCTCCTAGCAGCTGGTGATGTCTCTCCAAACCCCAATCCAATCTCAGCAAATCCACCACATACTAACTCAAGGAACCACACCAATCTCATACCCATCTCATGTTACTCTTCCTCTAAATCCTCCTTCAATACTGCCCTCTGGAATGCATGCTCTGTTTGCAAAATTACAAAATCCACTGCTGTCCATGACTTCTTCATCTCTCGTTTACTAGCCTTAACAGAAACATGGCTCTCCCCATCTGACACTGCTACCCCTGCATCTTTATCCTTTGGTGGTCTTCAACTTACCCACAACCCATGACACTCTAAATGTAAAGGTGGTGGTATAGGGTTTCTCCTCTCACCTCACTGATCCTTCAAACCTCTACCCATCCCTCACTCCCTCTCTTTCCCATCATTTGAAATTCCTTCGATTCGCCTTTTCAAAACCTTCTCTGCTAACATTGCCGTTATTTATCACCCCTCTGGCTCCCCTCTCCTCTTCCTTGACCACTTTGCTGCCTGGCTACCCTACTTCCTCTTTTGTAACATTCCATCCCTAATTCTCGCAGCAGCCTTAAACTACTTTCAATGACTTCCTCCCTCGGGCTATCACAGTGGGCTAATTCCCCCACCCATGTAGCTGGCAATACCCTCGACCCAATTTTCTCTTATGCATGTACAGTATCTAATATCTGCAACACTCCATTTCCTCTGTCTGATAACCACCTCTTATCGTGTGCTCTCAAATACCCCCTCACCCAACAATCTCAGCCTAACCCCCCTCAACTTAGGAGGAACCTTAATTCTATTGACCTCCAGCAGCTGTCAGCTGATATTGATTCAGAACTGCTATCCATCCTTTCCCTTTCCTGTCCCTCCCATCTCCACATATAACACTACTCTCACCACTGCCTTGAACGCTGCAGCCCCGCTCCAAACATGCACCTCAAGGAGGACACGCCCCCAACCGTGGCATAATAAATCAACACACTACCTGCAAAGATGCTCCCGTTGTGCTGAACGCTCCTGGAGGAAGTCTCGCACCCAGGCAGCCTATCTCCATTATAGATTCATATTGTGTTCATACAGTGCAGCCCTTGCCCCCGCCAAACAGTCATACTTTTCCTCTCTCATTAGTTCATGCTCCCGCAATCCCAGGCGTCTCTTTGACACTTTAACTCTCTTCTTCGCCTTGCTGTGCCACCCCCCCCCCCCCCCCCAAAATAACCTTACAGCCGATAGCTTTGCATGCTACTTTACTGACAAGATTGAACAGCTAAGGAATAATTCTCCCCACCTTGCCGTTTTCTTTCTCAACCACACATAGATCATAGCTTTCCTACCCTTCAGACTTTCTGCCCCGCTACTGAACAAGAGGTGGCTGCGCTTCTACTTTCCTCTCGCCCCACCACTTGCCCACTCGATCCTGTCCAATCTCACCTTATCAGATCTCTCTCCTCCTGTCTTGCGCCTTCCTTAACACACACCTTCAACTGCTCTCTCTTCTGGCATTGTCCCTGCTGACCTTAAACATGCCACTGTAGTACCTATCCTGAAAAAAAACATCTCTTGACCCGTCCTCCCCCTCTTTCATCCCATATCCCTGCTCCCTTTTTCCTCAAAGCTTCTGGAAAGACTTGTCTTTACCCGTATGTCTCAATTCCTCAATTCCAACTCTCAACTTAAATCCCCCCTCTCATAATATTGTAAAGCGCTACTGAATCTGTTGGAATATATATGGCAATAATAATATTAATAGTAATAATAATAATAATAAAAAAGCAGTGTGAAAGAAAAAGGGGTTGTAGCACTTAAAGCCCCAAAATAACTACAACGATCTGTACTGGTTATGGTGCTTACAAAGCAAGTATAATGAAAGAGATTCTGCCATGGACCACATATGCAGAAATGGAGAATCAGCTTCAACGGATATTAAAAATATCTATAAATACATTTTCTATAATAATGTTAGTTAACAGGAATCTACTACAATTTTTTTGTCCAAATAACTCATCCAATGGATGCAAGTATAGCATAAGCTGCGCTAATAGTTGTTCCTGTCTTTCCTAGGACAGATCATGTAGTTAATGTTTCTGATGTATTGGTATACTAGCCCTAGTCTTACCAATTTTACCTGTTCAGCCAACTTATCCTGTAAGTTCTCTGACGGTAGGCCAGATGCACTCTGTACTGGAGTTTGAGCTTTGGTGCCACCAGTTCCTGCTGACCCTGAAGCTTTGGAAATTGTGGATGATAAAGCCTTGGTTGAGGCATTGTTAGCTCTGCTTGAGGGCAGTGAGAACGATGCCAGTGGAGTAACCGTGGAAATAGCCGCTGGAGCCACAAAAGAGTTGGAATGTGGATGGACTGTAAGGCGTTGCTGTGGGCACTCTGCAGCTGGTCTAACTAGTGTGACAGTCTAAAAAAATAACATTAAAATAATTATATCCACAAATAACTTACTGATGTGGTGTTGTGGTTTTACTGATGCAATTACACAATAAAAATATTTGGTTACAGTCTATTAATAAGAAAGAGAAGTCCCTATAAGGGACTTGGTGGTGTGTTATAGGAACATATTACATAGACATGTCCTTATATATTTGCCTTGAAGGCACCATAGAGCCTTTTCCTCCAGTTTTTACTCATTGTATATCCACATTGATTCACTTAAGTGATCACCTACTTACCCTCCCTCTTTAACCACAAAGCCTTATTGGCTTTTTAAATTTGTTCTTTTCATTTTCTTTTTTTTAATCCCTGTATTTATAAGTATATTCAATAAACTGTGATTCTTAAATTATTTCTTTTGATTATTTAATGGGACCTCATTGTGCCTTTTGGGTCTTTCATTCACTGATAAAATACTAGCATTCCAGCATTTGTAATGTCCGATGTAGTTGTGCTATAACAAATATTAAAGGACCACTGTAGTGCCAGGAAAACAAACTTATTTTCCTGGCACTGTAGGGTCTTTAGGTCCCCCCCACCCTCAGAGTCCCCTTCCCGCCGGCTGAAGAGGGAAGAAGGGGTTAATCACTTACCTTTCTCCAGTGCCAGGCTCCCTCGGCGCTGGGGAACTCTCCTCCCTCTTCCAACATCAGGGCTGAATGCACATGCGCGTGCATTTAATCAGTCCATAGGAAAGCATTTCTCAATGCTTTCCTATGGACTTCAGTATCTTCTCACTGTGATTTTTACAGTAAGAAGCGCGGAAGCGCCTCTAGCGGCTGTCAATAAGACAGCCTCTAGAGGCTGGATTAACCCTAATGTAAACATAGCAGTTTCTCTGAAACCTTACAGCTGCAGGGTTAACCGTAGATGGACCTGGACCATTGAGCTGAAGTGGTCTGGGTGCCTATAGTGGTCCTTAAATGAATCGCCCTTCTTTATTATTAAAGGCACACTAGAGGCACCCAGACCACTTCATCTCATTAAAGTGGTCTGGATGGCACTGTCCCTGTCCCCTTAACCCTGCACATGTAATTATTACAGTTATTGAGAAACTACAATAATTACCTTGCAGGGTTAACGCCAATTCATTGCTTTACTATGGGGAAGTCCTAATGTGATTGTGGCAAAGGCAGCGCATTAGATCCCCCAGCTGATGTTGGCAAAGGAAGAGCAAAGGCAGAGGGACATCGGCACTGGAATTAGTTAAGTTTAAAAAAAGGGGGGGGGGAGTTTAACCCCTTTCAGCGCTGCTGGGGATGGATGAGCTGCGAGGGCACTATAGTGCTAGGAATACAACTTCGTATTAACTAGCACTATAGTTTCCCTTTAAACAAAAATACCATTAGGTTATATGTAGAGTAATAGCGTGGCAGGGAATTGCTGCTAACTAAAGGTTATGAAAAATGTTTACACGCCACTATTCAGGGCAGAGGTAGAAGAAGCTTCTAGTGTCTTGCTGCAATAGAACAGAAATGCACACATTTCTGCCATGGCAAAGTCATGTAAAATACACTGGTTAATTTGTTTGACATGAATAATTTTAATATATAACCAAATAACAAGCTAAAATGGTGCAATGTATTTCAAGTGACTAAAAATTGTATATACTAAATAATAGCAGCACCTTATAAGTGTAAAAGCTCATAAAACACTAAAATACAAATGGTTCAAACATAAAGTGCGCTGTGCCTTTAAATAACTGTGCGTTCACAAATCTGTGCAAAACACAACACTCATAAAAGTGCTAAAGTGTCAAATGTGCTAAATACCCAATATTGTGACATATATCATATGTACCATCAATTATACAATTTATTAAAGTGCAAAGAAGAAAAATTATTCTGTTTTTAAAGATAATTCTATTTTTAAAAAATAAGTGCTAGTTTGTGAATCAGTGTAGTTACTTAGGTATACAAACCCAAATTTGATAAGAATAACTTGATTCTCCACATGTAAAACAAAAAGAGACAAAATGCAATAGTATAATATTGTTTTGATACTAATAAATATTTAAAAAATGTGATGAACACTCACAAACATGGAGCAGGTAAAGAGACTGCTCAGGCTATCCTCGCTTTCTCACTGTTACACAGTGTCTCCAGGAAATGAACTGCTTACAGCTTCCAATGGGGAAAAAAACGATCGGGCAGCCGCCCGATCGTTTTTTCCCCATTGGAAGCTGTAAGCAGTTCATTTCCTGGAGACACTGTGTAACAGTGAGAAAGCGAGGATAGCCTGAGAAGTCTCTTTACCTGCTCCATGTTTGTGAGTGTTCATCACATTTTTTAAATATTTATTAGTATCCAAACAATATTATACTATTGCATTTTGTCTCTTTTTGTTTTACATGTGGAGAATCAAGTTATTCTTATCAAATTTGGGTTTGTATACCTAAGTAACTACACTGATTCACAAACTAGCACTTATTTTTTAAAAATAGAATTATCTTTAAAAACAGAATAATTTTTCTTCTTTGCACTTTAATAAATTGTATAATTGATGGTACATATGATATATGTCACAATATTGGGTATTTAGCACATTTGACACTTTAGCACTTTTATGAGTGTTGTGTTTTGCACAGATTTGTGAACGCACAGTTATTTAAAGGCACAGCGCACTTTATGTTTGAACCATGAATAATTTTAAACAGTGCTTTAAAAAACATTCTACGTAATAACATACAATAGCTTTAGTAAAGTCTATCATCATGTCATAAATCACATAGTCCCAAATTGTTGCCACCATAATGAAATCGATTGTGTTGCTGGTTTGACTTTGAAAGCCATACATAACATCCCCAACATAGTTACCTGTTGCTGAAGTGTGGCTTGTGGCTGAGAGACTGTGATGGGCAGCTGTGTGTGGAAAGCTGGCTGCAGAGATTGTGGGATCTGGGAGGGAAGCTGATTCTGTGGAGATGCTGAGATAGCAACTCCAGGAGGCTGTGCTTTTACTTGCACCTGAATCTGAGACTGGATTTGCCCATCTGCCATTTGCTGCTGTTGCTGTACAATGTGTAGAGCAGAAGGCAGAGATGAGATGGGTATATTATTAGTTGGCACCCTTCCAGGCAGCTGTGGAGGTGGGGTATGCAAGCTGGCGGCATTCTGCACAGGAGGCCCTTTGGACGGGTCATACTGCTGATGATTTTGTTTCTGTCCAGTGAGCTGTACAGTCTGTGGGGTAGGAGGCATCCCTCCTGATCAAAAAAATAGATAGTGGCAGCCACAATTTATTAAGGGAAGACAGAGATTATATTTACAACAATTTGAAAAACACCACTTTGGTGAAAATGAATATTACCTGCGGTTCTTTCCACCTGCTTAAAAGCATGTCACTAGAGCAATCTTTTTACACGGGCAGCCCTGCAGATGTTCTAGAACTAAAGCTTCCATTAAGTTGTTGGTTATTTACCAGCCTACAGGATGTTGGATCTACTCTATATACATTAATAGTGAAACCATCCATCACACATCTGTTCAAGCCACGAAAGATGTGTCTATCCACAGAACTGATGGCAGAACTATGGAGCAGGTACAACCAATAGGACACAGAGTCCTCTAAGGTCATACACACTACCTTTCAAGGTAAACTTTAACCATAGCGGCTGTCTAAATAGTGTTAATTAAAGTGAAATAATCAGGATATAATAATGCAACAGATATAATTTTGTGAGAATTAATGATGGGGAAAAAAATACATTTTATATTGCCCACATCCTGTGAATTGTTGGTTTCATAATTTAATGCTTCTATTATACAGGTTTTTCCTATACTCAAGTAAGTGCTCCTAACCTCACAATGTCTGTTGTTGTCTCATACACCAATGTTCACTTCACATGTGATCTACACATTACCTTGTGCAGTGGGCATGAGTTGCTGAAGAGGAACACCCGAAGCCACCCCTGGGTGCTGGAACACCATACCATGGCGAGCCACATCAAGCCGTGGCCGTTTACTGGGATCTGTGGTTATCAGAAAAGTTGCTCTTGTAATAAACAGTAATTATTTCATCTGGCATTCATAGCGATATACTCTCCTTCTTTCTTTTACTTTTCACTGCAAACATTCCTGGAGTTTTGATTAGCGAAAACAAATAATGTAGTTAATCAAGATAAGTTTGTTTTCTAAACTAATTTTGTTTTTTCGGAGACCATCGATAATTATTTTTCTCTGTCTGCTAGAAAATGTGTGACAATATGCAGATATTTAGCAAAACGGGTATGTGTAGATTCTGTGTGTTTGTATTTGTGTAGATTTCTATTCCAGTAGCGATTGCAGTAGTGCTGGATTTCATCTTAAATGCCTCTACAGAGAAGAGTCTCACCATTACCATTTTGCAATCTAAAAGAAAAATATGCATAAATATGTAATATATATTCAGAATGTCATGACATATGCAGTTGTGGACACTGGCACCCTATGGTCACATGCACTAGTTTCTTGCAGTGCATCTATGAAATAAAGCTCTTTACACAACGACAAAGTGTGTTGATTTACCACCCATAATGTGCAGGATAGCAGTTACAACATGGATCAATAGCAATGCAATAACACTGCCAGTTCTATTCAATTACTTTTCAGAGCAATGCCAATACGTGACTTGTCATGAACATACCTGCTTGGGTAAGAGCTTGCTGTCTTTTAAAAGCTTCAATATCTATTGTATTTGCTGTTCCAACTGCTCCACCTCCAGAAAGAGATTGCTATTTGCGGATAAAAAAAACACATATAGCAGCTATTAAAATGGCATGTTATTGTCAGAAATAGGTTGCAGTATGATTATAATGGAGTACTCTGTTAATTTACTGAAAATAATAAACGTAGGTGTACGGAAACTCACCTAAGAAAACGAAGACCACTGAATAAACTATTTAAGGGTCAAGTGAAAGAAAAAAAACAAACCTCAACAATAATGTTACTGCCAGTTAAGCTTTGTTATGAAAAAAAAAAAAAAAAATTCAAATGGTTGCTTGGAAATACACCCACTGAAACTTACTGGGCAAAATAATATGCTACAATGTCTGACTTTAAACTCTTAAAAATCTGTCTCAATTCATCAACAACTTCTTCTCATCCTTTGTAATCTTGGTCTACAAGACTCTGCTCTTGTCAGGGGGAGACGATACCCAACACGCAGTGCTTATGTGAACAAACACAAATATATAATAACTGAATACCAAAACGTATTACAGGGTTTTAGAGTGGCCGGTCTCAATGTGATATAGAATAGTGTATGACGTACTGAAATCAGGGAAATAGATGGTTCCGAATCAAAAAGGCAGGCCAAAAGTCAAGGAATACACTGTGGAGAATAGTTTCAAGTGAGTTTAAATAGCCCTGAGAGGGCAGGGATAGGTTATTGATAGGCACGAGACGTAGGAACGTTAACATCTATTATCGAGGCGGACAATTTGGCGCTATTTTAAGGCTCAGTTTTGCAGCGGCTGGCATCTGTCAGAATGCTGGAGGAAGGCACGGCCAGAGTAGATGGGAGCAAGTGCGGCACCTCCGGCATCTGTAAGAGGCGCGCCGGAATGCGCCATATGGGAACATGCGTGGCAGGCGCTGCAACTTCACTTTTCTGGTTCTCCTGTTACTTCTCTGAGCGCTCTTTCAGGGTTTCTCTTTCTGGACCTGCCTCTTCTCTGCAACCCCTCTCTGTTGGTGTTCCCCATGGTTCTGTCCTTAGTCCCATACTGTTCTAGATCTACGTTGTTTCCTTTGGTAAACTCATCAGCTCTTTTGGCTTCCTATATCACTTCTATGTGGATGACACGCAAATCTATCTGTCCTCTCCTGATCTCTCCCCACCCCTCATGATTCGTGTCTTTGACTGCCTCTCTGCTATTTCTTTTTTTTTGACAATCTTTATTTTATTTTGGATGTCATAGCAAGAGGTATTATAACAATAACAAGCAAAAACATTACATGAGTACAATTCACCAAGCTTATAACAGGTGTACATAGGATAATCCGGGGTAGAGAATTTTAGTTAATAGGATACTGCATAAGATATTGAATGTGCGATATATTCACAACTGCTATACATATTTTGTTAACCCCTAGTACAGTCGAGGTGGTAGGACGTTGTAGAACTCTCGTTTAAGACCGCTGTAAGTCATATCAGGCTATCTGGATTTCTGTGCAATGTTTAGTGTTACAAAGTTATACTGTTACGGAGCTACATGTAACTTTCATCCTATCTCACTCCGAGTCGATTTCTCGTCTCACCCCTTTAGTTCCCCCCAGTAACATGTGGGACTTTCCGTGTGTCTGTAGTAATACTACGTGCCATCTTCGCAGGGTTACAGGGCCACCGCTAAGTAGATCGTCAATGGGGTATCCATGACTGGTCCATGTGATCTAGAATAGGACACTAGATGTTAGAAAGTCATGTCGGTGGAGGGGAGAGTGTCGACCCTCTGACGGGTCTGTGAGTTCGTCACTCGGAACGGTCGAGAGCGGCTTTAAGCCGTACCCAATACGGTACTTTAGAGTGTGGAAATCAGGGGGGGGGTGTCTCTACGGAGGAGTTAAGGAGTCTGTCTGTCGGGACTAAGGGAAGGGGAGGAGGGAAAGAGGGAGGGCGAGTGTGAGGTGGGTCGGGTTGCCTGTCTCCCGCCCCCCACCCCGGCGGCCGATATGTGCCACAGCCATGGCGTCCAGACACGGGTACATTTTTCTTGTCTATCCTGCAGGGCCGCCGTAAGGGATTCCATAGTATATATATCCCCCACCCTGTCCATCCACTGCCGGAGTGTAGGCGCATCCCGCTGCTTCCACATCGTGGGGATCAGTGATGTGGCTGCCGTCAGCAAGTGTTTTATCAGGGATTTTTTATAGGCTGCAAGCGACATGTCTGTGTGGTGTATGAGCATGGAGAGGGGTTGGAGCGGCAGAGTAACATCTGTGATCTGTTGAATGGAGTCTCTGACCGATGTCCAAAAGGGAGTAATCTCGGGGCAGCTCCACCAGATGCTCCACCACAATCTGCAGGTATCGCCGCGTCCATACGGTGCAGAGTGTCCGGTGTCCTGTACCAGTGCGTAAGGATCTTAAAGTTCGTCTCTTGGAATTTGGAGCTGATGGAGCATTTATGGGACAGTATGAAAATCTTTTCCCACTCCTGGTCTGTGAGTGTAGTCCCCGTGTCCCTTTCCCACCTGGAAACATATCTCGGATGTGACAGGTGTTCGCTAGCGAGAAGATGTGCATATAGCCTAGACCCCCTTATCCGGGTGAGACCTGGCTGTGCAGAGAGTTTCAAACTGTGTGGCGGCTCTGTGTAAGCATTGTTTGGCTGGGAAAGTCTTGTAGTATGCTTGAATTTGTAGGTAATGGAAGGTGTCTAGTCCCGTGGGTACCTTGTCCCCTAAGATGTCCGCCAGGGGTTTAAGTCGGTTCCCTTGTGTGAGATGATGAAAGCTGAGCCAGTCGGTGTCGGTGTCGGTGTATGTGCTGAGGTCTGCAGGTGTTAGTCCCTCACCCACCCCCGGGTTGTGCGTTATGGGCGTGAGAGGGCTGTCCGTAGTCGTAAGTTGGTGTGAGTATCGCAGTGTGCACCAGATTTGCAGTGTGGCGTCGATCAGTGGGTTGCCAGTTCGCAGGGATCCTAGCGTTAGAGTGCTTAACCAGAGGCGTGAGGGAAGAACACCACCCGCCTGCGCGAGTTCCATGGGGACCCACAGCTTGTTGGTTGGGCGAGCGTGCCAGTCCACTAGCCTGAGTAGGTGGGCTGCTTGATAATATCTCAGGAATGACGGGAGCCCTGCGCCCCCTCTTGTTTTTGGGCGTTCTAGTATCGCCTTGCTTACCCTACTCTTTTTCCCGTTCCACACGAAGTCTCTCACCGCCGCGGAGATCGTTTGGAAAAAGGTTCTTGGCAGTGTAACGGGGACCGCTTGGAACAAAAATAGCAGGCGAGGTAGCACATTCATTTTAACAACGTTTATCCGGCCGAACCAGGAGACATAGAGGCCCCTCCAGCGCCGGAGGTCATTCTGTAGGACCGAAAGGATGGGGAGGAAGTTTAACTGGTACAGTAGGGTCAAATTAGCAGGTAGCCATATCCCGAGGTATTTGAGCTTATCGGTGCACCATGAAAAGCGGAATTGTGAGTGTAGGTGTGCGATCCCCTCCGCTGTGAGTGAAATCGGTAGGGCCTCCGATTTAGTCATGTTCAGCTTGAGATTGGAGATGTCTCCAAACTCCCTGAAGGCCCGAAGCAGGTTGGGGAACGACACTATGGGGTTGTCTATGAAAAACAGCATGTCGTCGGCGTAAGCTGCCACCTTATGCTCCACGCGGTGCAAGTTGTACCCCGTAATACCCCCGTCCCGTCTGACCGCCTCCAGGAAGGGCTCCAGGGTGAGGGGGAACAGGAGGGGGGACAGCCCTGCATGGTGCCGTTGCGTATGTTGAACGGGGCCGAGAGCGCTCCGTTGATCCGGATAGTGCCGTGGGGTTAGTATACAAAGCTAAGATCCATGAGCGGATGTTGGGTCCGAACTGCATATGACGCAGGGTTGCTTCTAGGTACTTCCAATCCACCCGGTCGAAAGCCTTTTCTGCGTCCGTGGAGACCAGCACCAAATTTTTGTTGGTCGACCGGGCGGAGTGGATCAGAATGAGGGCTCGGATAGTATTGTCCCGTGCCTCTCTACCAGGGACAAAGCCCACCTGGTCCGGGTGGATCAACGCGGGGAGTATGCGGGAGAGTCTCAGGGCCATGGTCTTGGCGAATAATTTTAAATCTGCATTGAGTAGCGATATTGGTCTATAACTCCCGCAGTCAGAGGGGTCCTTACCATCCTTGGGTATTACCGTCACCGTCGTGTGTAATGTGTCTACAGGGAACCTGCCACCTTCCAACAGGGAGTTGAGGCCCTGCAGCAAATGTGGCAGCAGTATATTTTTGAATTTGCGCAGGTACGTGGTCGGCAGGCCATCGGGGCCTGGGGCCTTGTTGGACTTAGATTGTTTAAGGGCTGCGGCAAGTTCCTCCTCAGTAATCGGACGGTCCAAGTCCTCGGCTACGTCCACTGGGACCTTGCGCCCCACGTACTCAGAGAGGAACGTCTCTATCTTATGCTGGTGTAGGGAGGTGTCCGTACGGTGTGAGGTAGCGTCAATATTGTACAGATCTGCGTAAAAAGCTTGTAAGATGTCCGGAGGGGCCCGTTTCACCGTCCCATCCCTGCCCCCTATGTGATGTACATGTTGCTGTCTATGCCTCTGTGTCAGGGAGCGGGCCAACATTTTCCCGCATTTGTTGGAGAATTCGTAAAAATGTCTATTGGACTTTCGGATAGTGTGTAACAGATTTATTTTATTTATTTATTTATTTATTATTGCCATTTATATAGCGCCAACAGATTCCGTAGCGCTTTACAATATTATGAGAGGGGGATTTAACTATAAATAGGACAATTACAAATAAACTTACAGGAACAATAGGTTGAAGAGGACCCTGCTCAAACGAGCTTACATTCTATAGGAGGTGGGGTGTAAAACACATTAGGACAGGAATTTACAATCAAATAAGGTGGGCTGCCCTTTAGGAGAGGGCAAGAGACAGGTATGTGAGGTAAGGGTTAGTCTTGGAGGCCATAAGCTTTCCTAAAGAGATCGGTTTTAAGGCACTTCTTAAAAGATGCAAGACTAGGGGAGAGTCTGATGGCGGTAGGCAGGCTATTCCATAGGAAGGGAGCCGCCCGTGAGAAGTCCTGCAAGCGCGAGTTGGCCGTACGAGTGCGGACAACGGACAGGAGGTGGTCACGGGCAGAACGGAGAGACCGAGAAGGGACATACCTATGGATCTGTGAGGAGATATAAGAGGGGCTAGAGTTGTTCAGTGCTTTATAGGTGTGAGTTAGTACCTTGAATTGACTCCTATAGCATACAGGAAGCCAATGTAAGGACTGGCAGAGGGGTGAGGTGTGAGAGAAACGACTAGAGAGGAAAATCAATCTAGCAGCAGCATTCATTACGGACTGTAAGGGTGCAGTACGGGTATTGGGAAGACCAATCATGAGAGGGTTACAATAATCCATGCGGGAAATTACTAGAGCATGGACAAGCTCCTTGGTAGTATCTGGTGCAAGAAAGGGGCGGATGAGGGCTATGTTTTTAAGATGGAATCTACAGGATTTGGCAACATGCCGGATGTGAGGCTCAAAGGTGAGACCAGAGTCAAGTATGACGCCAAGACAGCGCGCTTGCAAGGATGGACTAATGTTGGTACCACAAACTTGGAGGGAGAGCGAAAGATGAGGATCAGTATTAGGAGGAGGAAAGACAAGGAGCTCAGTTTTTGAGAGATTGAGTTTCAGAAAGCGGGAGGACATCCAGTCAGAGATGGAAGAAAGATTCTGTGAAAGCAAATCCCTGAGCTGTCTACGCTGGTCGGTGAGAAGGCGGTAGGTATCGTCTGTATGGTCTTGTTTATGTTGCGTCTCCAAGTCCGCTATTGTTCGTGTCAGTGTCTGGATCTGTGTGGCGTGGTCTTTCTTGCGTTGGGTGCAAAGTTTGATAAAATGTCCCCTGATCACACATTTATGTGCCTCCCAAACCGTGAGGGGGGCCACGTCAGTGCCGTCGTTGTCAGCAAAATAATGCGTCAATGTCTGTGCTATTTGGGTGGTGAAGGTAGTGTCCCCCAATACACTTTCATTGAGTTTCCAATAACGTTCTCGAGGTTTGAAGAGCGGAGATTTAAGTGTGATGAGTACTGGGGCATGGTCCGAGTCATGTTGTATCCCAATGTTGGATGTGAGGAGGAAGGGGAGGTATTCTTGGGCAAGGAAGACGTAGTCTATCCGGCTATATCTATTGTGTACTGCGGAATAGCATGTGTAGTCTTTAGCGTCGGGATGCGCCACCCTCCAACAGTCGACCAGACCCGATTTTCCCAAAGCTTGTTTGGCTTGCCTTAAGCAATGTGCGGGATGGTACTGGTGCCCACGGATGTGTCCATCCGGGGATCCAGCTGGATATTAAGATCGCCGGTTAGTATCAGGGTTCCCTCTCGGAACCTCTCCAGTTGTGTCAAGGTTTTCGTCAGGAATCGATGTTGTCCCTTGTTGGGGCAATAGATCGTGGCAAATGTGTACTTATGCGCTGCAATTACGCCCTTTACAAATAAAAACCTCCCCTGTGGGTCTGCTTGCGAAGCAGTGTTCTCGATTGGGATCGTATTGGCGAAAATAATAGACACGCCTGAGCGTTTGGACTCCGGGTTGTTGGTGTAAAATCCCAGCGGGTACCGTCTATCCCGTATCTGGGGGGCCTCGTTGCCTTTGAGGTGCGTTTCTTGCTATCGAGGCTCTGTGTGACCACAAGGTTCTCAGTAGTTGTCGCCGTTTTTCGGGGGCATTAAGACCTCGAATATTATGCGAGAATAGGGTCAGAGAAGCGGGGGTGAAAGTGGTCGCCATGGCTGTTCGGGGTGGAGGGGGGGTGAAGGAGGGGAGCTGGGGAGGGAGAGGTAGGGGTACTATCCCTGTATGTGGGTCCAGGCCCGTCAAGGGCTTCGGGGGGTTAGGCAACTAAGACCCTAGGTCGTGAGAGGGTGACCTGATCTACAGGTGGGTCGGTTGCGGGGGGATGAGAAAGTCCGGTAGGAGAAGTTCGTCCAAAGAGAACGGTGCCCGCTCTCCCTCGACCCACGTTGTGGGGCGTACATCTCGTCTATTAGTCGTCCGGGGAATGGGAATTCACGTGGCGGAGAGCCATAGCCAAGATGTAAGCAGGGCAGAGGAGGGGTACCGTCCGGGTTGGGGCGTCTGGGTACTGGCTGTGATAGTGCTGCCACCTCACGTCATCAGCATACCCCGTTAACATTAGGCAGTTTGCATACATCTCAACAGTGCTTATTAAGGTGATCGGCCCCGGGGTCCCTCCGCTGAGCCATACCCCGCCCACCAAAAAAATCCGTTCAAGGAAGGCATGGAGCCCCGTGCAGCGTCAAGGCCTATAAATCTGCTTGTTTGGTTGATAGGGGGGGCCATATAGTGGCTCCATACTGTTGGTGCCATGCCCCGAGAGGCCCGAAAAGGGGCGATATCTCCACCTAGTCGGAGGATCTACTGGTGTCCGACTCGCAACCGCGGGTCGGGGGAGTTGATAATTTGACGTGGGGGGGCCAATTTGGAAGAGGTACTTAACTGTGCAGGCTGCGAGGAGACCCCGAGGCCGTAGTAAGAGGTCAGGTTGAACCCCGCCAGTCCCGCCCCACCAGTGCAGATCTAAAATTCAGTTATCAAAGTTAACCATAACGGAATAAAACAACAAAGGACCAAACATAACTGTTGTCATACATCATAACAGTTGACATACATTAACCTTTAAGAGCCTCATGAGTTGGGGAGGAGCGACCCCGGAGCTGCAGTCCGAACCACCCGCTACGGCATTGTAGAGACACCTCTCACAGTATAGTTGGGGGGACAGCACGTGGCGCGAGCGATTCAGCGCGGCCCCCGGGCCGCACCCGCCGTAATAGACAAACAGCCAGACCAGGTCATCATTTAGTGCCGCCAGACCGCAGGCGCCGACCTAACGGCCCACCGCCTGCCGTGGGGCAGCATGTGCATCTAGGTCGGATAGGGTGACACACCATGGTATAGTACGAGCCCCCGCCCCCAAGCAATATTCATAAACAGCCCAAATACAATTACAGAACGTCTCTTCTTCCCCGTGGATGCCCCCTTGCAAAGTGTGTGCCAAAAGTTCAGGCTGGCAGGCCTTCGTGGGAAGCGTGAGAGGCTGGTCCCTAAACTGGTCCTTAAACTGCTGCCGTAAGTTAAGTTGGCCGCTCCCCAGGCGGAGGAGTACTACCGATCAAACTGAGCCTGCCCGCATGGGGTGGTAGGGAGTATGGACTCTCAAATGTCCCAAGAAAGAAGGTGTTGGCATTTACCCGTTCCCCACCCAAAATCGGCAAGGGCCTAGATGTAGCTTTGGAAAAGCCGCTACTGTTCACACTGCAGCAAATATGTAGGGAGGCCCTGCCGGCGGACTGTCCCGGTTCCCACCCATGTTATAAGCTAAGTGTTCTAGTGTAAATATAAACGTGGCAACTTATCTGTTATCAACGTCGCCTGGGGAGGCCTCCTCAGGTCGGCTCCTGCTGCTGCGGGACCAAGACGACGTGATGCTTAACTGGAGGCCAGTTGTTATTCTTCTGGGCCCGCAGGGCCCCCCCAGCGAGCGGGTTGCGCATCTCTCCTAGGTTGATTGCGGAGAGCCTCGGGGACCTCGGGGTGGGATGGTCGCGGTGGAGGCTGGTCCAGGATCCAATTGCGGACAGTGACTGGCGGTAGATCGAGGGCTCTCAGAAAGCCGGGTATATCGTTAGGCCAACGCAGGGAGCACCACATGTTGCCCTTCTTAGCCTGAAGGCTAAAAGGGAAGCCCCATTTGTATGGGATGCGCTTTTCCTGAAGGATGCCTGTCAAGGAGCGTAGGGCTCTCCGCGCATCTAAAGTGAGGGCTGAGAGGTCTTGGTACAAGGAAATCGGGGCGTCCTGATAGGTGACTGTCTGCGTGCGAGCTGCCCTCATAATGGCTTCTTTGAGCTGAAAGGAGAGGAGGCAGCAGATCACATCTCGGGGCAAGCCATCCCTTCTCGGGGGCCGCAAGGCCCTGTGTGCTCGTTCGATGTGGTAGTCATCCTGAGCTCTGTCGCCCAGTATACGAGTAAAAAGATGTGTGAGGGCAGTACCCAGGTCTTCAGTTTCAGCTTTGGGCATGCCTCTGATCCTGATATTATTCCACCTGCCCCTGTTGTCCAAGTCCTCCACCTGTCTGCGGAGCTCTAGGAGCACTGAGCCCTGTCTGGCAGTGGCATGGTCAGCTGCCTGGGAGTGTTGTATAGCTTGTAAGTTTTCATGCTCCAGCTCTGTGACACGCTCCTCTAAGGCCGTGAGGTCCCTGCGCACCTCCAGAATCTCCTCACGGATCGCCGCTCTCAGTTCCGCTACCATGGCAGTTTTATCTTGCTTGGTGAGCATATTAGCCGATATGGCTGTCAGTTCTGCCGTGATTTGCGTTAGTGTTTCCCCTCTTGCTGAGCTAGGCTCCGAGCCTGCTCCGCTCTCAGCACCAGGGGATGCCGCCGCCATTTTGTCTGCCTGCCTCGTGGCACGGTAAGCGTCGGGTGTGGAGAGAAAATCATCCATCAGGCCGGCCTGTTTTCTCGATGGGCTAGTGCCCGATGGTCCTGGGGTGCCCTGGCGCCTAGTTTTCCCCATTTCACCTGCGTGGTTTCGCTAATAATAGGGGCTATGTGGGTCGAGATCGCGGAGCTCCGGAAAGCACGTCTCACTCCATGCGCCGGCAAGCCACGCCCCCCTCTCTGCTATTTCTAACTGGATGTCTGCTAATTTTCTTAAACTTAACCTGTCCAAAATAGAGCTTTACATATTTCCTCCTTCAAGTGTTGCTACTCTGTCTCCCTCTATGGCTCTACGATCAGCTCTACCTCGCAGGTTCGATGCCTAGGTGTTTTCTTTGACTCCAACCTCTCCTTCAGCCCTCATGTCCAGTCACTCTCCAAATCCTGCCATATCTATCTCAAAAATATAGCTAAAAAATATAGCTTTCTAATGCCAGATGCGGGTAAGGGGCTGGTCTAGTATCAACGCTTGCCTTGACTACTGAAATCCGCTTCTCAGTGGTCTTACGCATTTCCAGCTTGCCTCATTACAGTCCATAATGAACGCGGTGGCAGGGCTTTCCTTACTGTCTGCCCGCACCTACCTCGCCTCCCGCCATTTTCTATGTGCCCTAGATGCTCTTAGCTCAGAGCTTTAAATGTCTCGCAATGTTGTGGTGTTTATGTGAAATGGGGATCTTAAGCTGCTTTTCTGTGTGACCAACATCAAATAATCCTACATTTAACTGTAAATCTAGATGTGTGTCTTCTTCGCGGTAAATTTTTTATTTTAGCTTCTTGTCAAACCAACTGTTATAGAAGATTTGGCTTTACATCTATTTCAGACTTTATTACCCAAGACACACAACACATTACTTGCTCCCCAGAACCCTGCACATTATTTTTAATTTTTTTTATTAATTTATTAATGTTTTAATGCAATGATAAATTTTCAGATCTTTCATGAAAATCCTCACCTTACACAAAACCCAGACATATTGCTAAACAGAATTTTCTAAAAGCCAACATTTCCCTTCCATGAAACAAAGTATTACTTTATTCCCCAGAAGATATAATGCACTCCCCATTATAATCTTACTAGCATTTCAAATCTTGCTGGTAGATAACCTTTATATTGCCCTATAACCCCACAGTCTGCATTACCCAACAGCATAAAGGGCAGATTGATATACATGTTGTCAACATCTAAATCTTTCTCATGGAATCGGTAGTAGTGAGTCCATGATAAATATTTCACCCTGCTCCCTCATTCCATGCATTTACCTGGTCCTGGGAGTTCCTCTCTCTTTCCTCCCCCTGCCGTCTGCAAAGAGCACTGGGAGGAAGTGACATCATCGTGTGTGACCTTACTTTCTTGCAGCACTGCAACTCCACAGGGTAGGGAGAGAGGGAGTATTGTCGGCTGCCGCTTGCACATCGCAAATGGGGTCCTGCGGTGCTGGCATAGTGGGGAAGCCAGTGGGCCCCCTTTTTATATTACACATTACATATTCCCGGAATGAAGGTGCCCAGGACAGACACACAAAATGCAGGACAAGTCATGGGCACCATAGATTAGGGTGTGCCAAGGTACACCCGACACACCCCATGCGCACGCCTATGCATCTACCTGATGTTCGAGGTGGTCGGCGAGAGAGCTCCCTCCCGCGCACCGCAGTGATGCCAGAGCCGGAATATGATGTCACTCTGGCCCTGGCATCACTAAGAGGCATGCAAAGGAGCTGAGCAGGGAGATCAGAGCTCCCTCGCCGCCTAAATTGACAGCACGCCTGTCCCTCTGGCAGTTAAAGGATCCTCACTGGACCCCAGGGAAATGGAAAATCCACTCCAGCAATCCAGCAAAGGTATGGAGGCTGGGTGTATTGAAATAAAAAAAATTGTACGTGTGTTCATGTATCTGTGTCTGTTGGTGAGTGTGTTAGTGTGTGTCTGTTGGTGATTGTGTTTGTGTGTCTGTGTCTGTTAGTGAGAATGTGTGTCTGTCAAAGAGTGTGTCAGTGAGAGTGTGTAAGTCTGTTAGTGAATGTGTATGTCTGTCAGTGTGTGCGTGCATGCCTGTCACTCCGAGTGTGTATCTGTCAGTCAATGTGTATGTCTGTTAGCGAATGTGTGTGTGACACTGAGTGTATATGTGTCTGTCAGTGAGTGTGTTTGTCAGTGAGCATGTGTGTCACAGTGTGTGTGTGTGTGTGTGTGTGTCTGACAGTGGGTGAGTGTGCATCTGTCAGTACGTGTGTATGTGTATCTGTCAGTGAATGTAAGTCTGTCAGTTAATGTACATGTGTGTATCAGTGAGTGTGTATGTGTGTCTATCGGTAAATGTGTATATGTGTCTGTGTATCTGTCAGTGAATGCATGTGTCAGTTAGTGTGTCTGTCGGTGGATGTGTGTGTCTGTCGGTGGATGTGTGTGTCTGTCGGTGAGTGTGTATGTTAAACAGTGTGTGTGACAATGAATGTGTATCTGTCAGTGAGTGTATGTCAGTGTATGCATCAGTAAAGGCGTTTGTCTGTCAGGCAAAGAGCGTGTTGGTTTTTAAAAGGAAGTGAAATTTAGAAAGGGGGAGTGTCTGAGTTTTGTCATGCCTAGGGCAGCACAAAACCACAATACACCATTGCATACACCTTTGCGCTGTCCCAGACAGAAGCTTCTGCCTGCTACTAAGAAGGTAAGGAGAGGAGTGGACAAGTGAGTGTTAGGGGACAGCCCTTAGAAAGCATTGAGTGAGCGTATCATTAGATGCATTTATGCCAAGTTCAGGGTGCTTTATAGGCCAGTCTGCATTATTGTCAGGCAGCCTGTCATGCATTTACACCAGGCTGACCAGGCAGTTCTGGTTATGTGATTCGCGTCAGTGACCCACCCTTTTAACCTGCCCACCGATATTCTGCTTCACAGGACTTGCTGTTACGGGGTATGGATTTACATGAAAGCGAGAGATTAGTATATATAAAAAAAAGCGCCCCCTCCAATAAAGTGCCCCAGGGTGTTGCACCTATACAAATAATTAACAGGGGGTACATAATGTCCCCTCTAAAGCCCCACCCGTGCCCCGCAAGTGGGGGGCTACTAAACTAAGTTGAGGAACCTAGTTAAGACAAACGGCGAGTGGAAGCCGTGAGTGACAAAGTGGGGGCCCTAAGTAGCAAGAGGAGGGGGGACCCTAAGTAGCAATAGGAGGGGGGGAACTTATTGACTCCCCCCCCTCGGCCCGCACCTATAAGCAGCAAATGGGAGCCCTAGTGACAATATGGGTGGGAGGACCTATTGCCTCTCCTGACCCCCACCCATGCGCGGTGGGTGGGGACCCTAATTTACAATAGGGGGGACCTATCAGAGCACTCTTATTGGTTGGCTTAAATCAACCAATTAGAGCGCTCTGAGTCAAATTGAAGGGCGTATGAAGGCTTTTCTTTTTTTCACACCCAGCACATTTTTTGTCTTTTTTGTCTTTTCCATGCGATATGGACATAGATATATAGCAACACACAACCATAGATGACACACAGTAGCAGCGGAAGGGGGACATGGGCAAAGGAGGGGGCCACGAGCAAAGGAAGGGGACCACAGGAGCAGAGGAAAGGGGCCACAGGGGTTGAGGAAGGGGGACAGGGGCAGAGAAGAGGGACAGGGGCTGAGGAAGGGGGACAGGCTGAGAAAGGGGGACAAGGGCAGAGGAAGAGGGACAGGGGCTGAGGAAGATGGACAGGGGCTGAGGAAGGGGGGCAGGGACTGAGGAAGGGGGCAGGGGCTGAGAAAGGGGGGCAGGGGCCGAGGAAGGGGGACAGGGGTTGAGGAAGGGGGACAGGGGCTGAAGAAGAGGGACAGGGGCTGAGGAAAAGGGACCATGGCTGAGGAAAAGGGACAGGGGCTGAGGAAGGGGGACTAGGGCTGAGTAGGGGGACTGGGGCTGAGTAAGCGGGACAGGGGCTAAGGAAGGGGACAGGGGCTAAGGAAGGGGACAGGGGCCAAGGAGGGGGACAAGGGCTGAGGAAGGGGACCGGGGCTGAGGAAGGGGACCGGGGCTGAGGAAGGGGACCGGGGCTGAGGAAGGGGACAAGGGCTGAAAAAGGGGACAGTGGCCGAGTAGGGGGAAAGTGGCAGAGATGGGGAACAGGGGCTGAGGAAGGGGACAGTGGCCAAGTAGGGGGACAGGGTCTGAGGAAGAGGGACAGGGGCTGAGGAAGGGAGACAGGGACAGTGGAAAGGGACAGGGGCTGAGGAAGGAAGGAAGACAGGGGTTGAGGAAGGGGGACAGGCTGAGTAGGGGGACAGGGGCTGAGGAAGGGGGACAGGGGCTGAGGAAGGGGGACAGGGGCCGAGGAAAAGGGACAGGGCTGAGTAGGGGGACTTGGGCTAAGGAAGGGGACAGGGGCAGAGGAAGAGGGACAGGGACTGAGGAAGATGGACAGGGGCTGAGGAAGGGGGGCAGGGGCTGAGGAAGGGGGGCAGGGGCTGAGGAAGGGGGGCAGGGACTGAGGAAGGGGCCAGGGGCTGAGAAAGGGGGGCAGGGGCCGAGGAAGTGGGACAGGCTGAGAAAGGGGGACAAGGGCAGAGGAAGAGGGACAGGGGAAGAGGAAGAGGGACAGAGACTGAGGAAGATGGACAGGGGCTGAGGAAGGGGGCAGGGGCTGAGGAAGGGGGGCAGGGGCTGAGGAAGGGGGACAAGGGCTGAGGAAGGGGACCGGGGCTGAGGAAGGGGACCGGGGCTGAGGAAGAGGACAAGGGCTGAAAAAGGGGACAGTGGCCGAGTAGGGGGAAAGTGGCAGAGTAGGGGAACAGGGGCTGAGGAAGGGGACAGTGGCCAAGTAGGGGGACAGGGTCTGAGGAAGAGGGACAGGGGCTGAGGAAGGGAGACAGGGACAGTGGAAAGGGACAGGGGCTGAGGAAGGAAGGAAGACAGGGGTTGAGGAAGGGAGACAGGCTGAGTAGGGGGACAGGGGCTGAGGAAGGGGGACAGGGGCCAAGGAAGAGGGACAGGGGCTGAGGAAAAGGGACAGGGCTGAGTAGGGGGACTGGGGCTAAGGAAGGGGACAGGGGCCGAGGAGGGGGACAGGGGCCGAGGAGGGGGACAGGGGCCGAAGAGGGGGACAGGGGCCGAGGAGGGGGACAGGGGCCGAGGAAGGGGACAAGGGCCGAGGAAGGAGACAGTGGGCGAGTAGGGGGACAGTGGCCGAGTAGGGGAACAGTGGCCGAGTAGGGGGACAGGGGCTGGGGAAGGGGATAGTGGCTGAGTAGGGGGACAGGGGCTGAGGAAGAGGGACAGGGGCTGAGGAAGGGGGACAGGGGCTGAGGAAGGGGGACAGGGGCTGAGGAAGGGAGACAGGGACAGAGGAAAGGGACAGGGGCTGAGGAAGGAAGACAGGGGTTGAGGAAGGGGGACAGGCTGAGTAGGGGGACAGGGGCTAAGGAGGGGGACCGGGGCTGAGGAAAGGGACAAGGGCTGAGGAAGGGAACCGTGGCCGAGTAGGGGGACAGGGGCTGAGGAAGGGGACAGTGCCCGAGTAGGGGGACGGGGGATGAGGAAGAGGGACAGGGGCTGAGGAAGGGGGACAGGGGCTGAGGAAGGGGGACAGGGGCTGAGGAAGGGAGACAGGGACAGAGGAAAGGGACAGGGGCTGAGGAAGGAAGACAGGGGTTGAGGATGGGGGACAGGCTGAGTAGGGGGACAGGGGCTAAGGAAGGGGACCGGGGCTGAGGAAGGGGACAAGGGCTGAGGAAGGGAACCATGGCCGAGTAGGGGGACAGGGGCTGGGGAAGGGGACAAGGGCTGAGGAAGGGGACCGGGGCTGAGGAAGGGGACCGGGGCTGAGGAAGAGGACAAGGGCTGAAAAAGGGGACAGTGGCCGAGTAGGGGGAAAGTGGCAGAGTAGGGGAACAGGGGCTGAGGAAGGGGACAGTGACCAAGTAGGGGGACAGGGTCTGAGGAAGAGGGACAGGGGCTGAGGAAGGGAGACAGGGACAGTGGAAAGGGACAGGGGCTGAGGAAGGAAGGAAGACAGGGGTTGAGGAAGGGAGACAGGCTGAGTAGGGGGACAGGGGCTGAGGAAGGGGGACAGGGGCCAAGGAAGAGGGACAGGGGCTGAGGAAAAGGGACAGGGCTGAGTAGGGGGACTGGGGCTAAGGAAGGGGACAGGGGCCGAGGAGGGGGACAGGGGCCGAGGAGGGGGACAGGGGCCGAGGAAGGGGACAAGGGCCGAGGAAGGAGACAGTGGGCGAGTAGGGGGACAGTGGCCGAGTAGGGGAACAGTGGCCGAGTAGGGGGACAGGGGCTGGGGAAGGGGATAGTGGCTGAGTAGGGGGACAGGGGCTGAGGAAGAGGGACAGGGGCTGAGGAAGGGGGACAGGGGCTGAGTAGGGGGACTGGGGCTAAGGAAGGGGACAGGGGCCGAGGAGGGGGACAGGGGCCGAGGAGGGGGACAGGGGCCGAGGAAGGGGACAAGGGCCGAGGAAGGAGACAGTGGGCGAGTAGGGGGACAGTGGCCGAGTAGGGGAACAGTGGCCGAGTAGGGGGACAGGGGCTGGGGAAGGGGATAGTGGCTGAGTAGGGGGACAGGGGCTGAGGAAGAGGGACAGGGGCTGAGGAAGGGGGACAGGGGCTGAGGAAGGGGGACAGGGGCTGAGGAAGGGAGACAGGGACAGAGGAAAGGGACAGGGGCTGAGGAAGGAAGACAGGGGTTGAGGAAGGGGGACAGGCTGAGTAGGGGGACAGGGGCTAAGGAGGGGGACCGGGGCTGAGGAAAGGGACAAGGGCTGAGGAAGGGAACCGTGGCCGAGTAGGGGGACAGGGGCTGAGGAAGGGGACAGTGCCCGAGTAGGGGGACGGGGGATGAGGAAGAGGGACAGGGGCTGAGGAAGGGGGACAGGGGCTGAGGAAGGGGGACAGGGGCTGAGGAAGGGAGACAGGGACAGAGGAAAGGGACAGGGGCTGAGGAAGGAAGACAGGGGTTGAGGATGGGGGACAGGCTGAGTAGGGGGACAGGGGCTAAGGAAGGGGACCGGGGCTGAGGAAGGGGACAAGGGCTGAGGAAGGGAACCATGGCCGAGTAGGGGGACAGGGGCTGGGGAAGGGGATAGTGGCTGAGTAGGGGGACAGGGGCTGAGGAAGAGGGACAGGGGCTGAGGAAGGGGGACAGGGGCTGAGGAAGGGGGACAGGGGCTGAGGAAGGGGGACAGGGGCTGAGGAAGGGAGACAGGGACAGTGGAAAGGGACAGGGGCTGAGGAAGGAAGGAAGACAGGGGTTGAGGAAGGGAGACAGGCTGAGTAGGGGGACAGGGGCTGAGGAAGGGGGACAGGGGCCGAGGAAGAGGGACAGGGGCTGAGGAAAAGGGACAGGGCTGAGTAGGGGGACTGGGGCTAAGGAAGGGGACAGGGGCCGAGGAGGGGGACAGGGGCCGAGGAGGGGGACAGGGGCTGAGGAAGGGGACAAGGGCCGAGGAAGGAGACAGTGGGCGAGTAGGGGGACAGTGGCCGAGTAGGGGAACAGTGGCCGAGTAGGGGGACAGGGGCTGGGGAAGGGGATAGTGGCTGAGTAGGGGGACAGGGGCCGAGGAAGAGGGACAAGGGCTGAGGAAGGGGGACAGGGGCTGAGGAAGGGGGTCAGGGGCTGAGGAAGGGAGACAGGGACAGAGGAAAGGGACAGGGGCTGAGGAAGGAAGGAAGACAGGGGTTGAGGAAGGGGGACAGGCTGAGTAGGGGGACAGGGGCTAAGGAGGGGGACCGGGGCTGAGGAAGGGGACAAGGGCTGAGGAAGGGAACCGTGGCCGAGTAGGGGGACAGGGGCTGAGGAAGGGGACAGTGCCCGAGTAGGGGGACGGGGGATGAGGAAGAGGGACAGGGGCTGAGGAAGGGGGACAGGGGCTGAGGAAGGGGGACAGGGGCTGAGGAATGGAGACAGGGACAGAGGAAAGGGACAGGGGCTGAGGAAGGAAGACAGGGGTTGAGGAAGGGGGACAGGCTGAGTAGGGGGACAGGGGCTAAGGAAGGGGACCGGGGCTGAGGAAGGGGACAAGGGCTGAGGAAGGGAACCGTGGCCGAGTAGGGGGACAGGGGCTGGGGAAGGGGATAGTGGCTGAGTAGGGGGACAGGGGCTGAGGAAGAGGGACAGGGGCTGAGAAGGGGGACAGGGGCTGAGGAAGGGGGACAGGGGCTGAGGAAGGGAGACAGGGACAGAGGAAAGGGACAGGGGCTGAGGAAAGAAGACAGGGGTTGAGGAAGGGGGACAGGCTGAGTAGGGGGACAGGGGCTAAGGAAGGGGACCGGGGCTGAGGAAGGGGACAAGGGCTGAGGAAGGGAACCGTGGCCGAGTAGGGGGACAGGGGCTGAGGAAGGGGACAGTGGCCGAGTAGGGGGACGGGGGATGAGGAAGAGGGACAGGGGTTGAGGAGGGGGATAGGGGAAAAAAAACTAAAGTGTATTCCCCCTCTGCCTGAGGCTTACCTTGAGTCAGGGGGCATGGAACAGGATCTGCAGCCTGCAGTCAGCCAGCCTCTCCTGATGATGTCAGGAGGAGGGTGCATGACTTACACTGCTCTTCTCCCAGTCTCCTCAGTGGTCCTGTAAGAAGAGCAGTTGAACTCATGCCCCCTTATCCTGACACCATCAGGAGAGGCCGTCCGGCTTCCAGGGCTGCAGGCTGCAGGCTGCAGGGAGAGTAAGGTGAGTTGAAATACCCTTGTCCCCAGCCAGAGGCAGGGCCAGGGCCAGAGACAGAGGCAGGGGATTTTTGCGCCCCCTGCTATGGCACCCAACGCGGCTGCCTAAGCCACCTTATGGAAGCGCTGGCCCTGGCATTAAGTATAATAAACATGCTTATACAAGATACATCAGTAAATAGAAACCCTGAATATTAATGGGACAAGCTATGCAAACTGACTACTTGGGGAGACCTATTGCGCATGCGCAGCCGGCGGCAGGGGAGACCTAATGTGCATGCGCGGCAATGCCGCGCACGCGCATTAGACCTCCCCATAGGAAAGCATTGAAAATACTTTCAATGCTTTCCTATGGGGACTTCAGCGACGCTGGAGGTCCACACATAGCGTGAGGACGTCCAGCGACGCTATAGCACACAAAATGTGTGCTATAAATCCGGAAGTGCCCTCTAGCGGCTGTCTAGTAGACAGCCACTAGAGGAGGAGTTAACCCTGCAAGGTAAATATTGCAGTTTATGAAAACTGCAATATTTACAGTTGCAGGGTTAAGGGTAGTGGGAGTTGGCACCCAGACCACTCCACTGGGCAGAAGTGGTCTGGGTGTCTGGAGTGTCCCTTTAAGGCTTAAGAAAAAACAAGTAACTATGGAAGTGTAGTAAGACCTTTAAAGCGATGTTAGATTTTATTACATGACAGGAGGCTTCCTATTTTGCATAAACTTTCTTTACTTTATGCCTCCAGCAGCACAAGTCAATCAATCAAAAGAAAAGTTTTAACCAATCAGAGTCCAGCACATCTAGTATATAAGTCCCTGACAGGCTCTCAATTTCCTCTTTCTTTGCTGCTCCAGCCAAGTCACAGGTCAGAGTATTGATTTTTCTACTGATTTTCTACTATTATTATTTTCTATTTTCTTGAAACATAGCTATTGTTTTATTAAAGTTGTTAGAAGTCTAATTTTCAATTTTTCTTAGATTAATTTACTTACAAACGGCAATTATCTCCCTGTTTTCCCCCTCTCTGCCTCTCCTCTCCCTGTATTCCTTCCTACCCCTGCTGGGGATTTATTTTCCCTGCACGATCGCGGGTAGCTGCCGTGATCGCGCTCATCGTTAAGTGCAGGGGTTACCTTTGGGGGGGATCCGTGTGGGGAGGTGGGAGCGGGGAGGACCGGATTTTTTCTATAGTTGTTTGCTGGCGGACCGCTCAGCATTTTGGCGCTCATCCATCATTTAAACACATATACATCTGCTTACCTCAAGTGTTGGACGTTGCACTGCATTTAAAGGGACAGTCAACTGGATAATTTTGACTGCTACATATGCAAGTTAATCTGTGGAAATAAAATTATAATAAATAATTAAATATACTATTTTAAAGAGACACTCTCTGATATTGTCAGCATAAGTGTACTCTCCAGAGGTGACCCCTCTGAGTGGGGTAACCCCCCAAAAGCACACTGGTTATTGTGATTAAAGGGGTGACCCCCAGGTGTGTGCTGGAACTGCACCAAGCTGTAACAAATATTGGGGTGACCCCCCTATTCATACTCTGCAGATACTAATACCGGCACCCTCCACATTACGACTCGGGTGACCTGAAAAAATCCTCCAGACAACGGAGGCGGAACCTACGATAATAGGTTTCCATTGGGCTATCATTATTGGGACACGTCCCAGAGCTTTATTATTGGACGACACAGTCTGAACGAATTTCACCTGTTAAATTATGACCGATCATCCCGGTCTCACGGAGGGTGAACCTCTCACTAGCCCATGATTACAGCCAACGGTGCAATACATACAGGACCGGTCTGCGAACCGTTTGGGTTCATTCTATATACACTGGGGAACCCCAGTCGTAAGTGGAAGGCCACAATATTTTATTACCGTTTACTGTCCAGTATTTTGGTAACTGACCCTGTCCTATCTCCCACAGACAGACCGTATCATTATGAGTGAATCTTCTCAACCAACACAGCCCGACATTCAGTCGATGATCAACTCCGCGGTGGCGGCCTCAATGGAGAAGGCTATAGCCAAATTATGGGCCCATAATTTAGGCGAGGATCCTGATACTAAAGACCTGGAACGGTCTACAGGGGACCTGGTCTCATCCAAGAGACATTGGAAAGTTAGTGGCCCAACCCCATGAAAATCGAAGGGCAAGGCTCCATTGAAAAGGAGTCGCCAGGCGGAACGCCAAGACCCTTCTACCCTCCCACTGTCATCCTCTGATGAGGAGGAACATAACCCACCTCCCACACTAGAGGTTATGGACGAATGGAAGGTGGAGGATTCACCGTCCGAGGAGGAAGACTGGTTGGACACACACCAAGATGACCCTGGGTCTGACCCAGACGAAGACAGAGACACCCGTCATGGGCAGAGGAAACCCCGCATCCAGGCAGACGGATCGGAAGAGGGTGCTTTCCTGGACCCCCAGGGCACGCCGATGTTCGACCCGCGCACAATCCGCCACCCAAGGTCATCGGAGTGGGGTCTCCCGGACCACCTGGCCCAATTCATTCATTTTTGGCTACGACAGCCAATGGAAAGGGAAGTACGCGCAAGACTAAAGGCCGAGTGTCCGAGACCCATGCTTCCGGACAAGATTGCTCATACCCCAGAATTTGACACTACGGTAGTCTTGTTCATGTCACGAGCGGGCCGTGACCCGCGCAAAGGAATCGAGAAGGGCCTCAAGGCGTCACAGGATAAGCTTTTAGACATGCTGGGCCCACTAGCAAAGATTTTATATCTTGCCGATGACGCCCTCACTGGAGGCAGTGCTCTAGACGCCCTCACTGGAGGCAGTGCTCTAGACGCCCACGACATCCGGGAATGGGCTCAACGAGCGATCTGCATGTTGAGCAATACTAACGCAGCCCTATGTACGGAGAGACGCAAGGCCGCTCTGCTCAAAATGGACTCCAAACTGCTGGAGCTGGGGAAAAAGGAGTTGGGCCCACAAGCCAACGGACAATTGTTTGGAGAGCCATTCATTGGCGAATTGAAGAAGCACGTGAATCTCTTCACTACGTTAAGCAAAGCACAAACTTCGATCAAACAAGTTTTCCGTAAGGCCACAATATACAGAGGGGTTTTCGGCAGGGCTGGTCGCCAACGGGGCCGAGCCACCAGCCGCTTCTGGCCGACAGGCCCCAGAAATCAAACGTTGCAAGCTTTCTTCCCATCAAGACCACCGTTCACTAGAGGCACCTTCCGTCCCAGAGGGGCACGCGGCCGCGGCCGCATCAACACAGGTGAGCACTCAAAGACCAATATATTGCCAGTCTCACTTAACTGCTGGCAGACTGCCTCTCTTTTCACAGAAATGGGAAAATATTTAATCCGACGCCTATATCCTACGAACGATCAGGGGTTACGAGATAGATTTTACGACCACTCCGTTCCAGGCACGTCACCCACAACCAATAAGAACATCAGCAGAACATGCCAAAATCATAGACGAAGAGATTCGAATCTTATTCCTCAAGGGAGTGGTAGAATTCGCTCCGGACGACGCGGGATTCATCAGCAATATATTTGTTGTCCAGAAAAAGACGGGAGACTACCGACCCGTCATCAACCTGCGAGACCTGAATGCATTCGTAGCCTACAGACACTTCAAAATGGAGGGCATTCATCTCCTCAGAGACCTACTACTGGATAACGACTGGTTCACCCGCTTGGATTTAAAAGACGCTTATCTGTCGGTCCCGATAGCCCAGTCCAGTCGGCCATTCCTTCGTTTCCACTGGAGAGGTCGCACATGTCAATTCACGTGTCTCCTGTTCCGACTCAGTTCCGCACCTTGGTGCTTCACAAAACTACTCAAGCCGGCAGTGGCACATTTACGGACATTGGGTACTCGCTGCCTAATTTACCTAGACGACATTCTGAAAGAGCGAATCCAGACTTCGATCTCAGACGAAATCTATAATACACTTTCTGGAATCTTTAGGCTTCATTGTGAACAAAGAGAAGTCGTCGCTCTCCCCATCAAGAACCGTTCAATTTCTCGGATTCGAGATAGATTCAGTGTCATGCACACTGCGCCTTCCCAAGTCGAAGATCGCGAATATTTGGAAGGAGATAATACGTTTTCTGCGAAGAGACACGGTCCCCCTGAGACTCCTGGCCAGGATAGTAGGTCTGCTGTCATCCTCCATACAAGCGGGGACACCTTCACTATCGGGCCATGCAGAGATGGAAAGCTCTCCACCTAAGGCCCCCGGGGACACTCGTACGATCAGGAAATCGAATTGACTGCGGAGGTACGGACGGAGCTTCGTTGGTGGCTCCTCCACATGGAGGCTTGGAACGGCAGAGTCATCTTCGGGCCGAATCCGGACTTTGTCGTAGAATCGGATGCCAGCCTATGGGGTTGGGGAGCCCACTGCGCACACGCGTCCAGGGGGGGACCATGGTCGGGAGAAGAAAAACAACTTCACATCAATTGCCTGGAACTGATAGCCGGTTCCTTTGCTATCCGCAGCCTAGCCAAGAACATGTCCAATTGTTGCATACTTCTACGTATGGACAACATATCGGCGGTCCAGTACGTGAATCACCTGGGGGAGCCAGGTCACGGGCCTTGACAGAGGCTACCAAGGACATATATCATTTTTGTCTTCCACGCAATATAACGGTCAGAGCGGAGTACTTACCGGGTCTCAACAATCTCACAGCGGACTGGTTCTCACGTCATTGGTGGGACAACAGCGATTGGCAGCTGAATACAACGGTCTTCGACATGGTGAGAACTCTCAGGGGACCGCTACACATAGACCTTTTCGCCTCACGCATGAATGCGCAACTGCCAAGGTATTACAGCTGGCTACCGGATCCGCAGAGCGAGGCGGTAGACACATTCCTACAACACTGGCCATCGGTAGGAGCATACGCTTTCCCACCATTTTCGATGATGGCAAGGGTACTACACAAAATACGGATATCCAAAACATTGTTGATCCTGATAGCACCGCTGTGGAGAAGCCAAGCGTGGTTTCCGGACCTACTAGCATTGTCACAGGATCATCCACTAGTACTACCAACTTTTCCAACGATTCTCACGAACCCGAGTGCGGAACCTCACCCTCCCTCCAGGGGATCTTGGGCAGTCCCAGATCTATCGCAAACGACTAAAGACCTCCTATGGGACTCATGGGCACCGGGTACAAGACGTAGCTACATGGCAGCATGGAATGTATTGGACCGCTGGTGTCTGGGACGGTGTCTTGATCCCTTTACAGCACCTGTCTCAGCCATACTAAATTTCCTTTCATACCTTTTCTCCAACGGAAAATCATACCGATCTATTAATGTTACTCGCTCCGCTATCTCAGCAGCGCACATCCCTATCAACGGTACCCCAGTGGGCCAAGAAGCATTAGTGTGCAGACTATTACGGGGCATCAAATTAGCCAGGCCACCAGCTCCGAAATACCAACGTCTATGGGATGTACACGTGGTTATTCGTTTCATCCGGGACTGGCCTGATAACACGGTCCTGCTCACTTTGTTGTTATGTTTAGTATCATTTCGTCGGGTTTCGGATGTTCGGGCATTCGACGTAGACAGGTTCTCTATAACCCCCGTCGGTGTTACGTTTTTGATTTCACGCAGGACAAAGACGGACTCCAAATCCGTGTCCTACCCATTTTTTCCGACGGTTCCTCGTCTTTGTGTCGTCGATACACTGCTCAGATATGTAGAGGTCACGGCGCACCTTCGGTCTTCGGGATCCGGACAATTATTAATCTCGTACACCAAACCTCACAAACCGGTTACTACAACTACACTAGCCAGGTGGATAAGATGGTTACAATTGCTAGCAGGAATTGACACTAGTTTTGGGGCCCACTCAGTCAGGGGGGCAGCGGCATCTAGGGCCTTTTTGTCGGGAGCCTCTTTGACCGATATTTTACGTACTGCGGATTGGACACAGGAAAATACCTTCAAGGTATTTTATTTTCGCCAGTCATCGCACGCGTCCTTTGCGTTTTTACCACAGCGTTAAAAATGCAAAATAGGAAGCCTCCTGTCATGTAATAAAATTGTAGATTATGCTAACGTAGTGTACAGATAATCTTAATTTTAATAATGACAGGAGGCAAGTATTTTCCCTCCAATTTTTCTCTCCCGCTCTATACTCTTGGGGGGTGTTAGGGTGTCCACTGGTAAGTATTACTCGAGAGACACATACTGTAGGATAAAGGTAAAAACGGAACCAAAGGACACTTAACTCACATGACGATAGCTAGTCGACACAACACGCTCAGATCACAGTTGTATCACACGCTAGACTCAGGTTTACATTATTCAAGAAATAAAAACGTTATACAGTATTTCATGTGGACAGCTTAGAGAAGATGTGGTATATGGACAACAGTTGTATTCCAAAACCTTTCACTTGTTTCTATGTTTTTCAGCTTGACATCGCATGGTAAAAGGGAAATCGGTTTCACAGTTTATTCCGCAAGTTATCAAGTTTCTATGGTTCAAGTTTCTTCAACACAACATTGGAAGCTTTCTCCGGGCATGGATACATCAAAGAAAGAGGAAATGGAGAGCCTGTCAGGGACTTATATACTAGATGTGCTGGACTCTGATTGGTTAAAACTTTTCTTTTGATTGATTGACTTGTGCTGCTGGAGGCATAAAGTAAAGAAAGTTTATGCAAAATACTCGCCTCCTGTCATTATTAAAATTAAGATTATCTGTACACTACGTTAGCATAATCTACAATTGTCATTAAAGGGGTCTGCGTTTGGTTAAGCAATGTTGAATGGCATCACCTTCGCTTCCGAGACATATTCGGGAACATAAGATTAAACACGGCAGCATCTCATCTCCTCCTCCCCACAAGCCCAGGTTGGTCTATAAGTTAATGCCTCTTCACCACTAGGCCCCCCATCTTCTGTGGCAGGACCATACTCTTGTACAACTCCCCCTTTACAGACAGCCCCACATGGTTGTGGATAGCTGATGAACAGAACGTCCATCCTGGCTCTCTGACAAAAAAAAAAGAGTAGTGTGTCGGGACTGCGCTGGAGGACTCCATAGGAGCAGACAAGGTAAGTGACTGTGGTTACTGCTTTAACATGGGACCAGAATGCTGTACAGAATGAATTAAATGCTCTATGAAACCTGGATTCCATGAGGATGTCACATGATCCCTAGGTATGGCGTCCTAAGGCTTTGCCCAATACTGAGGGTATAGAACTTCAGGAGTTGTCAAGCATGTAAGATTGCGCAGTGTAGATAGCTCTATTGCCTTTCAGTAGCTATAATGCCTGGCTGGAACAGGAAGGCTGGGAATCCTTGGTGTGGTCCAGGATAACCCCCACCAGCCCATGTAGTACAGAGCACCAACCATATGCAGGATTGGCCAGTCCAGGTCAGAAGATCGGCTGCTTCTCCCACCCCAGCCACAGAGTAGGTTGCAAGTTTTGGTCGTCATTTAGCAAGGGTTTTCGGTATGTCAGTGTCAGGGTACCTGAGGTCTCTACCTCTGAGAGAGGTAGAGACTTAGAAGTTTATCCGTCCAGAAGGGCTGTTTCCTCCGTTCCTCGCGGTCCTCCCGGTCATTTACACGCCGGCCGCGAGGTATCCACTTCCTTTTGTAACACGACGCCCAGCAGTCGACGTCATGACGCCAACCCGGACCGACCTGTCACTCAATTGTCTGGAGACTAATCAGGACTCGTCGGAGGCGTGTCTACTCTCCTGAGCCAGGGTATTTAACAGTGCTTCTTCCATTTGCTCATTGCCCTGTCGTGGTTCTAGCCTGTCTAGTCACCCAGCGCTCTTGTATTCCAGTTATCCTTTTGGTTCCGACCCGGCTTGTTTGTATTACTCTGCTTATCTCTATTACCCTTTGACCCGGCTTGTTCCTCGCTTACCTGTCTTCTCGTTCCCTCGACCTCGGCTTGTCTTTGACCATTCTCTATATCTCCGTACGTTAGTCCGGCCATTCTAAGGTCCGGTATATGTACCTTTCTACTGTCTGTACTCTGCGTGTGGATCCCTGTCCCGATCCTGACATTACGACAGGGCCAATGGAGCCTGCAAGTACAAACAGTCAGCTTGGTCCTTCCGATCTTAGGTTTGAAGCCATGGAACACAGAATGGATCAGATGGCCCTAGCACTACAGGCGTTATTATCCCGTGCTAATAACCCACCAGAGGAGACGCGTACTACTTCTATTTCCCCTGTGAGTTCAGGCCTAGAGGTAGCCACTGTAGGTGCCTCTTCCCGTATTACCCCACCAGTACGTTATGGTGGTTCACCTGAGAAGTGTCGTGGTTTTTTAAACCAGATCAGTATCCACTTTGAATTACAACCTCGCTCCTATCCTACAGATAGGGCGAAGGTTGGATTTATTATCACCTTACTCATTGAGAGAGCTCTGAGATGGGCCAACCCATTATGGGAGAATGATAACCCGTTAGTATATAATTATAATGCCTTTGTAGCTGCCTTTAGAAGAACTTTTGACCCCCCTGGTAGAAAGGTCAATGCAGCTAGATTACTTTTGCGCCTGAGACAGGAGAACCGAACACTTGTGGATTATGCACTAGAGTTCAGGTCTTTGGCGGCAGAAGTTAAGTGGAATGAGCAGGCTTATATAGATGTATTTTTGAACGGGCTATCAGATGTAATCCTTGACGAGGTTGCTACTAGAGAGCTTCCTGAAAATTTGGAGGATTTAATTTCGTTCATATCTCGTATTGATGAGCGTTTAAGAGAGAGACAGAACACTCGAGAGAGGAACTTTAGACCTTCCTTTAAATTAGCTCCCGCATTTCAAAGTCCTGATTCCACTACCTCACTGTTTCCTGAACCTATGCAGATAGGCAATACTCGCCTCTCTGAAGAGGAGAGACAGTACAGGAGAAGGGAGGGATTGTGTATGTATTGTGGAGTCAGAGGTCACTTACGCCTGAATTGTCCTAATCGCTCGGGAAACGCCCGCACCTAAGTTTCTCTAGAGGACAGGCCTTGGGTGTTTCTATTTTGTCCTCTACTCATAACTATAAAGATCACAGGCTTCTGCTACCAGTTTCTTTAACTTGGGAGAAGGGAGTACTAAAGACCATGGCGTTGATAGATTCCGGAGCTGCCGAGAATTTTATCGACCAGGACTTTGCTACTAAACACACTATCCCATCCCAGTTAAGGGATACACCCTTGGCCGTTGAGGCCATAGATGGTAGACCTTTACTTGAGCCTGTTATCTTTCGTGAAACCATACCCGTTAACTTAACTGTTGGTATCTTACACGAGGAAAACTTATCGCTTATGCTTATTTCGTCCCCTTCTGTTCCCATAGTCCTGGGTTACCCATGGTTAAAGAGACATAACCCTATTATTGATTGGGAGTTAGGGGAGATACTCTCATGGGGCCAGGGTTGCCAGGAGAAGTGTTTACGGAGGGTTTCTCCATTGGGGGTAATTAACACACCAGGTAGTTCTACCCAGTCTACAGATTTACAGATACCGCCTCTGTACCTGGATTTAAAAGCAGTATTCGACAAAAGGAATGCTGATACTCTACCTCCACACAGGACTTTTGACTGTAAAATTAATCTGCTACCTGGTACCATGCCTCCGAGGGGTAATGTATATCCTCTATCCACCAAAGAGAATTCTGTTCTAGAGGAGTATATTCGGGAGAATCTAGACAAGGATTCATTCTTCTCCTGCCGGGGCTGGTTTTTTTTTTGTTAAAAAGAAGGATGGTTCCCTAAGATCTTGCATTGATTACCGAGGTTTGAATAAAATAACCATCAGAAATGCCTATCCGATCCCCTTGATTACCGAGCTGTTTGATCGCCTAAAGGGCTCTAAAATTTTCACCAAGTTGGATCTCAGAGGGGCATATAACTTGGTGAGAATCCAGCAAGGACACGAGTGGATGACAGCGTTCAATACCCGTTATGGGCATTATGAATACACGGTCATGCCTTTTGGTCTTTGTAACGCACCGGCAGTATTTCAGGATTTGATTAATTAAGTTCTCAGGGAATTTCAACATGATTGTGTTATTGTGTACCTGGACGACATACTCATACACTCTAGAGAGATTGAGACCCACCACAGACAAGTCAGAAAGGTATTACACAAACTTCTTCAACATGGGTTATACTGCAAATTGGAGAAATGTAGTTTTGACCAGTCTCAGATAGACTTTCTTGGTTACGTGATTTCTGGGGAAGGCTTTAAGATGGATCCCGACAAACTCCAGTCTATTTTAGATTGGCCATTGCCTAAGGGACTCAAGGCTATTCAGAGGTTTATTGGTTTCTCCAATTATTATAGGCGCTTCATTAAGGGATACTCTTCTATTATTGCGCCTATTACCAATATGACCAGACAGGGGGCTGACACTAAGACTTGGTCTACTGAAGCTCTCGTTGCTTTCAAGACTCTCAAGGAACTTTTTGCCTCTGCCCCAATTTTAGTCCACCCTGATACTGCCGTTCCTACTCGAGGTCGATGCCTCTGAGACAGGCGTAGGTGCTGTTCTGTCACAAAGGTTGGGTGTGGACAAACCACTACACCCTTGTGGTTTTTTTTTCCAAGAAACTGTCTGGCCCTGAGAGCAGGCATGACATCGGTGATAGGGAATTATTAGCGGTCATTATGGCTTTAAAGGAGTGGAGACATTTATTGGAGGGGACCTTACATCCTGTTACCATTTTAACGGATCACAAGAACTTGTCCTATATTGGGGAGGCCAAGCGACTGTCCGCCAGACAAGCTCGTTGGTCCTTATTCCTGACTCACTTCAATTATGTGCTTACTTATAGACCTGGTTCTAAGAACTCTAAAGCCGATGCTTTGTCTCGCCAATATGAACCTTCTACTATATCTGAACCTGTTCTTTCCTCTATAGTTCCGAAATGCAATATTATCGCTAACACGAATCTCAGGATTCACTCTCCGTTACTTGCCGAGATCTTAAAGTTGCAACATCTAGCCCCTAAACAGACTCCCGGGGATCGACATTTCGTTCCTCCTGCTCTTCACTGGAACTGTTACAATGTTTCCACAACAGCAAGGTGGCTGGACACCCTGGCATTCGCAAGACGTGCGCTTTGATCTCCAAAGACTTCTGGTGGCCTGCTTTACGTAGGGATATCAAAGATTTCATCGGTGCGTGTGAGGTTTGTACTAAGACCAAGCAACCTCATACGCTTCCATGTGGATTTCTGCATCCCTTAGAGGTTCCAGAAAAGCCCTGGTCCTGCTTGGCTATGGACTTTATTGTTGATTTACCTATATCTAAAAAACAGACTGTTATCCTCACCGTGGTTGACAGATTCACCAAGATGGCTCACTTCGTTCCTCTGCCTAAACTTCCATCTTCTCCCGAGCTGGCAGAGATATTCGCAAGGGAGATTTTTCGTTTACATGGGATACCCTCCCAAATTGTATCTGACAGAGGTTCCCAATTTGTTTCTCGTTTTTGGAGATCCTTCTGCTCTCAACTGGGTATCAAATTGAATTTCTCTTCCGCCTATCATCCTCAGTCTAACGGAGCTGCTAAACGCACCAACCAAAAGATTGAACAATATTTACGTTGTTTTGTTTCCGAACACCAGGACGATTGGGTCGGTTTGATTCCTTGGGCGGAGTTCGCGCACAACAATCTCGTTTGCGATTCTACTCATTCAAGCCCCTTCTTCATGAATTATGGCTTTCATCCATCCATTCTTCCCTCGGTTTCTCCTTCCCAAGGCCTTCCTTAAGGCCCCCGCCCCCTTTCACCATTTAGTGAATAAACAAAGCCCGCTGTAAAAGGCGAAACACGTTGAATGAGTAGGGATATTTCTGGTTGGCATTTTGACAATACTACTATATATATCCCGGATACCTCGCTGGTGAATAGACCGGATCTAAGGAATAAAAACGGTATTCCTCATAGCCACATTGACTAAACTGCACTTTTTCTGTGAGCTTAGAAATAAGTCATACATTTCTTTAAGAAAGGTGTTTTAATATGTGTCTGCTGTTTAACAATAAGCCTAATGGCATTATGCTATGCACTTTATTATTCTTCTTTTGAAGGGCACACAGAGTTACCACGTGGTAGAAAAAAGTAGCTAATCGCACTGTGAAGACTGTGTTCCTTTTAATATATGATACAACAAGACTACTGGGACAGTATGACACATTTTATTGATAATGTATCCAAGTAATTTGTGGCTGTTTTGACTGCTCGTTACATGCTGATATTTGCAATTGATTCTTGCAAGGTTTATATGTTGGGGGATTACCTAAATGGTGAAAAGCTTTAAACACAACCCTATTAGAATATTTAAGAACTTAATTATTACTAGACTCATTATTACATTATTATACTACTTTTGGAAGAAAAATTACAATTTAATAAGCGCTAACATATTAGTTTTAAACTTTCGCACAAGTGCTGAATCCTCATAGGCCATAAGTTCCCCCCCCCCCCCCCCCTTAGTACACCACTGGTCATATCATATGCGTAGAATTTCTCCTTATTTTCGGTTCAGTGTTTTAGTGTTCACTGTTTTTAGAATAGTTTAATTTTAATTTTGCTAACAATTTGAATGTAGGCCCCTCTTGCTCTTGAGGCCCTAGGCTGAAGCCTAGTTAGCCTATAGGAAAATCCGGCCCTGCATGTAACTAGGTTACTCAGAGTGAAAGGCAAGCTGAGGTCAGGGTTCCAGGAAGCGACTAAACAAGTGGCAGAGCCAAGGTCACAAGTACAAAGATCTGAATAGTCTAAACAGGCCAAAGGTCAATACCAAGAACGAAAAAGATTAAAATTCAACACAGTCTCTGGCACATAACACATTACAGAGCACTGTAGCAATGGTGAGGGGAGTTTAAATAGATGCAGTTAGCTCCCTATTGTCCAGAATCAGTTTTCTGCGCCAGAGCATGCGTTAACAATGATATATATATATATATATATATATATATATATAACGTTGGGCAAAAAAGAAAGCAGTAAGTCTAAAATTATTTTGTCAACATGGAAAATGGTATAGGAAAGTCTAGAAGATAGATGTAGTTCTCCCAGTCCTTATTGGCTAATATGATAGTAATCAAGAAGATAGTTTCCCAAGTGAGATGCTTCAGCAAAATGGATAGAAGATGTTCAAAGGGTTTGAACATAACATTTAAACAAGATAAAGGTCCTTGGAAAATAAATTCACATTAAAACACCAAAACATCAGGGATAGCTTGCCCATGACAGGAAGGTGCTGATGTTTGATACTTGGAACTTGCAGAGATCATTAACAAATCATGTCTGAGGAAATCTGAGAATGTCTAGAGCTGATGATGCAGAGGTGAGCTTGCCCAAATAGAGTATTTCCTTCAGATCTTAAAGTGGCTCTGTCACCTCAAACTTACTTTTCTCCTAGTGTTTCCTGTGTACATAAACTGTTCAGGGGGGTCTTTCTGACTATGGAGAAAGGCTTCTAGTTCAGGATTCTGCTAAACATTTATTTTCTGTGCAAAAACTGCAAATAATACAGCATGATAATAAGGCCAAAACCCATCAACAGCATTAAAGTTGTATTGGTGACTCTCTCATCAAGAGGGGATATCCACTTGAACTCTGCTCCTGCCATTGATATTGCACATTAAAAAACCTAACTCTGAAAGTTTTTTTGCAGTCCTAATTCTGCCTTCTTATCCTTAAAAGGGACACTCAGCTTGCTGACTTACTTTAGTTTAGAGGTTAACTGTACGCCCCTCTGGCTTATTTTAGAAATGTGCCAATTTCAAGAGAAAAAAACTGCAATTTTATAAATACTAGTAACCGAAGTGCAGCTCAAAGCAGATATGAATGCTTTGCCTTGATAAGTGTTAGTTTTAATGCTTGTTTGTGAGAGGCTTTATCAGCTGATTGCAAAGGGCAATAATCTGAACACAAATCTATATAAATATAGAGTTACTTTAAGTCTGACAGAGGTCTCAGTGATCAGAGTGGTTGATGACCCAGCTGTGCGACAGACATATTAACTTAATCAAATAGGAGCTCTTTATTTTCATGCTCCAAACCTGCAAACTGACGCTTGCACCTTTTGTCCATGAGAAGACAATTGTCAGGATATTTTCATTCTCTTCAGAATGCATAGAATTAAGTATAGTGCACCAGGAGTTCTCTGCATTTTTTCTTAAGAGACGATTCATCATTGTAATAACTTCTGTAAGACATTTATGGAAATTATCCTCAGAAAACATAACAATATTCCTGGACTCTCCTTCTACTGACAATGAACTAAAAGGAAGCTGACCATGAAGAAGGTTCTGAATCAGACACCTACCTATACTCTGGAAAGTAGCAATTCCACTTTTTAACTTCTGAACTTTTAAGTTTGGCTGATTATCCACAATGTTTGTTTTAAAACTATCCTGAAGGAAATGGGATTTTTTTTTTTTTTTTTTAAATTAATATTATTATTCTCTACTTGTAGGCAGGAATACATAACATGTACAATTTCATGGGCATATATATAGAAAAATTTAATTTCCATCAATTTTCATATTATCATGAAACAGAAAAAAAGAAAATGGAAAAGAAAATTAATCCACAAGATGATTGTCTACATTTTGTGCTCTGGTTTCACATAGAGAAGGATTAGTTGTAGCCAGGTTGCTGCCACAGTCTGTCTAGCTATCAGAGTTATTTTGGCATACAATTTATGAGAATGGCGAGGGTTTCTCACTGATAGCAAAAAACATCAGCGGTTTTAATCAAAAGGCATCTAAGAGACTCTTCCTGTTAGTTCTTCTATCTGTGCCCGGAAAAAAACTACTCTCACACAACCCCACCACACCTGTATTTAGGTCCCTTTTAGACCACATCCCCTCTAAGTGATTGTTCAACATTTGAAATGTGTGTACAAAAGGTCAGGAATCACTTACCCCTGTCTAATGAGGACAATTTGTCCTTGGGACATAGTGTACATACATTTTGCCAGGATCCCCAGGAATACTCACAGCTTCAAGGGACACTTAACCAAAGACGTTAACTGTGGTGAATCGCGCCAGTGCTAAAGTGATCTGAAGTGATAATGGATTACTTCCTAAGGTACAACTTATCAATTGAATCAATGGATCTCTATGAGGAGATGCTGATTGGGCAGCGTGACGTTTTGCTGCGCATGCATTCCTATGGGAAATCGTTGGATTGGCTGAGATCATCAAGAATGATGATCTCAGTCCTGGAGGCAGAGCCAAGTGGGGACAGCCATGTTAAGGCCAGCACGGCATGGGGAAACAGATACGTTTAAACATCTTTTTACTGCGATCAGAGGGGGTTTGGGGACTAAATAATTTGTTTAACACTACAGTGTCAGGAATACTTGTTTGTTCCTTTAACTAATAAGACTTGCAAAGCCAAATTCTTTCATTTATATCACACTATAAATAGACTTGTTACCTGGCCACACAAAAAAGTAGTATAAGGGGAAAAATTGCTACAGACCTCATAACTAGCCACACCTGTAAAATAATTAAAATGCATCAAAGTAACTCAATATGCTTACATTTGTTATCATAATGTATAATTTAAAAATATATAGATGATTTAAACAGGACTTGTTTTTGCATGACAGAGCTCCATAGACTATAATGCAATACTGCAAGAGAAAAGCAATCCACTGTACTATGTAAAGAAGATGAACTAACTTGCAGGTGTATTGAAAGTATTAGATATGAAGGCAGGGACAAATGTGCGGTGTTATGCTCTCATGCATATGACTGCCAACTATAAAAAATGGCTACCCACTGCATCTCAAACATTTAAGGGCACCATAGACACCATTACATAAGGAAACAAACAAGAACCAGAATTAAACAGTCATTTTTAAATTAAGATATGTGCAGTTTTAAACAAAGACAAAAGATATTTGTAAATGTTTGTGCCACCACCAGAGTTTCATACAACAAATTCTAACATTTTCACTGTTTTGTGTCTATGAACAAGTATCAAATAATATGATAATTCTCTATAACTTTACAAATAAACAACTTATCTCCACCTGGAAAATACTATTGCATTATATTCACCAATTGTAGAAAATATTTGCATGAATGGTGGGGTTAGGTTTCTTTATACGCCACAGCCAACTGCAAATGTAAAAGAAACACACCGCTGTAAAATAATGAGATTAAATTGGAAGCAGAGTTTTGTTGGGCTTTTGTTCTGTTTTTTCTTGGTTAGATTTTTGTGACGGTTTTATGCTTTCAATGTCACAAAGTTCTTTTAACATATTTGGAAAAATCTGCATGCCCACCCTACACAGCATTGAGAGTGTTTGACCTTAGAGAAATAAAACACAATATTCAGGGATATAACTTGCTTCTTGATCCAAAGAGAAATCCGACTGCCATTCAGGAGTCAAGAATGATTATTTTCCTTGTTTGTTGCAAAATTGGAAGAGCTTCAAACTGTTTTTTTTTTCCTTCTTTTGGATCAACAGCAGAAGAAGATGGACATTTATCAAATTTCAGTTTGGTCTGCAATTCCTTTTGGCCATATGACAGCGCAATTAACAGATGCTCAAGCTAAATTATATATTGGTTTCTTGTCAACCAGTGTGATGGCATAGATACACAGACTATCTGCAAAATAAATTACAGGTTTGCAACAATTAACTAACTCAAGAGAACCGCTGGCATCATCTATCATGCTTGACATGAGATTATTTTTTATTTCAGCAAATTACATTTGCTATCATGGGTCTTTATATTTTACATAGTTCCAGCAGTTTTTGGAACATTTAAAGTAACACAAGTTCATTATGATGAAAATGAACTATCATCTGAAAGGAACATGCACTTAAATTGTTACTATAACCATATCGAAAGGGGGACCATTTCAGCGTAATATGCCATACTGGGCACTGTTTGGAAGCCTCCCCCACCCCCTTCAATTACCAGTAAAACCTGAAATAAAAAGTTTTTACTCACCTGGAATGCAGCGCCCGGTGAAGTTACTGTTCTGCTCCACCCTCCGACATTACAGAGTTCTGTGGACGGTCCAATCACAGGCTTCTCATTTAGAAGCCTGTAATTGGACCAATTTCCGGCTCCCAGCACATGTGTGTGCGCCAGGCCAGCGACAGAAGACGAGGGAGCGGGTAGGAGGGAGAATTTCAGAAGGAAAAAAAAAACATGCGCAAAAAGGGAGGGAGGGTGCAGAGTGCACTGACAACAGACATAATTTATGCACAGAATTGACATTAGGCAGCCTGGAACAGATTCTGGGCTGCCAATATTATGTGTGCTGGGGGTGCAACTAGCTCCCCAGCACACATTTTTGCAATAAATCAGTATGTGCAGAAACCATTTCTGAAGGGCTCATTGTGGCTGAACTAACCGTTTTGTGAAAGACAAGTTCTAATAAGTAGTTTCCACTAAAATCTTTCAATGCAAATATATCTTCCCTGATCATGGTGGACAAGTTTGTACAAAATATAAGTAGATTTGCGAAGGCAGATGTGACTTGATATTTTAACAAATATTTTAACAAACCATCTAAAAAGACCTGGATGGGTAGTCTGCAAAATACCAAAATAGTAATGTGACAATTTGTCAAGTAAACTTGATACTGACGTATCCAGTTGTACACAGTTATCAGGACACACACTTTTAATATACTGTATTTTAACTTTAGCAACACAATGCATAATGAAACAAAGAATGTTTAAATTGTCCCAAGTTATTTATTTAGGATGTTTTTTCCTAGAAAGTGTTTACACTTTAGCACCACTTATATATTGATCCCATAAAGCATCACATTTAATTGGTATCTATCTAAGATTATATTAAATATTTACCTACTTAGCTAAAAAGGTAGAGAGAGCACAGAGGGGCCATAGAAGGCCTAGAGAAGATTATGTCAGGTAAAAAAGGTGGGGGGTAGGCAGAAAGCCAACAAAGACAGTTGATGTAACAAAGCCAAAGCATAACACAAGCCAATGGTACCACTTGGAGCAGATATATATCTATATATATATATATATAGGACATTATTAGTTTTCACTCAGGATGGGTGACAATTCACATAAGAAAGCGAAAATCTGAAAAATGCTCAACTTACACATTTCTGGCGAAAACACGCACATATAAGAGTCCGGGCATTGCAAGGCCATGCATGCACGTATTACAGGGAAACGCATACGGAGGTTTTATGAGACAAATTGGAAAAGTGGGGCAATCACTAAGGAAACATAAAATCATCCCGGTGATTGCTCCAAATGTAGAACTTTTGTCCCAAACTTGCTCTTTACCAAAAACTCCTGTTTTGACTAGATGTACACGTGTGTTACCTTAATGATTAGACGTGCATAGGCCTCTCTTCTTATGGCCTCATATGTCTAATCATCATTGCAAGAAGATAGAAAAATTTATTTTATTTAATTCAGTGAAGGTAAGACTTGTTCATATATTCTCAGAAATTCCTCAGAAAGAGACTATATATTTTATATATACATAATGAAATGTAAGCACTACTTTCCAATATGATAAAGTAACACATATTTTCTACATTTCTAAATAAATATGAAAAAAAAATCAGTTTCAATAACCGTAGCTTTGCATCATGCAACAAAAAACGTGCAGTACTAAATCACTGCCCTAATTCTCATAAATCCAGCTGAACCATACACACACAGACTATTTTCTTCTGACATAAAGTCAGGTCAGCATTTTTTGTTGACAAACCTTAGTATGTCACCTTTTATTATGCGTGAAGATAAAAAGTAATGCTTGACATGAGAAATGGGGAAATTAAAACAAGACAGATGCAGGAATCACATAAGCTGGCTCAGTGTGAATTTATCACAAAACGTTGCTCATGCATTTCAATGGTTTGAAGAATTACACTTTTGCCCTTTCACCCCTGAGTTTGATGGCATATGATACACATTCCGGCCACAAGCAGACTGTTTAGCTTGAAGGAAGGGATAAGGAGAGCGAAAGACACACCTCGTCACCCCTTACGATCAATGATTTCTTTACGGTTTTTGTTTGTGCTCCCCACAAAAGAGTCTCTCTCTCGGGGTGAAAGATGTATGACAAAATGATGGCCTTCATTATGAAAGTACAGATAAAATATCTGTTTGGAAAAAAAAAATTGGAATGGATGGCGAAAAAAGTAAATCTGAGATGAGGCCACACTGTAAACCATCGAAAAGGTACCTGGAATGGCTGCTGCTGTGATGAAAAAGCAGCAGAAACATTAGGAGGAAGCTGGGTTGCTATAGCAACAGGAGTACCAGTCTGCCCATCTTTTCCTGTCACAATCTTTACCTGAGAGAAAATATTTCAAGAAAAGGAAAAATCATGTTTGTTTTGTCTTTTTTTTTTTTTATGGATTTTTTCTTTTTAGCTATATTACCCGATTCAAATTTGAATATTTGAACATAATTACCTTTTGCCTCAATGCCCAAATTACAGTAAGATACATAAACATATTTATCCATGATGGACACATCTGAGGCTCAAGGAATTAAAGACATTTGCAAAGAATTGCAATTGAAATAATTTTGAGTCTAAACAGCCCTGTCCTGGCTCGCCAGTACATGCAACAACATTTGATGTCAGTTTTTTTGCCAAATAAGCTGAAATCAAGGGTTGTTAATGAGCTGGTCATTGCTCCACCTATTAAGGAAGGCAAATTGGCATCACAGACAGGTTTCACTCAAAGTAGCCCCAACACTTAGGAAGCAATGGATGCAGGAGCAAATTTCTCAACAAACAACCTTTTCAAAAAGGGAAAACGTCTACGGGAGGGTTGAGGTGCACTGCATTAGCAGGAAGTGGGGAAGGAACAAAAAGAGAGGAAGAACGAAAGAAAGGATAAAGAAAGACACAGGTAAAGCAGAGAAATGTAATCTTTATCAATGCTTAGGAAATTTGAACCTTATATTCTGTCTACACCGCTAAGCCTATTCTTACATAATAATTCTAAACCAACATTATCTGCTCACAACAATGGACCCTCATGTTACATAGACGTGCATAACATTGTGTAGCAATTTACCTTACAAAATATCAGGTATTCACCACCGTCGGACTCTTCCATTTGTTGTGTTACAGACAGAAATTGAAATGAATTTGCAATTTTTTGTTTGATTTATACAACATACACAACTTACATTAGAAGTTGCATTTTTTTTTTATTGTGGAACAAACATGAACTAAACAAAACAAACAGGGAAAACAAGAAAGACATGTTGGTTGCATAAGTATTTATTCACCCCATTGCTATGGTAACCCAAATGCCTTCAGAAAGCAAATAATCACTTCAATGGACTCCACCTCTGTTTAATTAAACTGTCAAATTAAATTTAATGAATTAATTAAATCTTTAAAAAAAAAAAAATCCACCAATTTTAGAATGCCCTGGAGTTTAGTTTTATGTTTCGTATTTTAACAGAGTAAAAGTCCTAGATAATATTCTGTAAAAGCACCAATACAGTTTGGAATGTTAAAAACAAAACAAAACACAATCTTTGAATAATCTCCCAGAGCATTGTTAAAGCATTTATATAACTCTACCAGAACTTTTCCTAAGAGAAGGCCATCCACAAAAAAATCAGAGACCTGGTAAGGAAAGTATTATTACTCAGACAACCAGCCTAAGGTTGCTTTTTATCAGAAACATGTCGAAATTGATAGCAAGATGAACAGAGACATTATTATTATGTTATTATTTATATAGCGCCAGAAAATTCCATAGCGCTGTACAATGGGCATAATCCTAGACATCTGAGACTGGGGGACTAACTCTAAACACATACCCAGACAATACTTGAGTTATTTAAAACCATCAATCTGAAAGTCTTAGAACAGCCCACTCAAACCTCAAAGCTTAATAATACAAGTGCTAGACTTACAAAATAGTGTTCACCAATAGCCCTTGCAGAAATTGAGCAATTGTGCCCCAGGAAGAATTTTCAACAGTTGCAAGATCAAAGCTTGCACAGACTTACCCTAGAAGACTCACAGCTGTAACTGCAGCCAAAGGTAGTCCCGGTACGCATTAACTCATGGGGGTGAATATTTATGTCACCAGGGAATACCTGTTTTTTCTGGGGTTTTTTTTTGCTTACTTTTAATTAGCTATTGTAATTTAAAAGAAAAGATATTCGGCACTGTAAAAGTGCAATGTCATGTAAAACAAATGGTAAAATTACCAATAAAATACATTTTAATTCTGGGGTGTAAAAAAATACTAAATACTAAAATATCCTAGCTAGGTAAAAATGTTATATGCCTCTCTGTGACCTAAAATGCTTACTAGTTTAAACACTGGCCTGAAAAATAGCCAGGTTTCAGTAGCCTGGAGTGGAAAACTTTTTTGTCATCTGTTTCTCATTCTGGTGTGTAACTTTTTACATTTTGTTCCAAATTAGTAACATTAGCTAGGATGAGAATTAATCACTTACATCTAGATCGGCATGGTATTTGTAAAAGTATATGTTTAACTATGTGGCAAATATATCCAGATTCCTGGACCTAGTTTAATGTGGCTGCAGTACAAAAAAGGGGGAAGGGCAAATGCAGCGTCTTGGCATTTAATGCTATCTTCTGCTCATGGAAAGTGAATTAGTGGAACAAACACACAAAATATAATATACGTTTATTACTTGGGGGACCGTTGACTGCTCATCAGTTTTAACAACTACACAGGTTTTTTGTTGTTGTTTAGGATTTTTTTTTTTTTTTTAAAGCGGCACTATCATGCCACACTTACCTTTCTTTAACCAGTTCCCCTCCTCTCCCTCTCTCAGGATCTGTTCTTCATTTCTTCCTGTCTGCTCTAGTTTTCTTTAAAACATAAAACAAAGTAGGGACTATTTGTCTTATGGAGGTTTCCTACGCAGAGAAATTTTCCCACAATTCTCACCTTTACTTCGTGTTTCCGCAAAGTCTCCTTTCACTTTTCCCGAACGTCCTGTCATTTTTAGACAGAACGCCGGCAAAATTACTGAATTGTGTCCTAACAGAATGAGAACAGTTTCTCCATTCGTGCTAGGTCGCAATTCGGGACTTTGTTCGGGTCGGAATTTCATTTGAATTCATTAAACTATGATCCTATTCATGCCCAAGCTGCATCTTGCAGTCGCTTAGTAGATAACTCCCTAATTCCCACGGTATTAGGGAGCTATCTACCAAAAGGCTAAAAGACCTAAACTGTTATTTCAGCCAAATTTACTAATACTAAGTAAAGATGACCTAGTATTCGTAAATGTTGCCATGTCTAGTAAACAGTGAGCAGCCAGCAACCAATCAGAGTGCTCTGTGTCATTTTACAGAGCGTGGGAAAGTTCTTTGGAACTTTCCCACGCTCTGTAAAATGAGAGCACTTTGATTGGTTGGATTTATGAGTCATTTTACACAGCGTGGGAAAATTCCAAAGAACTTTCCCATGCCCTGTAAAATGACACAGAGCACTCTGGTTAGATTTCAAGCAAACTAATCAGAGTGCTGTGACAGGTAAATGAAGAGACTTACCTGTCAGTCTCTTTATTTACCTGTTAGAGCACTCTGATTGGTTGGCTTAAACCAACCAATCAGAGCACTCTGAGCCTAATTTCAGGGCGTGGGAAGGCTTTATAAACCTTTCCCCGCCCTGCGGAGCTCAGTCTGTGCCGTGCCCTCCATGGGTGAAAATTGATTTTTTTTTTAGCGTCAGGGTTTTTCTTTTTTGTCAGATTTTTTTTGTGCTCTGGTTTTTTATTTTATTTTTTACAAGTTCGACGGGTATTATGGATTTTTATTTGGCCTTTTCTGGGGTTGAAAAACCACTATTTTTAGGGTGAGGGGGGTAGGTAGGGGTTTATTAAATTTGTGTTGGGTGGGGGTGGTGACTAGGGGCTTGGGGACCCCTAGTCACCTTGGAGGGAAGGGGGGAGTAACATTTTAATTTAGGGGCCCCACCGCCGCTCAGGGGTGGGGGCCGGAGGGACACACAAGGGGTTTCCCCCCCCTCATTCTCATTTAGGGCTCCCACCTGGCGCTCAGAGGTTGGGGGCCAGGGGAGAGGACAGTAGGCCCCCCCTCATAGTGATTTAGGGCCCTCACCTGCTGCTCTGGGGTGGGCTCCAGGGGGGAGGACAATAGGTCCCTCTCATTCTCATTTAGGGCCCCCACCCGCTGCTCAAGGGTGGGAACCTGGGGGGGAGGACAGTAGGTCCCCCCTCATTGTTATTTAGGGCCCCCACCCACCACTCAGGGGTGGGGTCGGGGAGGAGGACAATAGGTCCCCCCCCTCATTGTTATTTAGGGCCCCCACCCACCGCTCAGAGGAGGAGGCCGGGGGGAGGACAATAGGTCCCCCCGCATCATTCTCATTTAGGAACCCCACCCAGCACTCAGGGGTGGGGGCCGGGGGGTGGACAATAGGTCACCCCCTCATTGTTATTTAGGGCCGCCGCTCAGGCGTGGGGGCTGGGGGTACGCTAGGTCCCCACTTCAGTTTAACAGCCCCTACTCGCGCGGCACGGGTGGGGGCTCGGGAGGGGAGATACTGTTTTGTTTTTTACCGTGAGCAGCCACTGGCTGCTCAATGTTTACTAGACATGCCCCTACTCGCGGTATAGCGAGTAGGGGCGACATTTACTAAAACTAAGTAATCTTTACTTAGTATTAGTAAATTTGGCTTAAAGACCAGTTTAGGTCTTTCAGCCTTTTGGTAGATAGCTCCCTAATACCGTGGGAATTAGGGAGTTATCTACTAAGCGGCTGCAAGTTGCAGCCGCGGCATGAATAGGATCGGAGTTTCATTCATTTGAATGAAATTCGATCCAAACAAAGTCCCGAATTGCATCCTAACACAAATGGAGAAACTGTTCTCATTCTGCTGGAACGCAATTCGGTAGTTTTGCAGGCGTTCTGTCTAAATGACAGGACATTCGGGAAAAGTGAAAGGAGGCTTCGCGGGAACACGGAGGAAAGGTTAGAATTGTGGGAAAATTGCTCTGACCACCGGAAATGAAGCACACTTTGCTCCTCCGCTGGTCAGAGATGGTCAGGCGTAGGAAACCTCCATAAGAGAAATAGTCCCTACTTTGTCTTATGTTTTAAAGAAAACTAGAGCAGACAGGAAGAAATGAAGAACAGATCCTGAGAGAGGGAGAGAAGGAGAAGAGGAATTTAATAAAGAAAGGTAAGTTCGGCATGAAAGTGCTGCTTTAAGTATTACATAGATATAATTCACTAAAATTATATATTTGTATACAAAACAATAAATCAAAATTGCAAGAAATAAAATAAAAAATAAGATATTCCAATCTCATATTTGGTCATTTGCTACAAAACCACTGTTTTACAGCTTCTGTTCTCACTAAAAGAGGAAGCCAGCAAGTCATGCTCACTAATTTTCTAGATCAGTGCTAGCCAAGTACTCATGGACCACCAACAATCCCAGGACTTATTTATTTCCAAATGCTGACAAAACCTGGACTGTTGGTGGGTCACGAGGACTGGTTTGGGAACCACTGTCCTATAGCATTACTGAGTTAATCCCAAAAGCAGTACTTTATTATTATTTTGTTCTAAAGCAAAACTAAAAAAGATATAGTCTATATGTAGTAATCGGGATGTGCCAGACAGGTAGTTATAATTCAGTTTCCTTCAGTTATATATTAAACTATTGTGGCTTTATAGCTCTACGGGTTTGTCAAGACAGATAAAGTTGCACTAGCAATATTCATGTTTTAGCATAATTAAAACTGGCTATATTGTGTATTGATCATACAAAATCCATACTGCATCTTTTTATATTTTTAAATTGAATAAACAAGATCTAGCAAGCCTTTGCTCCCCTTGGAGACTACGAACATTCAGCATTATTGAGTTAAAATAAGTTTTCTACACAGTGGAATACTACATCTGATTAAAGGGTTTTTGCTGAGCAATCTTAGAAAACTATATCACTCCAAAGACAATAGTTTTGTAGTCTTGGTAATAACATTAATCTGTAATTTGCAAAGAGATATATAGATATATCAGAGCATTAAATTAGTGCATCATAGGCATTGTAATGTAGGTGTGTAGGCCAGTGAACACATTTACATTTCACAGGTTTTCACTTGTACATAATTGAATGTGAGTGTGTTTGCTTTAAAACCTTTATTGACAATAACTATAACTATTGAAAACAGAGCTTGCAAACATTATTTTTACCAATGTAAATATGCTATGAAATAGCACAAATGATGGCAATCTAAACAATCTCTGAATTAGAGAAGTATTAACTAAAGATTGATTTCCATAAAAAAAAAAAAAAGTTTTCATTCTCTGCTGAAGTAGGGAACTTTTTAAAACGGACAGAAGTTGTGTCATATAAGACTAATAAACAAAAGGTAAAGAGGTATAGAAAACAACGTGAGGGCAGTGAGTGACTATTACCGTTCTGTGTTTATGTTACTATAAGAGTAAAAATGAACACAAATTTCACGATCAATGCAACAGCATGTAAAGCGTTAATATGAACTGTACCTCATCATTTATAACCTCTGATTGTTCTTCCTCCTCTTCTTCTTCTAGATCCAAATCACTCTGTCGTAAGTAGCCCTGAAGACCCATGGTTGGCTTCTTCTTGAATGCCAAGAAATCCATCATGTTCCCTTGAAAGTGTTGTAAGAAAAACAGCTCAATCAGGTACTCTCTGAAGTTTTCCTTCAGGGTTTTCATGGTTTTATGGTGATGTTCCAAACACTGCTTCCGCATTCGAGCATCTTCTTGTGATGCAGGGGGAATCTCCTCCAGCTTTTTACTTTGTTTTTTAATAGTGGTACTCACTGTTGGGGTAAGAGGAAGACTCGAAAGTCCCTGGGGGCCAGTGGCTCGGGATGGACTAGTTGGAGTAGGTGGTGATGTCATCCCAAATGTTGGAGCTCCTGCTACCCCAGCTATCATTCCTCCAGAAGTCCGGTCAAAACCTATTGTTCTGCCAAGCTGTTGACTGTGAAGTACTTGTTGTTGCTGGATTAACTGACCTTGGATAATACTGCTTATCTGTGGGGGTAAATTGGTGGTTGTAATGTGACTGGGCGTAGTAAGAGTCTGCATATTTGCTCCACTTGCCACTGGACTTTGGGGTCCAAGATGATGAATTGTACCACCTGTTTGAGAATGAGGCTGTGAAAGTCTGCGCTCCCTCATGCTGGCCTGTGCAGCTCCTGATGGAATTTGAACCTGTGCTGTAGCTCCCTGCGTAATCTGTGCAATACCAGATCCCTCTTGAAAAACAAAATGTCCACCATTTGATGGACTCAAACTGATCTGTCTCACAAGTACACTGGCATCCACAAAACCACGTGTGGGGCTTTGGCTGCACATACCCAAGCTAGCACCTGCTGTCCCTGCCCTAACACTCTGCAATGCTTGAATTGGCACAGCACTGGGTTGTGTAGGGCTTTGCGTTTGGACTTGCTGAGACATTGGAGAGGTAACCTGGATATAGGATGGAGATCCATGCTCAAATCTTCTTGGCTGGGAGCTGAATTGGAACCCCGGTGAGGCAGGATTGGGGAGCGGCAATGGAGTCAGGGTTATCTGCTGATTTCCTGCCACCACTGGCCCCACATTCTGCAGCGTAATATTAACATTCGGACCAGTAACTGGATTCCGGCTCATTATAAGCTGCTGTATTTGGTAACTTGGAGACTGAGGTCCAGGTGAACTGACTGCCGGTGTAAATGTTGGAGCAGGAGATTGGGGTAGACTTATCTGCATAGGTGTTTCTTCCGTTTCATTGCCAGTGAAGGATCTAGACCTTTGGAGTTGACGTGGAGTATTTGGGGGTCCGTTTCCATGATGCATTGCTATCTTTTTATTAATCTGTGAGACACAAACCTTTTCCTAAAGAGAAAAAAAGGGAATTACTTCACATTACATAAAACACCTCTATAGAATTGAACACGGCTATTCAAGTAATGCTACTATTACGCACTAATGCAACTTTAATACATTTGTTATCCACTAACAGCACTGCATGATCTGAAGAGAGAACACCTAGTAAGAATACTAGCTTGCTCTGTGCTGTTTGGGCTGAATGGTGGGCAAACATTGGATTACGAAGTCAATGAGGCATGAGGGAATGTGGCTAAGGAGGCAGACTTATGGTGCAAAAGAAGAAAAATACTATTTAAGCATTAGAAAATACAGCATATGAATGAGGCTAAAACCAAATCAAATGCATTAAAAGGTGTATTAGTGCCCAGATTGTTCCTTTAGGTAAAAAGAAAGGTGCAAGAACCTAAATTGTCTTTCTCTAAAGAGAACATAAATATATACAGTCTAACATTATTATCCACTAAGATATGGCTTCTTGGTAATTCAAAGTTCAAATTTTAGCTATTATGGGGTATAATCTGAAATTGTGTTTGAATTACCAACGATTTTGCCACAAGCAGGCCAGTGGGAAAGAATTCAGTAACAATGATAGTCAATTTTATCAAAATTTTATCAAAATTAATAAAAAAAGGCTAACATTTACAAAAGGGTGTTTGCACGTAAAAAATAATAAAAACATAAAAAAAATATGCACACCATGCAAAGTTTGTCATAGCCAAGCAAGTCGTAATTGTGAAAAGCTAGCCATAGGCTGAGAATATAAGGCAGGATGAAGTTGGAGAGATTTCAGACAAAAGACAGATAACTGTTGTTATTAGATTATCTCATAAAGCAGCAAATGTTTATTTGGAACATGCACTACACATTGGCATAGGGAATGAAGGAGAGGTTTTCTGTGAATTCAAATAACTTCTCAATATCACACATATGTACCTGTATTCCAGGAAACAGTAAAAATACAGAAATATACCAAAAAGTTGAGTTAAAATTTGAGTGAAAATGAGAGAATTAAATTAAAGCCAAAACCAAAAATTTACAGAAATTGAGAAAAGTCAGCAATGTTTCTATGTCAATTCACTAAACAAGGATTTGTTATGACCTTAGAAACATCTTGAAATATTAAGACCAAGACATTAGAGTTGGAAAAAAAATCCCAAATCTACTATTTTAACCTGCATTTTGCAACTTATTATTTTTATCATTTATATAATGCCAACATATTCCGCAGTGCTGTACAATTAAAGAAATGGCTTATTTCAGAGGTGAAGAAAGCCTTCAGAGCTTACAATCTACCGGTTACTCAAGCCACGACAACTCAATGTTAAGTGAATATAACTGTAACAAAAAAAATTTAAAAAAGGAACTGCATAAAGTAAATTAAACCACTGGGCAAAACAGTTTGCCCTTTACTGAGGAAAGGCTCCTGTCAGCATAACCTGTCAGCAGGAAGCAAAGGTTATCGTTCTTGGGGTAATCCTTTCAAGGAACATTTCACTGATTGTTAAAAACAATCTAGTAGCTATACCCCAAGGAAAACATGCATGTAATTAATTATACATTTTTTTAATTGGGGTATATCTAAAAATAACTAGGAAAAGCTGCAAGTCTCTTGTCTGCATCCTTTGCAAGCCCTCCCCTTTCTCATTAAGAAGCCCATGGAGCGACTAGCGCGTGCCTGTGATCTTTCTAATGATTTTCAATGAGCTGTAATACAGCTTAAAGGGACAATGTTGTCACCAAAACAACTTTAGCTTAATGAAACAGTTTTGGTGTATAGATCATGCCGCTGCAGTCTCATTGTTCCATTCTCAGCTATTTAACGCTTTAACATTTATGCTGCCTTATCACATCTCCCTGCATGTAAATGCGTTCTTAAATACTTCCTATTAAAAAATATATGATGTTCAATCTGTTTAATTTCGAATTTCTTATCTCCTCCGCTCCTCCTGTGTGTGTTTCAGTTTTAATTTACAAAGCAGGAGATAAAAACATTTAAAGTATGTTACATCTGACTGAAAGTGAAACCATAATTTGTTTCATGCAGGCTGTTAGTCACAGCCAGGGGAGGTGTGGCTAGGGCTGCATAAACAGAAACAAAAGTAGTTTAACCCCTTAACGCCGTACCATGCCGTCCCGCTTTAAGTGGGCTTTAAAGCCGTTGTGGCGGCATGGTACGTTGTAACGGCTTTAAGCCCCTGGAGGAGAGGTGTACTCACCTCCGCCGCGATCCTCTTCTGGGGGGCTGCCTGACAGCCCAGGCAGCCCCCCTCCGGCAAATGAGGCCCCCGGGGTCCATGTGATCGCTCTCAAAGAGCGATCACATGGCCCCCTATAGCTGGCTATGGATCTGCCAGCAGGGGGACTGTTTGAAATATCAGACAGTCCCCCTGCTGGTGGGAAAGTAAAAAAAAAAAAAAAATTAGACATGTGTAAAAATAAATTAAATATATTTTTATATATATATATATATATATATATATATATATAAACAAAATACCAAAGCCAGGCACTCCTCCGTACTTCTAGTTTTCAAAGTATTATGGGCCTAGGTGCAATCCCGCGTTATATATATAGATAGATAGTGAAGGGAGCACACTAGGTCTTAAAAATCGTGCAAAAGTATTTATTGCATTCAAAAAGAATACAACGCTGTGGTACAACAAATCAACGTTTCGACCCTGCTGGGTCTTTATCAAGATCTTGATAAAGACCCAGCAGGGTCGAAACGTTGATTTGTTGTACCACAGCGTTGTATTCTTTTTGAATGCAATAAATACTTTTGCACGATTTTTAAGACCTAGTGTGCTCCCTTCACTATCTATCTATATATATATATATATATATATATATATATATAAAATATGTATATATATTATATATATATATAATATATATACATATTATATATATGTAACGTCATACAAAGTGTATTTTAATATTAATATTTATAATAGATGTACATATATATTATATATAAATAAGTATAATTAAAATAATAAATAAATAAAATAATAAAATAAATAAATAAAATATTGAAACAAAATTTAATATCAATTATATATGCATATATAATTTCATTCTAACTGTATTTTGTTATTAATATATATATATATATATAGGTAACAAAATACACTTAGAATGACATTCTCTATATATCTATCTATATATAAAATACAAATAACCGCAAATATATATATATATATATATATATATATATAGATAAATACATATAATTACATAAAAGATGACATTAGTATACACGTAGAATTTAAATACCTATAAATGCATATATATTAAAATTCTACGTGTATATTTAAATAATCTTTTAACGTAATTATGTGATTTGATTAATTAAAATTTTATTTAGCACTTACAGCTTTACTATTATGCAATAAGCCTGTTATAACTTACAAAATTGCCTCATAACAATGGTTAACTACCTACAGCGACAGTTATTCTTAACCTGTTTTAATATGTACACAAGCTGATTATTGGTTACTTAAATTTTACAATATAAAATTTGTGCAAAGTATTCTACATGCTACCTAATGGCTAACTACTCTGTCTATATGCTTGTCAATCTGATAGGGCATGAAGAGCCCACTTGTTGTATTTTTTCATGCACGCAAAAATAAAGAATTAAAAAAAAAAAAAAAAATTTGATTGACATGCCTGACAACACAGGGAGAAAGTGCAGATAATTTAATTTGCAAGCACTATATTTGACCCTGTAACTCTCCAAGACACCATAAAACCTGTACATAGGGGGTACTGTTTTACTCGGGAGACTTCGCTGAACTCAAATATTAGTGTTTCAAACTGGTAAATTGTATTACAACAATGATATTTTAAGTAAAAGTGACGTTTTTCGCATTTTTTACAAGGTCTATTTATGGTCTATATTATTGTTGTAATATGTTTTACTGTTTTAAAACACTAATATTTGTGTTTAGTGAAGTCTCCCGATAATAACAGTACCCCCCATGTACAGGTTTTATGGTGTTTTGGAAAGTTAGAGAGTCACATATAAGGCTTGCATTTCATTTTTTTAACATTGAAATTTGCCAGATTGGTTATGTTGCCTTTGAGAGCGTATGGTAGCCCAGGAATGAGAATTACCCCCATGATGGCATACCATTTGCAAAAGTAGACAACCCGAGGTATTGCAAGTGGGGTATGTCCAGTCTTTCTTAGTAGCCACTTAGTCACAAACACTGGCCAAATATTAGTTTTTTGCTTTTTTTCACACAAAAACAAATATGAACGCTAACTTTGGCCAGTGTTTGTGACTAAGCGGCTACTAAAAAAGACTAAACATACCCCACTTTCAATACCTTGGCTTGTCTACTTTTACAAATGCTATGCCATTCTCATTCCTGGCTACCACACCGTCTCAAAGGTAACATTACTAATCTGGAAAATTTCAATTTGAAAATGGAATGTTCTATATTTGACCCTGTAACTTTCCAAAACAACATAAAACCTGTTAATGGGGGGTACTGTTGTACTCGTGACACATCGCTGAAAAATATGTGCGTTTTTTGCAGTAAAACCTAACAGTATTATGACATTCACAGTTAAAATGTCAGACGGAAATGCAAATTTAAAAAAAAATCTTATTTTCTCACATTTTTAAAAAAAATGTTATTCATAATAAATGATGTTCCATATATGAATAGTTAATGATAGATTAAAGCCCTGTTTCTTCTGAACAAAATGATATATAATAAGTGTGGGTGCATATAATTTGAAAGAGGGGAACTACGGGTGAACAGACGTATAGCGCAAATTCTAGTTTTTGTTTACGTTTTGTTTTGATCAGAACGTGCACTATTGACTCCGTCCTGAAGGGGTTAACTTCTAAATGGCAGCAAATTGAGCACTGTGACTGCAGGAGCAAAATATATTCACCAAAGCCCACTGAACTTATCACATCTTTTAGCTCTATGGAGCTAATGGAAGTGGAATGAAACCTCCCTTGCTAGGTGTTTTTTCCCAAAATATAAAAGTGACAATTTCTATGAAGGTAGCACAAGTATATACTGTCATAAATGTGACAGGCTCCAGATACCTAAGGCATTCCAGCAAGCTGAAGTATTTTATGTGTGTTTAGTGTCCCTTTAAAAAAAATACTTAAATATTATACGGTACTTATAATATTTATTCATAATGTAAATGTATTCCTTTTACCCCACATGGCATACATGTGTGGCAATTGACTTGCTATGCCAATCTAATGCTTCACATTAAATACTAAGCCTGTCAAGGGAAAGTGACTCTAGTGACTACCTTACTGACAGCTACTATACGTATACAGACTGGCAAATGTAAACATTGCAATTTCTCAGAAACAACAATGTTTACATGTGTCATCTGCAGGGTCAGCGTTTATGCACCTAAAACCACATTAAAATGATGGAGTGATGGCTAACCTTGACACTTTAGATACCTGTAAGAGATACTTCCATGATACTTTAGCATATCCTCCAACATTAGCATCACTAGAATCGGGATGCTGCTGGGAGGTGGTAAAGGCAACAGGCAAGTGATACAATTGTATCACTGGCTTTGCTAAAAGGGGGCAACCAAATTACTGTCAGATCAACCTGACGTGAATGCTCACCAGGCTACTTGCCTATCAAGCAGGCCAGCCCACTGTGGGAAAGACATGCATAGAGCAATGTTTCAGCACTCTCTGCAGGGTACTAGTGATGTATTTGAGCTACGCTTTTTGTGGACAATTCTCTGAACTGGCAAAATGTAGGACACCAGAGAACCAAGTCGGGACAGTGGGACTATCCCTTACATTTTGGGACGGCTGGGAGGCCTGCTTTAGTCTTGCTAAGTAAGTGAGCATCATTGCCCATACAGTTTTCAAATAGATGGGATGCAATATTTGCCATCACTAAAGTCTAACTAAGCATCAAAGGACTTTTAGACCATAAATAGTAAATGCTAATGGGAAACATGAGACGAAAGCCCCCAGTCAGTTTGATTGTCAATGTTTCCATCACCATAGGCTAGGGGTGGAGATGAAGGGGCTTTGGGGACTTATGCCCTGGATGTGTTTTGTTTTTTTAGCACCAGAACCAAAAGGTTGGTGGAGGGGGCAGGAAGATAATAGTATTTACTTTTTTTTTTTTTTTTTTTATATCAAGCAGGTGTCTATTATTAAAAGTAAGATCAGTAGTATACTGTCAGAATATAACTGTCAGAAGTGGACGTGCTTGGAAACAGGACTTAGCTGCATTCCCCTCTATTAGTAAGTTAGTATGGCAGGATCATATTGAATACCTGGCTGTACGGCATATGCATGCTGTTCATGAATAAATAGGACAGAACATAAAAGGACAGGAACGGGTAATGATATATTCTCACCGTTAGCTTATAGGGACACTATAGTCACCTGAACAACTCTAGCTTAATGAAGCAGTTTTGGTGTATAGAACATGCCCCTGCAGCCTCACTGCTCAATCCTTTGCCATTTAGGAGTTAAATCCCTTTGTTTATGAACCCTAGTCACACCTCTCTGCATGTGACTTGCACAGCCTTCCATAAACACTTCCTGTAAAGAGAGCCCTATTTAGGCTTTCTTTATTGCAAGTTCTGTTTAATTAAGATTTTCTTATCCCCTGCTATGTTAATAGCTTGCTAGAACCTGCAAGAGCATCCTGTATGTGATTAAAGTTCAATTTAGAGATTTAGATACAATTATTTAAGGTAAATTACATCTGTTTGAAAGTGAAACCAGTTTTTATCTGTCAGTCATAGCCAGGGGAGGTGTGGCTAGGGCTGCATAAACAGAAACAAAGTGATTTAACTCCTAAATGACAGTGAATTGAGCAGTGAAATTGCAGGGGAAAGATCTATACACTAAAACTGCTTTATTTAGCTAAAGTAATTTAGGTGACTATAGTGTTCCTTTAATGGTCATCAAGTTTTCCTTTGAGTTTAAGCCCCAGGTATATCGAACACTTAGCTACTCCCATGGCCGTCACTTCCTCTGATATAATCAACACAGAACAAGGATAATGGGATATAAACCAAGAGAAAGCACTGAGGATGATGAAGGTAATATAAGCAGAAAGAAACCTGTTTTGGGCACAGAGAGACAGTAACAGACAGAATACAGGTGCCTGAGATAGACAGTACTCGCACTAAGACAACCAGAAACCACACAGACCTCATCCATATAGCCTGCGGTTTATCCTCCTTTACCAACATTCAGTGTGCACTGTGGAACGCCCATTCAATCTGTAGTAATATTAAATCAACAGTTATACACCACCTTGTCATCTCTAACTCACTCACAAAACTGGCACTCACTGAGACCTGGCTGTCCCCCTCTGATACCGCTACTCCCGCTTCTTTATGTTTCGGTGGACTACAAATCTCCCACACTCCCAGATTTGACTGTAAAGGAGGCGGTGTAGGCATCCTTCTCTTCCCTCAATGTACCTTTCAACCTATCCTTTCTGCCCCTGCCCTTTCCTTTGAAGTTCACACTGTCTGCCTTTTTAAGCCCACTCCTTTAAGAATTGCCCCCCCCCCTCCCCCCATACCCCCCGGTCATCCTAGGCTATTCATTTAACACTTTTCTTCCTGGCTACCCCACTTTCTAGCACTCCCTCATACTTGGGGACTTTAACATCCCAATCAACAACCTCAACTGCCCTGATGCCTCCCTTCTGCTCTCTGTATCTCCTCCTTTGGCCTCACGCAGTTGTCTACTTCAGCAACTCATACAGCAGGAAACAATCTTGACCTCATCTTCACCAATCTCTGTACCACCTCTAATCTCTCCACTGTTCCATTTCCATTATCTGACCACCATCTGCTAACATTTGACATCAGAATATCCCATACCCAAATTTCACCACCCTCAACTCTCCAATCTTGCAGAAACCTCAACTGCCTTGATCTCCACCAAACTCTCCTTTTACTCATCTCAAATCTAACTTGCCCTAACTCTGCAACCTCACTCTACAACTCAACCCTCTCCTCTCAACATCATTGCACCTCCTACAATTAAACGCAGCAAGCTCCCCCAATTACAACCCTGGCACACCAAGCTGACCTATTACCTCCAAAAATGGTCCTGAACTGCTAAACGCTGCTGGAGAAAGTCTCACTTTGCATCTGACTTCCTCCACTATATATTTATGCTGTACTCCTACAGCCTAGCTCCTTCCGCTGCAAAAGTAAATTACTTTAACACACTCATAAGTACACTGTCCTATCAACCCAAACACCTACTTCACACTTTTGATCCTCTTCTTCGCCCTTTTACTCCCCCTCCTTCTACCACCTTGTCCGACAAACTTTGCATCTCACTTCACTGAGAGGATCTCTACAGAGATCGCTAATTTCTCTCCATTCCCTACCAATACATCACCCAACCCCACTCCCTCCATCATTCTACACTCATTCGCACCAGCTACAGCAGAAGAGGTTGCTGCTCTGCCCCAGTCCTCCCGCCCCACCACCTGTTCCCTCTGTCCTATTTCCTCATATCTCATCCACACTTTGTCTCCCTCTCCTCTGGCACATTTCCCTCACCCTTCAAACATGTAACTGTAACCCCAATGAAAAAGCCCAGCCTTGACCCCAACTTCCCATCCAACTACCGCCCGATATCGCTACTACCATTTGCCTCCAAGATCCTGGAGAGAATTGTGTACACCAGACTAACTTTTTCGAATCCAACTCTCTGCTTGACCCCCTTCAGTCTGGATTCTGCGCTGGTCATTCTGTCGAAACATCTGTAATCAAAGTTTCCAACAATTTAATAGCTGCTTAATCTCGCGGCAATTACTCTATCCTAATTCTCTGTGATCTTTCCTCTGCCTTTCACACTGCTGATCATCAACAGCTTCTTCGCATTCTCCGTAATTTTGGTCTACGGGATACTGCTCTCTCCTGGTGCTCCTCCTACCTCTCCCAGCGCTCTTTCAGTGTTTCTTTCTCTGACTCTGCCCCTTTCCCCCCAACCACTCTCTGTCGGCGTCCCCCAAGATTCTGTCCTTGGTCCCCTACTATTCTCTATCTATACTGCCTCCCTTGTTAAACTCATCAGCTCCTTTGGCTTCCATTATCATTTCTATGTGGATGACACGCAAATCTACATGTCCTCTCATGATCTCTCTCCGCCCATCTTGACTCTACTATAATACTGAGTTTCAATACTACCATAATACAGAGTATCATTACTACCATAATATAGAGCAGGGATAGGCAACCTTCGGCACTCCAGATGTTGTGGACTACATCCCCCATAATGCTCTTACACCCATAATGATGGTAAAGCATCTTGGGAGGTGTAGTCCAAAACATCTAGAGTGCCGAAGGTTGCCTATACCTGATATAGAGTATCAATACTACCATAATACAGAGTATCAATACTACCATAATACAGACTATATCAATACTACCATAATACAGAGTATCAATACTACCATGATACTGAGTTTCAATACTACCATAATACAGAGTTTCAATACTACCATAATACAGACTATCAATACTACCATAATACAGACTATCAATACTACCATAATACAGACTATCAATACTACCATAATACAGACTATCATTACTACCATATTACAGAGTATCAATACTAAGATAATACAGAGTTTCAATACTACCATAATACAAAGTATCAATACTACCATGATACAGACTATCAATACTACCATAATACAGACTATCAATACTACCATAATACAGACTATCATTACTACCATAATACAGACTATCAATCATTACTACCATAATACAGAGTATAATTTCTATTACCGTATATTACAGAGTATCATTACTACCATAATATAGAGTATGAATACTACCATAATACGGGGTAAAAGTCCTACTATATTACAGAGTATGAATACTACCATAATACAGAGTATCAATACTACTATAATACAGAGTTTCAATACTACCATAATACATGGTACAATTACTATAATACAGGGTACCATTAATACCATCATACAGGTAAATACAGTGTCCGTCCCCAGGCTGGGAGCATGTTATTAGTACAATGCTGGCAGTCCTGGGCCTGATGTTGTGTGAGGAGCCGCACTGACAGGAAGGACACGTATTATGTGGCAGCACGGTGTGTGACAGTATTATTATGTGACAGCATTGTGTGTGACAGCATTATGTGACAGCATTGTGTGTGACAGTATTATGTGACAGCATTGTGTGACAGTCCGGTGTGTGACAGTATTATGTGACAGCATTGTGTGTGACAGCACAGGGTGTAACAGGACGGTGTGCGACAGTATTATGTGACAGCATGGTGTGTGACAGCATTATGTGACAGCACGGTGTGTGTGACAGCCCGGTGTGTGACAGTATTATGTGACAGCATTGTGTGTGACAGTATTATGTGACAGCATTGTGTGTGACAGCACAGGGTGTAACATCACGGTGTGTGACAGTATTATGTGACAGCCCGGTGTGTGACAGCATTATGTGACAGCACGGTGTGTGACAGCATTGTGTGACAGTCCGGTGTGTGACAGAATTATGTGACAGCACGATGTGTGACAGCATTATGTGACAGCATGGTTTGTGACAGTATTATGTGACAGCACGGTGTGTGACAGCATTGTGTGACAGTCCGGTGTGTGTGACAGTCCGGTGTGTGACAGCATTATGTGAAAGCACGGTGTGTGACAGCATTGTGTGACAGTCCGGTGTGTGACAGCATTATGTGTGACAGCATTGTGTGACAGTCCGGTGTGTGACAGCACGGTGTGTGACAGTATTATGTGACAGCATTGTGTGTGACAGTATTATGTGACAGCACGGTGTGTGACAGCATTGTGTGACAGTCCGGTGTGTGTGACAGTCCGGTGTGTGACAGCATGGTGTGTGACAGTCCGGTGTGTGTGACAGTCCGGTGTGTGACAGTATTATGTGACAGCATTGTGTGTGACAGCACAGGGTGTAACAGCACGGTGTGTGACAGTATTATGTGACAGCAGGGTGTGTGACAGTATTATGTGACAGCATTGTGTGACAGTCCGGTGTGTGACAGTATTATGTGACAGCATTATGTGTGACAGCACAGGGTGTAACAGCACGGTGTGTGACAGTATTATGTGACAGCACAGTGTGTGACAGCATTGTGTGACAGTCCAGTGTGTGTGACAGTCCGGTGTGTGACAGCATTATGTGACAGCACGGTGTGTGACAGTATTATGTGACAGCCCGGTGTGTGACAGCATTGTGTGACAGCATTGTGTGACAGTCCGGTGTGTGACAGCATTATGTGACAGCACGGTGTGTGACAGTATTATGTGACAGCATTATGTGACAGCACGGTGTGTGACAGCATTGTGTGACAGTCCGGTGTGTGACAGCATTGTGTGACAGTCCGGTGTGTGACAGCATTGTGTGACAGCACGGTGTGTGACAGCATTGTGTGACAGTCCGGTGTGTGACAGTCCGGTGTGTGACAGTCCGGTGTGTGACAGTCCGGTGTGTGTGACAGTATTATGTGACAGCATTGTGTGTGACAGTATTATGTGACAGCATTGTGTGTGACAGCACAGGGTGTAACAGCACGGTGTGTGACAGTATTATGTGACAGCATTGTGTGACAGTCCGGTGTGTGTGACAGTATTATGTGACAGTCCAGTGTGTGTGACAGTCCGGTGTGTGACAGCATTATGTGACAGCACAGTGTGTGACAGTATTATGTGACAGTCCGGTGTGTGACAGCATTGTGTGACAGTCCGGTGTGTGTGACAGTCCGGTGTGTGACAGTATTATGTGACAGTCCGGTGTGTGACAGCATTATGTGACAGCACGGTGTGTGACAGGTGACGGCCGGCCCGGAGAGCTGACAGCAGGGGGTCTCGGGCCCGGAGGGGGCGGTGCGGCCGTGTTTGCTGATAGGAGCAGGCCCGGCTTCACTGTCACAGCCAGCACCAGGGACAGCGGCCGAGACCAGCTCTGTCAGCCTCCGGTACAGCTCATCCCACCGGCCCTCCCCCGCCCGTCTCACCTGTCAGCCCCATCAGCTTCCCATCCGCCGCCGCTGCCGCCGCTCTCCACTGACAACACGGCGCAGTACGGAGGCCCGGAGAGGACACGATAGGACAGCAACGGGAGCAGCGACCGCGCATGCGCGAGGACCGGCCGCGCCAGACAAAGGCATCATCAGCTGGGCAGCGCTGTCACCATAGGCTGTCACTGGCTGCACGGCGGCCCACGGCACCAGAACCCACGGATACACCGGGGGCGCCCTCAGCACGCAGGCCGCCTGCAGCCGAGATCGAAACCTCCTCAGGATTATCTCCAATAACAGACCCCTAGACAGGCTCACGAATACATTTTATAACAGCAAAATAATATATGGGAGAAAATCTCACATGTATAATACCCCACCCAAAATATTATGTGACCCACACAATGCATACCTGTAAAACCTGTGCATGTTATTCTGGTGGGTGGATGGCTGGACCCTATATATGATTGATTGATTGATTGATTGCATGAATGGATGGATAATAGATAGTGTAGTGATATTAGAATGCATTGGTTGACTTTGCAAATAGTATGCCGTGAGGAGGGTAATTTTAATTCTGGGCTGCCATATGGTCTCAAAGGCAACATAGGCACAGCAAACCAACCTGGCAAAATTCAATGTCTAAAAACTGAAATGGACAAGCCATAATAGCTGACCCTGTATCTTCCCAAAATCCCATAAAACCTGTACATCTGGGGAATTTTTAAGTGGGTTGTCTACTTTTGCAACTGGTATTCCATTATGGGGGTAATTTTCATTCCTGGGCTGCCATACGGTCTCAAAGGCAACATAACCAATCTGGCAAATGTCAATGTGTAAAATGCTGAAATGGGCAAGCTCTTTATTTGACTAACTCCCCAAAACACCATGAAACCTGTACATGGGCCATCAGTGTACTCCTGCAACAACACAGCATAGAATTATGTGAGTTTTATTGCAGTAAAAGCTAACAGTGAAATTACATTCTCAGTTAAAATGCCACGCAGGAGTTGGAAATTAATGTTCAATTTCTCACACATTTTATTTTTATTCATATTAAATTATGTTTCACATATAAATATCTGATGTGTAATACAAGCCTTGTTTCTCCTGAACAAAATGATATATTATAAGTGTAAGTGCACTTAATATGAAAGTAAACTAAAGTTGAACAAACATATTGGTCAAATTCTAGATTTTGTTTTACAATTGCCTCCATCCTCAAGAAGTTAAACACAGGGAAGATGGAAAAACATTCATCTAGGATACCTGGGAACAGATGATTATGAGACCTCAGAGTCTTACACTCTCTCTCTTCCTCACATATCGAACTGATCAAAAAGCTTCCTTACCAGTGGTACTTTTCTCCTCACCTGCACACATCAGTCCAACTAAAACCAACAAATGTTAGAGATGTTTCTAAGAAGAGGGAACTATGGCACACATATGGTGGAGCTGCTCACAAACGTCTAGCAAGACATAGCAAAAATTATTGGATCAAGCACCGGGGTGCAATTGCCACATGCACTAGAATGTCATGTGCTCTTCAATTACCCAACTATGCAACCAAATCAATACTAAATCTTTAATATTGTTATACCAGCTCTGTTAACAATAGTGCAAAACAGAACAAATCTGTACCATATGAATAGGGAATCAGAAAACCGGGTGTATTTGATAAAGGTAAAATACCAGCAAATTTGGGAAATACCACGGGCCCATTGATAATGTTTTGTTGAGGAAGCTGGTGGAGAGTAGGCGACATATTAAGTCCTGTCCGACACGCGTACTTATGGATGCATTGCCATTTCTGTATAATGATATAATTTTAACTGAACAAAGTTAAAGATTATAGATGTATGATTAATGCAAATGTAATATTCAGTATTAACACCCCTTTCCGGTTTAATTTAATTGAGACCAAGTATTGTAAATTTTCATACAACAGAAGCCATGAGATAGGGCAGCTACTTTTTTCATTGTTTAAGATGTTTTTGTTTTTTTATCTGAATATGTGACTTGTATGCATAAGAATTGAGTCTCAATAAAATACAATTTGCAAAATTAAAAAAATAAAAATAAGTTGAACACAATAATAATAATGTTCTAACATAGGAAGAGTTCAGAAATCAATATTTGGTGGAATAACCCCGATTTTCAAATCAGTTTTCATGCATCATGGCATGCTCTCCACTGCTGGTGCAAACATTTGAGCAGCTTTGTTTGATGGATTGTGACCATTGGGGTTCAGGTCTACAGACCCATCCACATCTTGATTGACACAGACCACTATGCGAGAATTATTGATCTAAAACTGCACACCTTTACTAATTAGATCAAAAGAAGCAGTATGTTATGCCGTGTAGAAAGTATTGCAGTGATCAAGGACACTTCTTTTATTCCATTATTTATGAAACAGAGCATTAACTTCCATTTTTTTTCAAGTTGAAGAATTCAGTGATCATTTCACAGGCAGGTCCCCTTATTCTTTTATTTCTTTTAACTTTCATTCCTTACTTAAATACCTTTATTTGGCGTCTATTAGACATGAATACAATAGCTGTGGTGTAGTAAAATGCACTCTATCAAAATCTTACAATTGGTCAAAAAGGGCAGGTATCTATTCTAGGCACTCACATGGCTTGTTCAGTTTTATAATTTGTCAGTGCATGGGAGACTGATGTTGGTTGCACTCGGGAAACAATCTTTAATCAAGATATTTGGAATGCCTTCACATATTACTGAGCTTGTATCTCAACCCGATGTATAGGATTTCAAAGTGTTGTGTTTTTTTTTTGTGTTTTTTTTTTTACATTTAGTGTCTGGTGTTCCTGTGTTCCATTAAAGACTTTGTTGGAGTGGATTATCTCAAAATACATGAGATGGATTGTTTTATTTTCTAAACACCAAGTGTTGGTTAAGATTATAAACTCACTATGCACAAATTATAGTTGTGGGAGAAAACATGCTACTAACAGTAAAACATACACTTTTTAAATAAAAGAAGTCACACAGGCACATAGCATATTTTAAAATAAAAATATCTTGGAAAATAATACCAGCCACAGGAAAATTAAATGGTATACAATTCAAATATCGGATGTTCACGTAAACATTTTGCACCTCTGATCTTTGGAGGGGTGAAAGAATGGTCTTACCTATGGACTAATGACATACCACAAATATATCAATAGCTTTGCTTAACCCTCTAAGTTTGACCACATTGATTAGTTCTGCTTATACCTGGCTGTAAAATTAAACAGATGTTACTGCACAAGAGTGTTCTAAATGAAACAGAGCATTTAATGTTAGAGTTGTTCAACTTGGACAGTGCTCACTGTTTCCAAACTACGGTATTACACACAATGGTTGTCAAACTTTTGCTGGACTAGAACGCCTATCAGCTCTAGATTAATGGTGGGAATTCCATTCCAATAAAAGTTGTCGGGCTAAGAATTTCTCTAATCCTATTAGAACATACTGATGATTACACCCAGTGTATAGGCAATAAACATAATGGTAACTTTTTTTTTTTTTTTAATTATATTATTATAATAAAACAGAATTTGAACTGTACAAAAAGAACATAAGGAAGAGGTGACATTTGCTACTGCAAAAAAAAAAAAAAAGGTATAAATTACATTTAGTAACAAACGGTTGTCCAACTAATTGTGCAATAAAAATTAAAACCGCAAACTGTTAACACATATCAAAGAAGGGAAAATGCCACAGATTCCATTAGCTGAAACCAATGAGTTGTTCCCCTTGCAGAAAAGGTTTTATATTGGATGAACTCTATCGTTTTCTTAAAAAAAAAAAAAAGTTGCACAGAAGTGTTCTTATTTGTATAAAAATAGCAAAGATGTCCAAGTTATACTCTGTATTGTCTTTTTTTAAACCTGATTCTGAAGCAGTTCCTTTATAATGGCCCCCTATGAAAATTAGAGGTGGGTGGTGTCTAATAATTATATTGACACTGGCATTTACACCCACAAAGGCCACGGAAGTGATACCTGTTATTCCAGCTATGGCTTTTTCCTCTCTGACCACCAAAGGATGGGATTGCATTAAGTCTGCGTAGTCTAAGAAGTGCACATGCACGCACACAATTCATCCAAATACATGTATGTACAAATACACTTGCAATAATGAATTGCCAAGCTCTGTTGCATACAATATTGATTTGTGCTACTGTAAATACAGTGTCAGTTGCCTTTATCCATACATTAAAAATGTATGTACAATATAAATTTTGCCGCCGTTCTGTAAAGGCAGTCAAACCACCTAAAATTTTCAGGCTCCTACAGCCAGCAAAACATAATCCAAAACTGTATGTACACGTGTGATAACAATCAGGTATTGTATGATTTTTAGGGAATAAAAATGTACATTATCTGCATTCACACAACCAGTGCGCTAGCCATGAGCTACTGAAAATATCAGATTTCTTTTCGGATATCTATGTGCCTGCATTTTCAGTCAATGGATTGTGATAATACAAGTATTCCCTGAAGTAAATTAAAGTTTGCCTTGTCTTTTCTTAGAGTGTGTGGAGCAGGATTCCACACATAACCAGAACTACGATTCACATGTAACTAATATTTGTTCCCCATCTACGATCAACCTATTCCAACTGGTTCTCAGCTCGGTTTAGTGGGTGCTTTGATCCTGACAGTAGGTGTCCGAACTTGCAGCTTTGCCTGCTGATTCTGTGCATCTGTTGTAACTGTTGATACTGCTGTTGTCTGGTTGACAGAGGCCTGTATCTGTGGAGAAGCTGCTGCTGCCGCCGCTGCCAAGACCTGCTGCTGGAGAAATTTCTGCTGTACAACCTGTGCTGCTGCTGAACCGGCTGGTATGACCTGAACCTGTTGCTGACCTGTGGCCGTAGCCTGGGTCAGAGTCACAGTCTGTGGCTGGACCTTCAGAAGAAAGCAGACACAAAATAAATAGTGGGTAAAGAAGAAAAGGTTTTTTTTTTTTTTTTTTTTTTTTAAACAAAGTGGGACACTATGAATGTCTGGTGTTTCCAATGTATCTAAGTAATACTCCTAAAAAGAAACTGTTACATTCACACAATGCACAGTTTTCGCTTGAAAAGAATTGTAGCGGATACACAGCATTAACAGGCTGATGATACAAAATAATAAATGGTACATTAAAGGCTCTTTCTTCCTACCTGTTGTGATGCAGACACAACCTGCTGGAGAGTAGCAATCGCTGCTTGTTGCTGAACCACCTGAGGAAGTTTTGCAACCTGCAATAACACAACAAAACACAATCATAAGGCAATGTGATGTGGACAGATTTTAACATAATGCTGAAGATGTGCACATGCAGCATCAGTAGTAAGAGGAATATTTGGACATGGCAGTCACTTCCTCTGTTAATATAGTTTAAAAGGTTCATTTGTGTATGAAATTGGTACAGTGGACATTATTTAAATGTCACTTCCCCTAAACAACTTTCGCTTGATGAAAAGCTTTGTGTGTGAAGAGTGTGTCCTATATTTTAATTTTGCAAAAAAATGCAGATTTCAATAGAAATTGACACTTTTATAAATTAACCTTACACCCCCCATGGCTTTGAAGCAGACAACAGGTAATTTTACTTCCTGGTTTCGTTAGCTCAATGCAGCGGACCTCAAGAGATAGCAATTGCCCAGAGCACCTGACTTACAAAGACTTCTCATTGAGCTGTATTGGGAAGTCTGTGATTGGACAGCCACAGAAAGCCTGGGCGGGGTTAGAAGAGGAGAACTGCAGCTGTTGCAAGCTGTTCTTAAATATACCCCCAATGAAAAAAATACATAATTAAATGCATGCAAGTTTTCATTTGGAATATATCTACTAAATATGGATTTTTGTTTATTTTGTATTTGGGCAGTGGAGTGTCCGTTTAAGGGCTCCTAGTAAGGCAGTCTGTTGATGGCAGCATTTAGAGATATCAATTCAGTAGTTTAAAGAATAAAAGTTCTAGCAGACAATACAGTGGTTTGTATCGTTCATGCATTTCTGGGTGTCTCTTATTTCAATCACATTTACTTCTGTCAAAGAACCAGAAGGTTGTTTTCTTTTTTTCGTTTTTTTTTTTTTTAAAGTTTAGTAGCTTTGTAAGTTATAACCATGCAATAAACATAAAGATAGAAGGTATGCAGTAGCTTATCTCCTGAGTGGTGGTTAGCCCCCTAGTGAAATTAATTCACTAATAATGCACAAAAGTGTGAGGGGAACAGGAGAGAAAGGATATTGGTAGAGTATCCTATGGAGTGGAATACCCCACTAGTTGCAGGAAACAGTAAGGGTACAGTAGAGAACTTAACGTGCAACCTTAATGCGTGAATATTAAAACTTAACTTTTAAGAATACATTTCTAATATGTAAAAACTGTTAAGAGTCAACACCCAAAAACACTAGCGTGTAAAACAAAAAATAAATAAATCAGATAGAATAAAATCAACACTTGTCTGAGACTTGCACAAAGTACCCCACATACGTGAGGGGACTATTGTCTAAACTGTGTGTGGTAGCTGTAATTTTAGGACAATAAGTCGGGTACAGTGTGTCCAGTAGTATCTGGGAGTCCCAGTCAGGTATTTACCAACACTTGTCTGGGATATGTCGCAATTTGATAAAAAAATTTGTAGAGGGGATTATGGTCTAAATTGTGAGTGGATGCTATAGTTAGACAAAAAGTCGGGTAAAGAGAGCCCACCTGTATCTAGGAGCTGCAGAAAGGTGTTTCCAACACTTGTCTGGGATTAGCAGCAAGTTGAAACAAAATTAATAGTGGGGGTTTATTGTCTAAACTGCGCACAGTTTAGACAATAATATCCCAGATAAGTGTTGGTAAATACCTGGCTGGGACTCCCAGATACTACTGGACACACTGGACTTATTGTCTTACAGCTACCATGCACAGTTTAGACAATAGTCCCCTCACATATGTGGAGTACTGTATGCAAGTATCAGACAAGTGTTTTTTATTTATTGTTTATTTTATTCTATTTGCTTTATTTATTTTTTGTTTTACACACTAGTGTTTTTGAGTGTTGCCTCTTAACAGTTTTTACATATTAGAAATGTATCATTAAAAGTTAAGTTTTAATATTCACGCATTAAAGGGACACTATAGTCACCTGAACAACTTTAGCTTAATGAAGCAGTTTTGGTGTATAGAATATGCCACTGCAGCCTCACTGCTCAATCCTCTGCCATTTAGGAGATAAATACCTTTGTTTATGAACCATAGTCACACCTCCCTGCATGGTACTTGCACAGCCTTACATAAACACCCTATTTAGGCTTTCTTTATTGCAAGTTCTGTTTAATTAAGGTTTTCTTATGCCCTGCTATGTTAATAGCTTGCTAGACCCTGCAAGAGCCTCCTGTATGTGATTAAAGTTCAATTTAGAGATTGAGATTGAGATACAATTATTTAAGGTAAATTACATCTGTTTGAAAGTGAAACCAGTTTTTTTTTTTCATGCAGGCTCTGTCAATCATAGCCAGGGCAGGTGTGGCTAGGGCTGCATAAACAGAAACAAAGTGATTTAACACCTAAATGACAGTGAATTGAGCAGTGAATTTGCAGGGGAATGATCTATACACAAACTACTTTATTTAGCTAAAGTAATTTAGGTGACTATAGTGTTCCTTTAAGGTTGCACGTTAAGTTCTCTACTGTACCCTTACGGTTTTCTGCAACTAGTAGGGTATTCCACTCCATAGTATACTCTACCAATATCCTTTCTCTTCTGTTCCCCTCACACTTTTGTGTATAACCATGCAGTCATTAATGAATAATGAACTGCGCAAGTCTAGTGTAGATTCTAGATGGCAGATACCAGTTCACAGTGCTGAGACCTGGAATGATATTCAAGTACAACTCATCATTTTCAACAGAATGTAGGCCAAGGATAGGCAACCTTCGGGACTCCAGATGTTTTGGACTACCTCTCCTATAATGTAGCATAAATGTGGAAAAGCATCAGGGTATATGTAGTCAACATTATCTGAAGTACCTTGCCCTGCTATAGGCAGTGGTGTGAGGGTTAATAATAAAGCAGGTGTGTGTCCACTATTGATTATTTTAATGTAATTTGTCTTAGTGTATTTATTTAAATCAATTTATTGACTGCGCTGACAACTATTGATTTGGGTTAAACAACTCACAAATCATTCATAAATGAATTTCTGAAACTTAAGCTACTGTAGGCACTTTTAGGGCTAATCGGGTGATTCAAAACAGCTCTGAATGCAAATGCATCCAGGAAAAGAAGAGGAAGATTTGTAAATTATGAATGATCGTATATCCAGTTAAGTACCTTCATAACGCATCTTCCATATTGCATTGATTCCTACAAATCTACCCTGAAGGCCTTGGAATATTTAAAGGTTAGTGAATAATTATGACAGTGATTAGATGAAAATAAAAAGCCATGTTGGGATCTGAAAACGCATCTGGAAATGTGTTATTTTAAATATGGGTGTATCTAAAAACAGCTTACAAGTCCTCCCCTTCAAACCAGCCTAGAAGAACTGTGGCTGTCCAATTACAGACTCCCCAAATGAGCTCAGTGAGAAGCATTGGCAACGTAGGTGCTCTGGGCACTTGTCTACCTCTTGTGTTTAAATCCACTGAGCTAAGCAACCATGACCTGTTGTCTGATTGACAACCAGGGTTAATTTAGAAATCGGACAATTCCTATTGAAGAGGAGACACTCTTCACACCTAAAGCACTTCATCAGGCTAAAAAGCTTCAAATGTTTGAAGTGTTCCTTTAATTTGATCCTTCAGTACTTAAAAACACTATAACGTTCCAAATACAAACCTGTATTCCTAATGCTAGAGTGTTTTCCAATTTATTTAGCTTTGGAGCCACTGAGTTAAACAACCCATAAGAAACAGGACCAGTTGTATGAATGACAGCTAGTGAGGTATAACAATGCTAATTTATTAAAGTGTCCATTTTCTATTGAAATCTGCACTTTTTGTAAAATTAAAAACAAAGGAAAACCTCTTCACACACAAAGCACTGCAGCAAGCTAAAGTGCTTTAGGTGTTTGGAGCATTCCATTAACACACATACAGAAAAGACCTTAAACCACAATATTAACAAATCTTACTATTGTTTACCGTCCATGGTGCATGCTTAAATGGTTACTATAATGCATCGTAACCACTCCAGCTCGCTATGATGCCAAGAGAACCCTGCCCTGGTTGCCCAGTAATGGGGCAAACCATTCAACAACAGTTTTCCCCCTTAACTAGGTCCCCACGGGCATCTCCATCCATGGACATGAGAGCATCTGCTCACCGCTCTAAGTCAGTACTGATATTCTGTGCTATGAAATTTGTACAGAATTGACATTAGCCAGCCCTGAACTCTAGCTCTGGGATGGCCACTGACACACCGAATGATGCTGCCGCATATGGAGCTACAGAGGGGTTACACTCCGGATATGCAGCATTTCACATTTTGACTGGAATGCATTATAAGTTGTCTAAACATAGCATTAATTGTGCAAACATGCTGTATGCAGAATACCAACGCTAGAAAACAAAATGGAAGTAGATTTTATAGCATTTTCATTTCTTCTTTTAAACTGCAAGTATATAACTAACATTATATTACAGTGTAATTACACAATGTGGTAAACCCTTATCCACAATTTTGCTTTCACACACGTACTTGTATCTGAGCTTGCACTTGCTGAGTCCCTGCAGCCTTCTGAGCCTGAGTTAAGGAGGTGGTTAAGAACTGAGTTTTAATAGCTGGCTGGCTGGTGTAGGTGACCTTTTGTTGCTGAGAAGCAGTTGAAACTTGAGGTGTAGTTATCTGGAGGGAAAGGTAAGGCTGAGCATTAAAAGCCCAGGGAAAAATAAGTAGACAGGAAGAGATGAACTTAGCTGCCAGTCAAACAAAGGTATATACACTGAAGCATTCCGTATCTTTATAGCATAGTGGAAAAAATTAAAGCAGGGTCAATACACAAGGTCTACCTATGGAGAAGTAAATATATGCATAGATTAAGGGTACAACGCTTATTAAATACGTGATGTTGCAATAATTATAACTAAACAACCAAGAACTTAATATGCAACCCAGGATCCAACAGTGAAGGAATTAAATAAACTACTAGATTCAATTAGAATATCATAATTATATTAATAAAACCACATAATGTGAGAGAAGCACAAATGCACACTGTGTATCTTACCTTCTGTTGTCCCAAAGTAGTCTGTGATTGAAGAGCTTTTTGCTGCTGTTGCTGCTGGGTGGTATGATGCTGTTTCAGTTTGAGCAGTGGTTGCATGTGCAATGGTTGTGCCATGACAGTTTGTCCACCTAAATAATCAAATTATATATCTACAGTCTGGTATACATACAATAAACAATATATCAAAAGAGAATATAGCCTAACTGCCCCTTCAGAAATTGTGATCAGAAACCAGCTAGATGATGAAAAGGTTAGTTCACACAGGCTGAAATGCAAATCAAATGTTTAAAAGGCTAACTCGTTCCTAAAAAAAAAATTTAAAAAAAATAGACAAATAAATAAAAACAACAAAACATACACATCCACTTTTATGGAAACAAGTCAACAGTCGTGCTCTTCATTCAGATATGAAGTGAGTAGACTGTGTGAAGCTTTTCTGATCTGTTATTGTACTATACCTGCTACTTTCTGGGGTTGGTTGATTGATACACTGATTCCTGCTACAGTAACAGGGAGTGTGGTGACTCCCCCCGAAGAGACACTGACTGCTGACATTACAGGTGGTTTTGCCAATGCAACTTGCGCAGTTTGTCCTGGCTGACCTTGGATCTGTCCCTGGGCCTGCAGCTTTTGACAGAAATTGACAGGTATTTTAGGATTTAAGTGTGCAAATGAAGCTAATCTAACAATATAGTTCTCCAGGCTTAATGCTATGTGCTTACCAGACGTGCCACCTGCAGGTTTGTCATAGTTGTTCCAGTAAGGACAGCCCCAGCACGGGATGCTGTAACGGTGGCAAGTTGCTGGGCTTGCTGTGGCTGAACCTGCATTTGTGTTGTGGTGCCAGTCAGTGTGCCTGCCTGAGCCACCTGTTGGGAAAGCTGAAGTTTCTGCTTCTGCAACTTCATTAACTGCTCCTGTTGAAACAACAAAATAAGAAAGTATTATGGTTAATGACGATTTTTCTACAATTCCCAACATTGTGTAAAAAAATAAATCTACAGAAAAGTTTGGCATGGGAGAAAAAAAGTCTCTTGTATGAGCAGACACGCACTCCCATTGGCTTAACACAGGATAAGCACATTATATGAAGTGCTTCTGCATCCCTTTTTAGATTTTGCTTTGGTCTTAACAAAAGCATGGCTTCAGAGAAAAGAACATTGACATTTACAGTTGTGTACATTAAATGCTTTTGCTAAAGAAGTCAGTTACATTAATATTATTATAGTGTACAAAGGCTAAATAATCCTTTGTCTCTTTATGAAAAATCTATACCCAAAGCACAGGTTGTGTGCGCATTCCTTTAGAAATATTCAAAAAAATTACATTCTTTAAAATGAAAGCGGTACCAATGTTCAGATATATGTTAACAAAATTATCAGAAGACCAGATATATGTTAACAAAATTATCAGAAGACCAAAGACAAGGTAGAATATATGACAACTTAATAGCAACTGTTGTAGAAAGTTTTAACCCCTTAATGACGGACGGTATTCGAGGCAGACAGGGAACACCCGATCGCGCTGTCCCTGCAGCTGTGATCGCTCTGACAGCCTGTGCTGTCACTCCTGATCCGCCTCTCTGCGCTTCCGTAGTCAGTGTGAAGTGCAGGGAGACGGATCAGTGCTGCTGATCTTCTCCCTGTTAAAAATAAAATAAATAATAAAAAAAAATATCCCACCCCCGTTTCCCCTGCTTTAATACAATTAACCCCTTCACTGCCATTTGGTCACGGACTACAGTGATCAATTGGCAGGGACTACATTTTACTGTGATCCAATTTTTTTTTATCCCCTGACGGTTAACTTATTTTTTTTCTAACCCTAAGGGCTTAAATTTATTTTTATTAATTAATTTAAATATTTTAAAATGTTATATTTAGGTAGCTGGGGTGGGTGGAAGTTAGTGGGGAATTTGCGGATAGGCTAGCTAGGGGCCAACGTTATTTTTTTTTATTATTAATAACGTTTAAGAAAAAAAAAAGTTTAAAAAATCCCACCCCCCTTTGCCCAGTAAAAAATAACCCCTTCCCTGCCAGTTGATCCCTACCTACAGCAAAGCACGTCAAACCCGCGGCCCTCGGGCTGCATGCGGCCCACAATGGACCTCCGTGCGGCCCGGCGAGCAACGAGTACATGCCTAGTGTAAAAGCAGAGTAGGCACCTGCTCGCCCCACATTGCAGGTGACTACTCTGCTTTCATTTACCCAGCCGGGGAGAGGAAGCAGGACACGGTCGGCAGCGAGTGAGCTCAGTGTTCCTGCTCCTCACTGGAGCAGTGAGGAGCAGGAACACTGAGCTCCAGATAGAAGATCCCACTCACTGATGTGAGTGTCTGCCTGGGAGTGTGTGTCTGTCTGTCTGTCTGGGAGAGTGTGTGTGTGTGTCTGTCTGGGAGAGTGTGTGTGTGTGTCTGTCTGGGAGAGTGTGTGTGTGTGTCTGTCTGGGAGAGTGTGTGTGTGTGTGTCTGTCTGGGAGAGAGAGTGAGTGTGTGTGTGTGTCTGTCTGGGAGAGAGAGTGAGTGTGTGTGTGTGTGTGTGTGTGTGTGTGTGTGTCTGTCTGGGAGAGAGAGTGAGTGTGTGTGTCTGTCTGGGAGAGAGAGTGAGTGTGTGTGTCTGTCTGGGAGAGAGAGTGAGTGTGTGTGTGTGTGTGTGTCTGTCTGGGAGAGAGAGTGAGTGTGTGTGTGTGTGTCTGTCTGGGAGAGAGAGTGAGTGTGTGTGTGTGTGTCTGTCTGGGAGAGAGAGTGAGTGTGTGTGTGTGTGTGTCTGTCTGGGAGAGAGAGTGAGTGTGTGTGTGTCTGTCTGGGAGAGAGAGTGAGTGTGTGTGTGTGTGTGTGTGTCTGTCTGGGAGAGAGAGTGAGTGTGTGTGTGTGTGTGTGTGTCTGTCTGGGAGAGAGAGTGAGTGTGTGTGTGTGTGTCTGTCTGGGAGAGAGAGTGAGTGTGTGTGTGTGTGTCTGTCTGGGAGAGAGAGTGAGTGTGTGTGTGTGTGTCTGTCTGGGAGAGAGAGTGAGTGTGTGTGTGTGTGTGTCTGTCTGGGAGAGAGAGTGAGTGTGTGTGTGTGTGTGTCTGTCTGGGAGAGAGAGTGAGTGTGTGTGTGTGTGTGTCTGTCTGGGAGAGTGAGTGTGTGTGTGTGTGTGTGTGTGTGTCTGTCTGGGAGAGAGAGTGAGTGTGTGTGTGTGTGTGTGTGTCTGTCTGGGAGAGAGAGTGTGTGTGTGTCTGTCTGGGAGAGAGAGTGTGTGTGTGTCTGTCTGGGAGAGAGAGTGTGTGTGTGTCTGTCTGGGAGAGAGAGTGTGTGTGTGTCTGTCTGGGAGAGAGTGTGTCTGTCTGGGAGAGTGTGTGTCTGTCTGGGAGAGTGTGTGTCTGTCTGGGAGAGTGTGTGTCTGTCTGGGAGAGTGTGTGTCTGTCTGGGAGAGAGTGTGTCTGTCTGGGAGAGAGTGTGTCTGTCTGGGAGAGTGTGTGTCTGTCTGGGAGAGTGTGTGTCTGTCTGGGAGAGTGTGTGTCTGTCTGGGAGAGTGTGTGTCTGTCTGGGAGAGTGTGTGTCTGTCTGGGAGAGTGTGTGTCTGTCTGGGAGAGAGTGTGTCTGTCTGGGAGAGAGTGTGTCTGTCTGGGAGAGAGTGTGTCTGTCTGGGAGAGAGTGTGTCTGTCTGGGAGAGTGTGTGTCTGTCTGGGAGAGTGTGTGTCTGTCTGGGAGAGTGTGTGTCTGTCTGGGAGAGTGTGTGTCTGTCTGGGAGAGTGTGTGTCTGTCTGGGAGAGTGTGTGTCTGTCTGGGAGAGTGTGTGTCTGTCTGGGAGAGTGTGTGTCTGTCTGGGAGAGTGTGTGTGTGTCTGTCTGGGAGAGTGTGTGTGTGTCTGTCTGGGAGAGCGTGTGTGTGTCTGTCTGGGAGAGCGTGTGTGTGTCTGTCTGGGAGAGCGTGTGTGTGTCTGTCTGGGAGAGCGTGTGTGTGTCTGTCTGGGAGAGCGTGTGTGTGTCTGTCTGGGAGAGCGTGTGTGTGTCTGTCTGGGAGAGCGTGTGTGTGTCTGTCTGGGAGAGTGTGTGTGTCTGTCTGGGAGAGTGTGTGTGTCTGTCTGGGAGAGTGTGTGTGTCTGTCTGGGAGAGTGTGTGTGTCTGTCTGGGAGAGTGTGTGTGTCTGTCTGGGAGAGTGTGTGTGTCTGTCTGGGAGAGTGTGTGTGTCTGTCTGGGAGAGTGTGTGTGTCTGTCTGGGAGAGTGTGTGTGTGTCTGTCTGGGAGAGTGTGTGTGTGTGTCTGTCAGGGAGAGTGTGTGTGTGTGTGTCTGTCAGGGAGAGTGTGTGTGTCTGTCTGGGAGAGTGTGTGTGTGTCTGTCTGTCAGGGAGAGCGTGTGTGTGTCTGTCAGGGAGAGCGTGTGTGTGTCTGTCAGGGAGAGCGTGTGTGTGTCTGTCAGGGAGAGCGTGTGTGTGTCTGTCAGGGAGAGCGTGTGTGTGTCTGTCAGGGGGAGTGTGTGTGTATATGGGGGAACTGGGATTTAGTAGAGGGGGGTGCGGTATAAAAATAAACCTACGTTTCTATGAAAATCTAAGTAGTTTTTTTTTTTTTGCGGCACACATAAACTTAACCTTTGTTTATGTGGCCCGTGCTAAAATTTGAGTTTGACATGCTTGACCTACAGTGATCAAAATACAGATCACAGTATTATACTGTGATCTGATTTTTATTTATTTTTTAACCCCTGAGGGTTAACTTATTTTTTTTTTAACCCTCATGGGTTCAATTTATTTAATTTATTAATTTAAATATTTTAAAAATTATATATTTTGCTAGCTGGGGTGGGTGGAAGTTATGGGAAATTGGGGAATTTACTGTTAGTGCTGCTTACCGCTAGTTAGGTGTTAACGGTAAAAAAAAAAAAAAACGTTTATAAACATTTTAAAAGTGTAAAAAAGTTTTAAGAAAGTTTTAAAAATGGAATAAGTAAAAAAAAAATTAAGTTTAAAAACGAGTTTTCAAAAGTACAAAAAGTTTTAAAAAGTAAAAAAAATACATTAAAAAATGGTCATTACCACTACACCTGGAACAAACTAGAGAAAAAATGACCCCACGCTAAGTTTCAAAATATGCCTTTTGAATTACCGCAGGGTGAATTCTTTAATAAATAGTATGTGTTTGTGAGGAAGTTTGAATAACCAAGCAGCTAAACTCCGAAATGAAACATGGACACAGCGTAAAAAAATCAAAGTTGAAAAAGGCTGGAATGGATGTGTCTCAAATGTGGCCCTTCAATGTCCACATATACCTGGCAAAGGTACATACGGGGGGGGGGGGGTATTGCTGTACTCAGATGACATAGCTGAGTAACATATGAAGTATTATACAGTCGTAGCACACATAAAGGTTTGCAAAATATACTGTGCAACTCACTTTGTGTGTCAAAAAAGTCAGAGAAAATGTGTATTACCACTACACTTGGTACAAGCTAGCGGAAAAATGATCCCATGCCAAGGTTCAAAATATGCCTTTTGAAATACCCTAAGATGTCTTCTTTAAGAAATGGTATGCCTTTATGGTGTTGTTGGAATATGTAGATTGCTCAAGTGCTCCAAATTGGGACACGAACGCATCAAAACCCTCCATGAAAATTTGCACTTAAAAACCTGAACTTGTCACGTCTTTTTTACAGCACTGTAACTTCACAAAATAGTGTCTAGGTCATACATTGGGCATATTGTTTTACTAAGAACATGTAACTGAGCATAATCTGGGGGTTTTATGACGGTGGTACATATCAAGTGTAAGAAATACTCAGCAAAAACGCAACGTATATGTAAAAAAAAAATTTTTTCCCAACATTGACATAAATTGGTGAAAAAATGCTGGCAAGTTGAGGCACAATATACGCCATATAAGATACCCTGGGGTGTCTGCTTTATCAAATGAAAGCCCTTTGTGGGTTTTTTTTAACAGTCACACTGCTATAATACCCTAAAATGAGACATAGGCCCGTCAAATCCATCTACAAAAATTCTAACTATAGAAACTGAAATAGCCTTGTCTCTTATATGGCGTTGTAGCTTTACAGGATAGTGCCAAAGGCATACAATGGGGGTATCGTTACACTCAGTAGATGTAACTGAACACAATATGGGGTTCTGTGCAGGAATAGCACACATCAGCTTTACGAAATACACATTACAAAAATCTTGTAATATGTGTATATGCCAAAATGGAGGAAAAACACAATTTTACTCCAATATTTAGCAGAGATTGGCGATGAAATGGCTACATAAAAAGTGTCAAACTAACCTTCGGTAAATAGCCTGTGATGTCTACTTTATATAAATATATACTTTGTGTGGCAATTATTTTTTCTGCGATGGCTACTAAACCTACAAGACAAAAATACCAACTTCTAAAATTGTTTCACATTGAAATTTTATTTTAGTACTTGTATTTTGTGACATGTAACTTTCAAAATAAGCTGAAATCCTATACATACATTATTATTGCCAAAACTGTGTATTTTTTTTTTTTTTTTATTTGTTTTGGTTTTGTTTCCCATTTTATTATAATTAATGAGAATGTATCTATGTATATGTGACATCAAATTAAAGCCCTGTTTGCCCTCTCAAAAAAGGTATATATGTGTTGGCGCAATAAATTGCAGAGATGCAAATTGCGTTTGAACACAAACAGCAAAAAATTCAAAAATGGCTTGTGTCCTTAATGGTAAGACTAGCTTTTGAAGCTGTGCCCTTAAGGGGTTAATTCACATAGGCACTTATGTTTATAAGTCTGCAAAAGCAAATAGAAAAGGCATCATCTTTTATACAATATGCATCAAATACCAATGGCACTTTAGCATACAGAAATCTTTGTGTGTGAAAAATATATGTCCTCCGTGTCTTATTTTAGAAAAAGTGCAGATTTCAACAGAAACTGACACTTGATAGAATAACTTTTGTACACCCACTAGCGGTCAATTAGACAACTAGTACTGTTACTTCTGGTTTGTTTAGCTCAGTGAATCTAACCATAATAGGCAGGCAATTGCAAATCCTGCCTTCCAAGTACTTCTCAATTACAGGGAAACTCCAGTGCCAGAAAAACGATCCGTTTTTCTGGCACTGGAGGGTCCCTCTCCCTCCCACCCACCAATCCCCGGTTACTGAAGGGGTGAAAACCCCTTCAGTGACTTACCTGGGACAGCGGCGATGTCCCTCGCCGCTGTCTCCGCCTCCGCGACGCTCCTCCTAGTGATTACGTCGGCCGGTGGGCGAGACTAATCTCGCTCACCGGCCGAGGAGACCTAATGCGCATGCGCGGAAATTCCACGCATGCGCATTACGTCTCCCCATAGGAAAGCATTGAAAAATCATTTCAATGCTTTCATATGGGGTTTTGAGCGACGCTGGAGGTCCTCACACAGCGTGAAGACGTCCAGCGACGCTCTAGCACAGGAAACCTGTGCTAGAACCCAGGAAGTGACCTCTAGTGGCTGTCTACTAGACAGCCACTAGAGGTGGAGTTAACCCTGCAAAGTAAATATTGCAGTTTATGAAAAACTGCAATAATTACAGTTGCAGGGTTAAGGGTAGTGGGAGTTGGCACCCAGACCACTCCAATGAGCAGAAGTGGTCTGGGTGCCTGGAGTGTCCCTTTAACTGTATTAGGACATCTGTGATTGGACAGCCATAGAAGAATGGGAGGGCTTGCAAAGGTGGCAGAAAGAGATAGTTCATGCAAGGCGTTTTTTAAATATAGCTTAATGAAAAAATGCATATTTTTCTTATTAAAGGGCATTTGTTTTCGTATTGTTTAATCATATGTTTACAGCTAGAAGCACTAAGTATATACCAACAGTTCTGCCTTCAAGCTTACCAACTAAATAAGAAAGGTGATGGTAATGATACAACACAGTACTTACTGACTTTGATAATGTGTTGCTATTATAAACAGAAAACAAAATGCATAAACCTAGTGGTTCATTAATCCGTGCATTATTACTCACTGGAGATATCTTTGCAACAGTCTTTATCTGTCCTGGAGATTGTGCTTGAGCCTGGATCTGTGGAACTGTGACCTGCCCTTGTTGTCGTAAAAGCTGAAACTGACCTGGTGTTATTTTACCGGCCAGCTGGACCCCAGCAGTGGTCGCTAGAGGAAAGAGTACAGAAAGAGAAGGGAGAAAAAGGAATATGATTATATAGGGGAGTGGGTTGGGAGAGACAATGTTAATTAAAATTAGAAGCTATGTAATTGACCAAACAATTACATTAAAGAGTATTCTATTTAAAATGCCGCAAAGTCAAAATTCAAGCTATCTTACCTGTAGTCACCTGTGTTACTATGGCTCTGGCTTGGGACTGCACAGTAGTGAGATTGGTAGAAACCACTGTACCTCCAGTTACAGGAGTCACTGCTCGAACCCCTTGACCAGTAGCTATAGTGACCATCTCTGTAGGCACAGTGGCTGTTGTGGCCACTGTCCTCTGCTGCCCCATTTGAGCAGTAGTCACAGCCTGGCAAGGAAATGATAGCTTTATAAGCAAAAAACAAAAAACAAAGAAACATAAATATACAACTGCCCCTATAACTAGGGGAACAAAATATATTATAAATATTGAAGAAGAATAACGTTATGGCATGGTGTGTAACTCACGGTCCAGTTTCATGACTTTTCCCACCTTTACAATAACATCTGGACACAATATCTGACTCAACTCACTTTACCTTGATTAGAGAAGTAAACAGCTGGTGGGATTCTCGTTCTGCTGCCCCCCACCACCCTTTCTGGAGATCTGGTTTCTTTTCTCTTTTTAACCCCTTAAGGACACATGACGGAAATATTCCATCATGATTCCCTTTTATTCCAGAAGTTGTGTCCTTAAGGGGTTAATGGGTATTAATGGGACAGGGTACAGTATTTTCAAATATATGTACTGAAGATACTGTGTTTTAACCATTTGTAGACTAAGATGTTAGACAGATTAGTTTGTATTTTTTAATACTAACATATATGTTGGTAATCGCCAGTTTTTAGAATTTAAACCAGAAATTTCAAAGATCATGAGAACCCCAAAAAATACCTTAATGAGTTGATGAGTAATTTTAACCAATTCCTACAACTCTGGCCTCAATTTATGATTTAAAGGAACACTATATTCCTGTATTCCTTGCCCTATAGTGTAAAACTATTTTTTTTATTTTGCACATATTAAATACACACACACACACACACACATTTTATATATATATATATATATATACACACACACACACACACATTTTGATAATACAAGTTTAAAAGTTTATCCAAAAATATTAAATCATATAAATAGCTGAACAAAAAATATATCGAAGCATAATATAGGACTGGCAATTGGTTAGGTTCTGCACTACTTACTGAAACTGTACCGCTCACCACTGGAGTCACAACACGCTTGTTAATAGGCTGAAATGTGGCAGGCGATACACCCGATACTGTGTTCACAATCACATTTCCACTGACTGTTCCTGGCAAGGAAAACAAATTTATATTCTGTGCAGGTAAGCAGGACATGTCACACATGTAATGATCAGATTACAGTATTTAAATTCACATTTATTTGCAATAAAATAATAGACCGCATTTGGTTTTCAATTTTTAATTTCTATTTTGGCAGACAACTTTTATTTTTGTCTCACTAGCAAAAAAATAATAAAAAACAATATAATAAATAAAAAATAAAAACCTGCCTAGTTCCTCTGGTAAAACCATCCAGGCTAATATATTTCAAATGTTTTAATTATCTAAAACATCAGTATCAGTGCTTATTATCATGTCGTACAACCCAGAAATCTACTACGGTCTGATGGACTGAGGAGAACTAATCACTTTTCTTTATTAATAAAGACAAACGCATTAAAATGAAATGTATGTATTTCTGGACAACTAAAAATGCTAGCTTATTTTTTTTATCAATTTAATATTTATAGCTGTACATGGAGATGCAAAAAGGCTTTTGCTGTGCATTGCTACACGAAGAGTAAAAATAAAAAAATGTTTTGATAATGCATACAGCTCAAAATTGTCTCTGGTATCTCAGTGAAGTGGGATGCAGAAAACAAGCATTATGGAAAGCTAGTCCCTAAATCAGGTCAGCCAATTCCAAACAGTTAACCACAAATGTTACTGTCTCTCCATTGCATAAGCAAAGCACATGTATTACGCATATAATTTAATTAAAAAGTGTGTTGAACAAAAAAAAGGAATTCAATTTTTTGCCATGTTCATAACATATCTTACCAGTAGCTATAGTGGTTCCTGGTACAGCAGCCTTTATCGTTCCAGTCTGTTAATCAAAGAGTAATCACATCAGTGACATGGAGAAATTTAAAGCACACCAAAATAAGACATTGTAGACAACTATTTAAACAAAAAAAAATATTCAAAGATATAATGTTGAAACACACACAAAATTTTAGGGGGAAAACATTTAATCAATTAAAGGACCACTATAGTGCCAGGAAAACAAACTCGTTTTTTTGGCACGATAGTGCACTGAGGGCGCCCCCACCCTCAGGGCCCCCTCCCGCCGGGTTTTAGGGATGGAAGGGGTTAAATTTACCTCTTTTTCCAGCGCCGGGCGGGGAACTCTCCTCCATATCGCCGTCATCGGCTGAATGCGCATGCGCAGCAGGAGCCGCGCGCGCATTCAACCAGTCCATAGGAAAGCATTCTTAATGCTTTCCTATGGACGATGGAGTCTTCTCACTATGAAAATCACAGTGAGAAGCGCGGAAGCGCCTCTAGCGGCTGTCAATGAGACAGCCACTAGAGGCTAGCTTAACCCTATTATAAACATAGCAGTTTCTCTGAAACTGCTATGTTTATAGAAGAAAGGGTTAATCCTAGCTGGACCTAGCACCAAAAAATACAAACAAATAAAATTGACAAAATACAAACAAATAAATTTAACACACACAATTTGACAAATGCAGAGAAAAAAGCACTTAAAGAATTACAAGACGACAATGATATTGTAATAAAGCCAGCAGACAAAGGAGGTGGCCTGGTTATTTTATCAAGCACTATGTATATAGAAGAAGCGCATAGACAACTTAATGACACTGCTGTCTATGAAAAACTCACATCAGACCCTACACGACTATCAAAAATATTTTATGTGATTTTTTAAATAGAGGACAGGCTCAAGACATCATAACTAAGCATGAGTTCAATTTTTTAAACAAAAAATTTCCAATTATCCCAGTTATTTATTTTCTCCCCAAAATACACAAAAACATAAATAAACCCCCAGGGAGACCAATAGTATCGGGTATAGGTTCTGTCCTTTGCAATCTTTCTCAATACATAGATACTCTCCTTCAACCTGCTGTTAAACAAATGAAATCCTATTTGCAAGATTCTATGTCTCTTTTAAACTTTTTAAGTCATTTTAAATGGGACCCTAATTTTATTTTAGCCACTTGTGATGTGCAATCGTTATATACAATCATACCACACAATATAGGATGTCAAGCGATAAAAAACATTCTAACAAAAGAAAAAAGGATCTCTGAAATACAAATAGATTTTATACTAGATGGTATAAATATTATTTTAAAAAACAACTATTTTTGGTTCCTCGATTCGTTTTATCTCCAAAAAAGAGGGAGCGCTATGGGTACCAGGTTTGCCCCTAGCTATGCCAATTTATTTATGGCAGACTGGGAGTCCACAGCTATATACGATGGAGACAAGCTAAGGGCAAACCTGGTCTCATATTTTAGATATATTGATGACCTTTTTTTTATTTGGAATGGATCCGAAGATAGTCTTATTTCTTTTATTCATGATCTTAACAAAAACGATAGAGGCATAATTTTATCTCATGAATTTAGCAAAGTACAAATTAACTTTTTAGATTTAAATATATTTGTTAAAAACGGGCAGATCCATACGAAAACTTTTTTCAAAAAAGTCTGCGTAAATACAGCAATTGATAGAAACAGCTGCCATTACAAACCCTGGTTTGACAGTGCTCCTAGAAGCCAATTTTTACGGCTACGTAGAAACTGTACTGAATTAGATGATTTTTTTAATGAGCAAGCAAATATTTTAAAAGACAAATTTATCGAAAAAAATTACTCAGAGACCGATTTATTAGAAAATATTAATATGATCAAACACAAAAACAGGAGTGAACTTTTAACATATAAAACAAAAAATACAAACGAATCTATATCCCTCCCTATAACTTTTAACTACAATAACAAAAGCAGTGAAGTTAAAAAAATCATTAAAAAACACTGGCATATTTTGAAACAAGACGACAAACTTAACAAAATTATTCCCGATAAACCAAATATAGTTTTTAGAGGAGCTCCTAATTTTAGATCGATTTTAACTACAAATTTTACCAAAACTATTGCACATAAAAATCCTGTATCTTTCTTTCCGCAAACTAAAGGGTTCTACAAATGTAAAACATGCATTGTATGCAAAACCACAGATTCCACATTTGCATCTAAGGTGACTCAATTTGCTTCTAATAGGACTAACACTGTGTATAATATCAAAGAGTTTATTACCTGTAATACCAAAAATGTAATTTATTTGCTCGAATGCCCATGTGGCTTCCAGTACGTTGGAATGACCACAAGGTGTCTAAAAATCAGGTTGAGCGAACATTGTAGAAACATTAAAAATGGATACTTAAATCATACAGTATCCAAACATTTTATCAACCATAACAAAGACCCTAAATTGTTAAAATGTATGGGTATAAAAAAATGCACTTTACCCTGGAGAGGGGGAGATATTAAAAATGTCCTAGGAAGAACAGAAATGGAGTGGGTCTATAAGTTACAGACCCTCTCACCTCATGGTCTAAATGCAGACTTTGATCTGCATAATTTTTTATGAAAATGATTATACTGTTTTACTATTATTATTATTATCCCCACTATTTTTAATAACAGCTGGTCATATTATTATTATTTTTATCATTCATTTTATTAATATTATTATTATTTTTATTATTTTCACCATAAGTTTTATTATTTTCACCATAAGTTTTATAATCATGTTATTTATGTCTATATTCATGGTATTATGTGCTCTTCATAAACTTACTGACAATGTTTATATGTCCTCTTTAGTGAGGCAATAACTCTTTCTCCCCTTGCCTCACTATATTCCCACTCTGAAGGCTATTTTCGCCGTCAAGTATTTTGATCCTCATGGGCAACCGTACTGTGCCCTTGTGGGAGCAGCTCGCTGTTAATACCCTAAGCGAGCTGCTTCCCGGTCTCCGCCCCCCAGTGCGTGCGCACACCTGACCGGCACTACTACAAGCCCCATGGGGCTTAGCTTCCCAGCAATGCCGGCGGGGTGAAGTTTCACGGGGAGGGGCTTATACCTCTCTCAGCCCGCGCACCGCGCCCACGTACTACATTTCCCAGACACCCAAAGTCCGGTCATGTGACATAAGTTCAGCAATTTTATTATGTGTTATAAGTTTCGTTTTTTACATTATTGTGTTCCAATGTGTCTATAACATTAATAACCATTCATATGTACTTTTGGTTTCAACTTATTAAGTGTGTAACAGTGTTTTAATTCAAGTGTTTTTTTGATTGGCTAATCATTTTTTGGCGCCAATTTTAAACATTTACATTGTCCTATATATATTGTATCTTGCCAGGTATAATGCTATATTACCATTTTGATAAAGCCTGTTTAGGTGAAACGCGTCAATGGTTTTACATTGTGTATTTTAAAAATAAAAGTGATTTTGGTTACCCTTTTTATAGGACCAACTCCTACTTTATTTTATCTGATATACTATTTTATTATTCCTGGCATTTTTATATATATTTTTTATATATATTTCTTATATTTTATATATATTTTTTACCATTTATATTTCCTTTTTTATTTTATTTTATCTTATTATTTTTTACCTTTCACACTCGGATCCTGAGCCAAAGAAATCCTAGGTGGGGATTATTCCACCAGCGCCTTACTAATAGAGCAGTATTTCCTGCTCTATACTTGTAAGTATATTTTATTTATTGTTATTCTACATACTTTTCCTACTGAGAGCACTATTGTTGTTTTCCATACAT